>NC_133859.1:26634814-26941746 GCF_047830755.1 Zonotrichia albicollis
CTATGCCAGGCTCTTTATCCAAGCACCCATTCCTTGGCTGACTGTGCCTCTCTCCCTGGCTCTGTTTCCCAGCTCCCATTCCTGTTCTCAGTGTTCCTCTCTCCCAGGCTCTGTGTTCCAGCAGCCATTCGTGGGCTGACTGTTCCTCTCTTCCCGGATCTGTATCCCAGCACCCATTCCTGGGCTGACTGTGCCTCTGTCCCTGGATCTGTGTCCCAGCAGCCATTCCTGGGCTGATTGTTCCTCTCTCCCTGGATCTGTGTCCCTGCACATATACCTGGGCTCAGTGTTCCACTGTCGTCCCAGGCTCTGAGTCCAAGCACCTATTCCTGGGCGGATTGTGCCTCTCTCCCATGCTCTTTGTCTAAGCATGCATTCCAGGGCTGGCTGCCCCCCCCTTCATGCTTTTTGTCCAGCATCCAATTCCTGGGCTGACTGTGCCTCTCTCCCTATCTCTGTTTCCCAGCACAGGTTCCTGGGCTCAGTGTTCCTCTCTCCCAGGCTCAGTTTCCGAGTACCCGTTCCTGGGCTAACTGTGCCTCTCACCGTGGATCTGTGTCCCAGCACCCATTCCTGGGCTGACTCTGCCTCTTTTCCAGGATCTGTGTCCAAGCACCCACTCCTGGTCTGACTGTGCCTCTCTCCCAGGCTCTGTGTCCCAGCACCCATTCCTGGGCCGACTGTGCCTCTGTCCCTGGATCTGTGTCCCAGCTCCCATTCCTGGGCAGACTGTGCCTCTCTCCCATGCTCGGTGTCCCAGCACCCATTTCTGGGAAGACTGTGCCTTTCTCCCTGGATCTGTGTCCCACCTCCCATTCCTGGGCTGACTGTGCCTCTAAGCCAGGCTCTGTGTCCCCGCACCCATTCCTGGGCTGACTGTGCCTCTGTCCCTGGATCTGTGTCCCAGCTCCCATTCCTTGGCAGACTGTGCCTCTCTCCCATGCTCGGTGTCCCAGCACCCATTTCTGGGAAGACTGTGCCTTTCTCCCTGGATCTGTGTCCCACCTCCCATTCCTGGGCTGACTCGGCCTCTATGCCAGGCTCTGGGCCAAGCACCCATTCCCGGGCTGACTGCGCCCCCTTCAGGCTCTGTGTCCCAGTTCACATTTTTGGGCTCAGCGTTCCTCTCTCCCAGGCTCTGTGTCCCAGCACCCATTCCTGGGCTGACTGTGCCTCTCTCCCTGGCTCTGTGTCCCAGCGCCCATTCCTAGGCTAACTGTGCCTCTCTCTCTGGCACTGTGTCCCAGCAGCCATTCCTGCTTTGACTGTGTCTCTGCCCGGCTCTGTGTCCCAGCACCCTTTCCTGGGCTCAGTGTTCCACTGTCCCAGGCTCTGAGTGCAAGCACCTATTCCTGGGCGGATTTTGCCTCTGTCCCATGCTCTTTGTCTAAGCACGCATTCCGGGGCTGGCTGCCCCCCCTTCATGCTTTTTGTCCAGCATCCAATTCCTGGGCTGACTGTGCCTCTCTCCCTATCTCTGTTTCCCAGCACAGGTTCCTGGGCTCAGTGTTCCTCTCTCCCAGGCTCTGTTTCTGAGTACCCATTCCTGGGCTAACTGTGCCTCTCACCGTGGATCTGTGTCCCAGCACCCATTCCTGGGCTGACTCTGCCTCTTTTCCAGGATCTGTGTCCAAGCACCCACTCCTGGTTTGACTGTGCCTCTCTCCCAGGCTCTGTGTCCCAGCACCCATTCCTGGTCTGACTGTGCCTCTAAGCCAGGCTCTGTGTCCCAGCACCCATTCCGGGGCTGACTGTGCCTCTGTCCCTGGATCTGTGTCCCAGCTCCCATTCCTGGGCAGACTGTGCCTCTCTCCCATGCTCGGTGTCCCAGCACCCATTTCTGGGCTGACTGTGCCTTTCTCCCTGGATCTGTGTCCCACCTCCCATTCCTGGGCTGACTCGGCCTCTATGCCAGGCTCTGGGCCAAGCACCCATTCCCGGGCTGACTGCGCCCCCTTCAGGCTCTGTGTCCCAGTTCACATTTTTGGGCTCAGCGTTCCTCTCTCCCAGGCTCTGTGTCCCAGCACCCATTCCTAGGCTAACTGTGCCTCTCTCTCTGGCACTGTGTCCCAGCAGCCATTCCTGCTTTGACTGTGTCTCTGCCCGGCTCTGTGTCCCAGCACCCTTTCCTGGGCTGACTCTGCCTCCATGCCAGGCTCTTTATCCAAGCATCCATTCCTTGGCTGACTGTGCCTCTCTCCCTGGCTCTGTTTCCCAGCACCCATTCCTGTTCTCAGTGTTCCTCTCTCCCAGGCTCTGTGATCCAGCAGCCATTCCTGGGCTGACTCGGCCCCTTTTCAGTCTTGTGTCCCAGCACCCATTACTCGGCAGATAGCGTCTCTCTTGGCTCTGTGTCCCAGCAGCCTTTCCTGGGCTGATTGTTCCTCTCTCCCTGGATCTGTGTCCCTGCACCCATACCTGGGCTTACTTTGCCTCTCTCGCATGCTCTGTGTCCCAGCACCCATTCCTGGGCTCAGTGTTTTACTGTCATCCCAGGCTCTGAGTCCAAGCACCTATTCCTGGGCGGATTGTGCCTCTCTCCCATGCTCTTTGTCTAAGCACGCATTCCAGGGCTGGCTGCCCCCCCTACATGATTTTTGTCCAGCATCCACTTCCTGGGCTGACTGTGCGTCTCTCCCTATCTCTGTTTCCCACCACAGGTTCCTGGGCTCAGTGTTCCCCTCTCCCAGGCTCTGTTTCCGAGTACCCATTCCTGGGCTAACTGTGCCTCTCACCGTGGATCTGTGTCCCAGCACCCATTCCTGGGCTGACTCTGCCTCTTTTCCAGGATCTGTGTCCAAGCACCCACTCCTGGTCTGACTGTGCCTCTCTCCCAGGCTCTGTGTACCAGCACCCATTCCTGGGCTGACTCTGCCTCTAAGCCAGGCTCTGTGTCCCAGCACCCATTCCTGGGCTGACTGTGCCTCTAAGCCAGGCTCTGTGTCCCCGCACCCATTCCTGGGCTGACTGTGCCTTTCTCCCTGGATCTGTG
Organism: Zonotrichia albicollis; assembly: GCF_047830755.1. Taxonomy (NCBI): domain Eukaryota; kingdom Metazoa; phylum Chordata; class Aves; order Passeriformes; family Passerellidae; genus Zonotrichia; species Zonotrichia albicollis. Next base: position 26,637,807 of record NC_133859.1, read on the forward strand.
TCCCAGCTCCCATTCCTTGGCAGACTGTGCCTCTCTCCCATGCTCGGTGTCCCAGCACCCATTTCTGGGAAGACTGTGCCTTTCTCCCTGGATCTGTGTCCCACCTCCCATTCCTGGGCTGACTCGGCCTCTATGCCAGGCTCTGGGCCAAGCACCCATTCCCGGGCTGACTGCGCCCCCTTCAGGCTCTGTGTCCCAGTTCACATTTTTGGGCTCAGCGTTCCTCTCTCCCAGGCTCTGTGTCCCAGCACCCATTCCTGGGCTGACTGTGCCTCTCTCCCTGGCTCTGTGTCCCAGCGCCCATTCCTAGGTGTCATGGTTTGACCAGGAAGAAGTTGGGAATTTTGGGAAGCTGTGGTCAAACCAATGAAGGTTTTGGGTTTGAGACTGGCGTCCGGTGTGGCCAGTGGGGTTTGGACACACCTCCGAGAATACACAGGGGTTAAAAGCAGGGCACTGCCCTGGCATTTCCTCTTTTTGGACATCGCGGCCGAGGAGTTCAGACCTCTCTCCCTCGCCCGGCCCGCTGCTGCTGGGCGGGGGAGGGGCCAGCCATGCGGTGAGGCCTGGGCCTGGACAGTGATGGGCTTGAGGGGGCTTCGGGGGGGGGCTCCAAGGATGGAAGGGTGGGGGAGCCCCAAGAGACATCGGGCAGCCAGCTCCCCTTCCCCCCCCCCCCCCCCCAGGAGAGCAGCCAGCTCCCCTTCCCCCCCCCCCCCCCCCGGAGAGAGAGAGCCGGCGGCACCGAATGTGATGGCAGCCAGCCAGGAGGAGAAGGGGGGAGAGAGAGAGAGAGCCCGGCCGGCCGCAGCAGCAGCACGTGTGGGAGTATCATCTCCTCCCAGGACAGACAGAGACTGAAAACTTTTAACCCTTTCCTGCATGATTGGGGCCTTGCGAAAATGCTAATCCTCCTCGAAGCTGAATAAGAAGGGAGATGAGAGATGATATGAGATAAGGACCTTGGCCCGGAGTTTGTGGAGATGATTGGATGGGGAGAGATGATTTGGAGTGGCCTTTGGGCTGGACGTTTTCTTGTAGCCATGGACTCAGTTGTTCCTGTGACACAGACTGCATTTAGGGGGAGGCAGTGCCTCAAAACCAGGAGGGTTCATTTGTGAGGACCCCCCGGCCCCAGGGGGTTGGAAATATATGGGGGGGACAGTTGTCCCAAAAGCAGAGACTGTGCCTTTTTGGAGTGAGACAAGGCATCCTTGAAAGACCACCCTAAAAGCAGCTCTGGCCATGTCTCAGTGGTGAGAGCACTGAGCATGGAAGGAACATGTCACAAGCGGCAAATGGACTTTCCGGGCGGTGCCAAAGTGACAAAGAAGCATCCGGGATTTCACTGTTTCCAGGAAAAGCCTATGGAACAAGAAGGACTCCTTTTCCTCTCCATGAACTGCAGTTTGAGTATACTAACGTGTGGGGCCAAGGCTGAGCAGTTGGTATTTTTGAGAGAATGTATTGGATTGGGAAAGTTAGGGAGTGGGGAGGAGGAAAAGTGGTTTTTGTAAGGTTTTCAATTTTTTTTTCTCTTTTCCTTATAGTCTTTCCTATTTTTTCCCTGTAGTTTTAGGTAATAAAGTGTTATTTATGTTTAAGTTGGAGCCTGTTTTGCTTATTCCTGGTCACATCTCACAGCAGACACCAGGGTGAGGCATTTTCAAGGGGGCACTGGCTCTGTGCCAGGCTCAAACCATGACACTAGGCTAACTGTGCCTCTCTCTCTGGCACTGTGTCCCAGCAGCCATTCCTGCTTTGACTGTGTCTCTGCCCGGCTCTGTGTCCCAGCACCCTTTCCTGGGCTGACTCTGCCTCCATGCCAGGCTCTTTATCCCAGCATCCATTCCTTGGCTGACTGTGCCTCTCTCCCTGGCTCTGTTTCCCAGCACCCATTCCTGTTCTCAGTGTTCCTCTCTCCCAGGCTCTGTGATCCAGCAGCCATTCCTGGGCTGACTCGGCCCCTTTTCAGTCTTGTGTCCCAGCACCCATTACTCGGCAGATAGCGTCTCTCTTGACTCTGTGTCCCAGCAGCCTTTCCTGGGCTGATTGTTCCTCTCTCCCTGGATCTGTGTCCCTGCACCCATACCTGGGCTTTCTTTGCCTCTCTCGCATGCTCTGTGTCCCAGCACCCATTCCTGGGCTCAGTGTTCCACTGTCCCAGGCTCTGAGTGCAAGCACCTATTCCTGGGCGGATTGTGCCTCTGTCCCATGCTCTTTGTCTAAGCACGCATTCCGGGGCTGGCTGCCCCCCCTTCATGCTTTTTCTCCAGCATCCAATTCCTGGGCTGACTGTGCCTCTCTCCCTATCTCTGTTTCCCAGCACAGGTTCCTGGGCTCAGTGTTCCTCTCTCCCAGGCTCTGTTTCTGAGTACCCATTCCTGGGCTAACTGTGCCTCTCACCGTGGATCTGTGTCCCAGCACCCATTCCTGGGCTGACTCTGCCTCTTTTCCAGAATCTGTGTCCAAGCACCCACTCCTGGTTTGACTGAGCCTCTCTCCCAGGCTCTGTGTCCCAGCACCCATTCCTGGGCTGACTCTGCCTCTAAGTCAGGCTCTCTGTCCCAGCACCCATTCCGGGGCTGACTGTGCCTCTGTCCCTGGATCTGTGTCCCAGCTCCCATTCCTGGGCAGACTGTGCCTCTCTCCCATGCTCGGTGTCCCAGCTCCCATTTCTGGGCTGACTGTGCCTTTCTCCCTGGATCTGTGTCCCACCTCCCATTCCTGGGCTGACTCGGCCTCTATGCCAGGCTCTGGGCCAAGCACCCATTCCCGGGCTGACTGCGCCCCCTTCAGGCTCTGTGTCCCAGTTCACATTTTTGGGCTCAGCGTTCCTCTCTCCCAGGCTCTGTGTCCCAGCACCCATTCCTAGGCTAACTGTGCCTCTCTCTCTGGCACTGTGTCCCAGCAGCCATTCCTGCTTTGACTGTGTCTCTGCCCGGCTCTGTGTCCCAGCACCCTTTCCTGGGCTGACTCTGCCTCTATGCCAGGCTCTTTATCCAAGCACCCATTCCTTGGCTGACTGTGCCTCTCTCCCTGGCTCTGTTTCCCAGCACCCATTCCTGTTCTCAGTGTTCCTCTCTCCCAGGCTCTGTGTTCCAGCAGCCATTCCTGGGCTGACTGTTCCTCTCTTCCCGGATCTGTGTCCCAGCACCCATTCCTGGGCTGACTCGGCCCCTTTTCAGTCTTGTGTCCCAGCACCCATTACTCGGCAGATAGTGTCTCTCTTGGCTCTGTGTCCCAGCAGCCATTCCTGGGCTGATTGTTCCTCTCTCCCTGGATCTGTGTCCCTGCACCCATACCTGGGCTTACTTTGCCTCTCTCGCATGCTCTGTGTCCCAGCACCCATTCCTGGGCTCAGTGTTTTACTGTCATCCCAGGCTCTGAGTCCAAGCACCTATTCCTGGGCGGATTGTGCCTCTCTCCCATGCTCTTTGTCTAAGCACGCATTCCAGGGCTGGCTGCCCCCCCTACATGATTTTTGTCCAGCATCCACTTCCTGGGCTGACTGTGCGTCTCTCCCTATCTCTGTTTCCCACCACAGGTTCCTGGGCTCAGTGTTCCCCTCTCCCAGGCTCTGTTTCCGAGTACCCATTCCTGGGCTAACTGTGCCTCTCACCGTGGATCTGTGTCCCAGCACCCATTCCTGGGCTGACTCTGCCTCTTTTCCAGGATCTGTGTCCAAGCACCCACTCCTGGTCTGACTGTGCCTCTCTCCCAGGCTCTGTGTACCAGCACCCATTCCTGGGCTGACTCTGCCTCTAAGCCAGGCTCTGTGTCCCAGCACCCATTCCTGGGCTGACTGTGCCTCTAAGCCAGGCTCTGTGTCCCCGCACCCATTCCTGGGCTGACTGTGCCTCTGTCCCTGGATCTGTGTCCCAGCTCCCATTCCTTGGCAGACTGTGCCTCTCTCCCATGCTCGGTGTCCCAGCACCCATTTCTGGGAAGACTGTGCCTTTCTCCCTGGATCTGTGTCCCACCTCCCATTCCTGGGCTGACTCGGCCTCTATGCCAGGCTCTGGGCCAAGCACCCTTTCCCGGGCTGACTGCGCCCCCTTCAGGCTCTGTGTCCCAGGTCACATTTTTGGGCTCAGCGTTCCTCTCTCCCAGGCTCTGTGTCCCAGCACCCATTCCTGGGCTGACTGTGCCTCTCTCCCTGGCTCTGTGTCCCAGCGCCCATTCCTAGGCTAACTGTGCCTCTCTCTCTGGCACTGTGTCCCAGCAGCCATTCCTGCTTTGACTGTGTCTCTGCCCGGCTCTGTGTCCCAGCACCCTTTCCTGGGCTGACTCTGCCTCCATGCCAGGCTCTTTATCCCAGCACCCATTCCTTGGCTGACTGTGCCTCTCTCCCTGGCTCTGTTTCCCAGCACCCATTCCTGTTCTCAGAGTTCCTCTCTCCCAGGCTCCGTGTTCCAGCAGCAATTCCTGGGCTGACTGTTCCTCTCTTCTTGGATCTGTGTCCCAGCACCCATTCCTGGGCTGACTCGGCCCCTTTTCAGTCTTGTCTCCCAGCACCCATTACTCGGCAGATAGTGTCTCTCTTGGCTCTGTGTCCCAGCAGCCATTCCTGGGCTGATTGTTCCTCTCTCCCTGGATCTGTGTCCCTGCACCCATACCTGGGCTTACTTTGCCTCTCTCCCATGCTCTTTGTCTAAGCACGCACTCCAGGGCTGGCTGCCCCCCCTTCATGCTTTTTGTCCAGCTTCCAATTCCTGGGCTGACTGTGCCTCTCTCCCTATCTCTGTTTCCCAGCACAGGTTCCTGGGCTCAGTGTTCCTCTCTCCCAGGCTCTGTTTCCGAGTACCCATTCCTGGGCTAACTGTGCCTCTCACCGTGGATCTGTGTCCCAGCACCCATTCCAGGGCTGACTCTGCCTCTAAGCCAGGCTCTGTTTCCTAGCACCCACTCCTGGTCTGACTGTGCCTCTAAGCCAGGCTCTGTGTCCCAGCACCCATTCCTGGGCCTACTGTGCCTCTGTCCCTGGATCTGTGTCCCAGCTCCCACTCCTGGTCTGACTGTGCCTCTCTCCCAGGCTCTGTGTCCCAGCACCCATTCCTGGGCTGACTCTGCCTCTAAGCCAGGCTCTGTGTCCCAGCACCAATTCCTGGGCTGACTGTGCCTCTAAGCCAGGCTCTGTGTCCCCGCACCCATTCCTGGGCTGACTGTGCCTTTCTCCCTGGATCTGTGTCCCACCTCCCATTCCTGGGCTGACTCGGCCTCTATGCCAGGCTCTGGGCCAAGCACCCATTCCCGGGCTGACTGCGCCCCCTTCAGGCTCTGTGTCCCAGTTCACATTTTTGGGCTCAGCGTTCCTCTCTCCCAGGCTCTGTGTCCCAGCACCCATTCCTGGGCTGACTGTGCCTCTCTCCCTGGCTCTGTGTCCCAGCGCCCATTCCTAGGCTAACTGTGCCTCTCTCTCTGGCACTGTGTCCCAGCAGCCATTCCTGCTTTGACTGTGTCTCTGCCCGGCTCTGTGTCCCAGCACCCTTTCCTGGGCTGAGTCGGCCTCTATGCCAGGCTCTTTATCCAAGCACCCATTCCTTGGCTGACTGTGCCTCTCTCCCTGGCTCTGTTTCCCAGCACCCATTCCTGTTCTCAGTGTTCCTCTCTCCCAGGCTCTGTGTTCCAGCAGCCATTCCTGGCCTGACTCGGCCCCTTTTCAGTCTTGTGTCCCAGCACCCATTACTTGGCAGATAGTGTCTCTCTTGGCTCTGTGTCCCAGCAGCATTTCCTGGGCTGATTGTTCCTCTCTCCCTGGATCTGTGTCCCTGCACCCATACCTGGGCTTACTTTGCCTCTCTCGCATGCTCTGTGTCCCAGCACCCATTCCTGGGCTCAGTGTTCCACTGTCCCAGGCTCTGAGTCCAAGCACCTATTCCTGGGCGGATTGTGCCTCTCTCCCATGCTCTTTGTCTAAGCACGCATTCCAGGGCTGGCTGCCCCCCCTTCATGCTTTTTGTCCAGCATCCAATTAATGGGCTGACTGTGCCTCTCTCCTTATCTCTGTTTCCCAGCACAGGTTCCTGGGCTCAGTGTTCCTCTCTCCCAGGCTCTGTTTCCGAGTACCCATTCCTGGGCTAACTGTGCCTCTCACCGTGGATCTGTGTCCCAGCACCCATTCCTGGGCTGACTCTGCCTCTTTTCCAGGATCTGTGTCCAAGCACCCACTCCTGGTCTGACTGTGCCTCTCTCCAAGGCTCTGTGTCCCAGCACCCATTCCTGGGCTGACTCTGCCTCTAAGCCAGGCTCTGTGTCCCAGCACCCATTCCTGGGCTGACTGTGCCTCTGTCCCTGGATCTGTGTCCCAGCTCCCATTCCTGGGCAGACTGTGCCTCTCTCCCATGCTCGGTGTCCCAGCACCCATTTCTGGGCTGACTGTGCCTTTCTCCCTGGATCTGTGTCCCACCTCCCATTCCTGGGCTGACTCGGCCTCTATGCCAGGCTCTGGGCCAAGCACCCATTCCCGGGCTGACTGCGCCCCCTTCAGGCTCTGTGTCCCAGTTCACATTTTTTGGCTCAGCGTTCCTCTCTCCCAGGCTCTGTGTCCCAGCACCCATTCCTGGGCTGACTGTGCCTCTCTCCCTGGCTCTGTGTCCCAGCGCCCATTCCTAGGCTAACTGTGCCTCTCTCTCTGGCACTGTGTCCCAGCAGCCATTCCTGCTTTGACTGTGTCTCTGCCCGGCTCTGTGTCCCAGCACCCTTTCCTGGGCTGAGTCTGCCTCTATGCCAGGCTCTTTATCCAAGCACCCATTCCTTGGCTGACTGTGCCTCTCTCCCTGGCTCTGTTTCCCAGCTCCCATTCCTGTTCTCAGTGTTCCTCTCTCCCAGGCTCTGTGTTCCAGCAGCCATTCGTGGGCTGACTGTTCCTCTCTTCCCGGATCTGTATCCCAGCACCCATTCCTGGGCTGACTGTGCCTCTGTCCCTGGATCTGTGTCCCAGCAGCCATTCCTGGGCTGATTGTTCCTCTCTCCCGGGATCTGTGTCCCTGCAGATATACCTGGGCTCAGTGTTCCACTGTCGTCCCAGGCTCTGAGTCCAAGCACCTATTCCTGGGCGGATTGTGCCTCTCTCCCATGCTCTTTGTCTAAGCATGCATTCCAGGGCTGGCTGCCCCCCCCTTCATGCTTTTTGTCCAGCATCCAATTCCTGGGCTGACTGTGCCTCTCTCCCTATCTCTGTTTCCCAGCACAGGTTCCTGGGCTCAGTGTTCCTCTCTCCCAGGCTCTGTTTCCGAGTACCCGTTCCTGGGCTTACTGTGCCTCTCACCGTGGATCTGTGTCCCAGCACCCATTCCTGGGCTGACTCTGCCTCTTTTCCAGGATCTGTGTCCAAGCACCCACTCCTGGTCTGACTGTGCCTCTCTCCCAGGCTCTGTGTCCCAGCACCCATTCCTGGGCCGACTGTGCCTCTGTACCTGGATCTGTGTCCCAGCTCCCATTCCTGGGCAGACTGTGCCTCTCTCCCATGCTCGGTGTCCCAGCACCCATTTCTGGGAAGACTGTGCCTTTCTCCCTGGATCTGTGTCCCACCTCCCATTCCTGGGCTGACTGTGCCTCTAAGCCAGGCTCTGTGTCCCCGCACCCATTCCTGGGCTGACTGTGCCTCTGTCCCTGGATCTGTGTCCCAGCTCCCATTCCTTGGCAGACTGTGCCTCTCTCCCATGCTCGGTGTCCCAGCACCCATTTCTGGGAAGACTGTGCCTTTCTCCCTGGATCTGTGTCCCACCTCCCATTCCTGGGCTGACTCGGCCTCTATGCCAGGCTCTGGGCCAAGCACCCATTCCCGGGCTGACTGCGCCCCCTTCAGGCTCTGTGTCCCAGTTCACATTTTTGGGCTCAGCGTTCCTCTCTCCCAGGCTCTGTGTCCCAGCACCCATTCCTGGGCTGACTGTGCCTCTCTCCCTGGCTCTGTGTCCCAGCGCCCATTCCTAGGCTAACTGTGCCTCTCTCTCTGGCACTGTGTCCCAGCAGCCATTCCTGCTTTGACTGTGTCTCTGCCCGGCTCTGTGTCCCAGCACCCTTTCCTGGGCTCAGTGTTCCACTGTCCCAGGCTCTGAGTGCAAGCACCTATTCCTGGGCGGATTGTGCCTCTGTCCCATGCTCTTTGTCTAAGCACGCATTCCGGGGCTGGCTGCCCCCCCTTCATGCTTTTTGTCCAGCATCCAATTCCTGGGCTGACTGTGCCTCTCTCCCTATCTCTGTTTCCCAGCACAGGTTCCTGGGCTCAGTGTTCCTCTCTCCCAGGCTCTGTTTCTGAGTACCCATTCCTGGGCTAACTGTGCCTCTCACCGTGGATCTGTGTCCCAGCACCCATTCCTGGGCTGACTCTGCCTCTTTTCCAGGATCTGTGTCCAAGCACCCACTCCTGGTTTGACTGTGCCTCTCTCCCAGGCTCTGTGTCCCAGCACCCATTCCTGGTCTGACTGTGCCTCTAAGCCAGGCTCTGTGTCCCAGCACCCATTCCGGGGCTGACTGTGCCTCTGTCCCTGGATCTGTGTCCCAGCTCCCATTCCTGGGCAGACTGTGCCTCTCTCCCATGCTCGGTGTCCCAGCACCCATTTCTGGGCTGACTGTGCCTTTCTCCCTGGATCTGTGTCCCACCTCCCATTCCTGGGCTGACTCGGCCTCTATGCCAGGCTCTGGGCCAAGCACCCATTCCCGGGCTGACTGCGCCCCCTTCAGGCTCTGTGTCCCAGTTCACATTTTTGGGCTCAGCGTTCCTCTCTCCCAGGCTCTGTGTCCCAGCACCCATTCCTAGGCTAACTGTGCCTCTCTCTCTGGCACTGTGTCCCAGCAGCCATTCCTGCTTTGACTGTGTCTCTGCCCGTCTCTGTTTCCCAGCACCCTTTCCTGGGCTGACTCTGCCTCTATGCCAGGCTCTTTATCCATGCACCCATTCCTTGGCTGACTGTGCCTCTCTCCCTGGCTCTGTTTCCCAGCACCCATTCCTGTTCTCAGTGTTCCTCTCTCCCAGGCTCTGTGTCCCAGCACCCATTCCTGGGCTGACTCGGCCCCTTTTCAGTCTTGTGTCCCAGCACCCATTACTCGGCAGATAGTGTCTCTCTTGGCTCTGTGTCCCAGCAGCCTTTCCTGGGCTGATTGTTCCTCTCTCCCTGGATCTGTGTCCCTGCACCCATACCTGGGCTTACTTTGCCTCTCTCGCATGCTCTGTGTCCCAGCACCCATTCCTGGGCTCAGTGTTTTACTGTCATCCCAGGCTCTGAGTCCAAGCACCTATTCCTGGGCGGATTGTGCCTCTCTCCCATGCTCTTTGTCTAAGCACGCATTCCAGGGCTGGCTGCCCCCCCTACATGATTTTTGTCCAGCATCCACTTCCTGGGCTGACTGTGCGTCTCTCCCTATCTCTGTTTCCCACCACAGGTTCCTGGGCTCAGTGTTCCCCTCTCCCAGGCTCTGTTTCCGAGTACCCATTCCTGGGCTAACTGTGCCTCTCACCGTGGATCTGTGTCCCAGCACCCATTCCTGGGCTGACTCTGCCTCTTTTCCAGGATCTGTGTCCAAGCACCCACTCCTGGTCTGACTGTGCCTCTCTCCCAGGCTCTGTGTACCAGCACCCATTCCTGGGCTGACTCTGCCTCTAAGCCAGGCTCTGTGTCCCAGCACCCATTCCTGGGCTGACTGTGCCTCTAAGCCAGGCTCTGTGTCCCCGCACCCATTCCTGGGCTGACTGTGCCTCTGTCCCTGGATCTGTGTCCCAGCTCCCATTCCTTGGCAGACTGTGCCTCTCTCCCATGCTCGGTGTCCCAGCACCCATTTCTGGGAAGACTGTGCCTTTCTCCCTGGATCTGTGTCCCACCTCCCATTCCTGGGCTGACTCGGCCTCTATGCCAGGCTCTGGGCCAAGCACCCATTCCCGGGCTGACTGCGCCCCCTTCAGGCTCTGTGTCCCAGGTCACATTTTTGGGCTCAGCGTTCCTCTCTCCCAGGCTCTGTGTCCCAGCACCCATTCCTGGGCTGACTGTGCCTCTCTCCCTGGCTCTGTGTCCCAGCGCCCATTCCTAGGCTAACTGTGCCTCTCTCTCTGGCACTGTGTCCCAGCAGCCATTCCTGCTTTGACTGTGTCTCTGCCCGGCTCTGTGTCCCAGCACCCTTTCCTGGGCTGACTCTGCCTCCATGCCAGGCTCTTTATCCAAGCATCCATTCCTTGGCTGACTGTGCCTCTCTCCCTGGCTCTGTTTCCCAGCACCCATTCCTGTTCTCAGTGTTCCTCTCTCCCAGGCTCTGTGATCCAGCAGCCATTCCTGGGCTGACTCGGCCCCTTTTCAGTCTTGTGTCCCAGCACCCATTACTCGGCAGATAGCGTCTCTCTTGGCTTTGTGTCCCAGCAGCCTTTCCTGGGCTGATTGTTCCTCTCTCCCTGGATCTGTGTCCCTGCACCCATACCTGGGCTTTCTTTGCCTCTCTCGCATGCTCTGTGTCCCAGCACCCATTCCTGGGCTCAGTGTTCCACTGTCCCAGGCTCTGAGTGCAAGCACCTATTCCTGGGCGGATTGTGCCTCTGTCCCATGCTCTTTGTCTAAGCACGCATTCCGGGGCTGGCTGCCCCCCCTTCATGCTTTTTGTCCAGCATCCAATTCCTGGGCTGACTGTGCCTCTCTCCCTATCTCTGTTTCCCAGCACAGGTTCCTGGGCTCAGTGTTCCTCTCTCCCAGGCTCTGTTTCTGAGTACCCATTCCTGGGCTAACTGTGCCTCTCACCGTGGATCTGTGTCCCAGCACCCATTCCTGGGCTGACTCTGCCTCTTTTCCAGGATCTGTGTCCAAGCACCCACTCCTGGTCTGACTGTGCCTCTCTCCCAGGCTCTGTGTCCCAGCACCCATTCCTGGGCTGACTCTGCCTCTAAGCCAGGCTCTGTGTCCCAGCACCCATTCCGGGGCTGACTGTGCCTCTGTCCCTGGATCTGTGTCCCAGCTCCCATTCCTGGGCAGACTGTGCCTCTCTCCCATGCTCGGTGTCCCAGCACCCATTTCTGGGCTGACTGTGCCTTTCTCCCTGGATCTGTGTCCCACCTCCCATTCCTGGGCTGACTCGGCCTCTATGCCAGGCTCTGGGCCAAGCACCCATTCCCGGGCTGACTGCGCCCCCTTCAGGCTCTGTGTCCCAGTTCACATTTTTGGGCTCAGCGTTCCTCTCTCCCAGGCTCTGTGTCCCAGCACCCATTCCTAGGCTGACTGTGCCTCTCTCTCTGGCACTGTGTCCCAGCAGCCATTCCTGCTTTGACTGTGTCTCTGCCCGGCTCTGTGTCCCAGCACCCTTTCCTGGGCTGACTCTGCCTCTATGCCAGGCTCTTTATCCAAGCACCCATTCCTTGGCTGACTGTGCCTCTCTCCCTGGCTCTGTTTCCCAGCACCCATTCCTGTTCTCAGTGTTCCTCTCTCCCAGGCTCTGTGTTCCAGCAGCCATTCCTGGGCTGACTGTGCCTTTCTCCCTGGATCTGTGTCCCACCTCCCATTCCTGGGCTGACTCGGCCTCTATGCCAGGCTCTGGGCCAAGCACCCATTCCCGGGCTCACTGCGCCCCCTTCAGGCTCTGTGTCCCAGTTCACATTTTTGGGCTCAGCGTTCCTCTCTCCCAGGATCTGTGTCCAAGCACCCACTCCTGGTCTGACTGTGCCTCTCTCCCAGGCTCTGTGTCCCAGCACCCATTCCTGGGCTGACTCTGCCTCTAAGCCAGGCTCTGTGTCCCCGCACCCATTCCTGGGCTGACTGTGCCTCTGTCCCTGGATCTGTGTCCCAGCAGCCTTTCCTGGGCTGATTGTTCCTCTCTCCCTGGATCTGTGTCCCTGCACCTATACCTGGGCTCAGTGTTCCACTGTCGTCCCAGGCTCTGAGTCCAAGCACCTATTCCTGGGCGGATTGTGCCTCTCTCCCATGCTCTTTGTCTAAGCACGCATTCCAGGGCTGGCTGCCCCCCCTTCATGCTTTTTGTCAAGCATCCACTTCCTGGGCTGACTGTTCCTCTCTCCCAGGCTCTGTTTCCGAGTACCCATTCCTGGGCAAACTGTGCCTCTCACCGTGGATCTGTGTCACAGCACCCATTCCTGGGCTGACTCTGCCTCTTTTCCAGGATCTGTGTCCAAGCACCCACTCCTGGTCTGACTGTGCCTCTCTCCCAGGCTCTGTGTCCCAGCACCCATTCCTGGGCTGACTGTGCCTCTAAGCCAGGCTCTGTGTCCCCGCACCCATTCCTGGGCTGACTGTGCCTCTGTCCCTGGATCTGTGTCCCAGCTCCCATTCCTGGGCAGACTGTGCCTCTCTCCCATGCTCGGTGTCCCAGCACCCATTTCTGGGAAGACTGTGCCTTTCTCCCTGGATCTGTGTCCCACCTCCCATTCCTGGGCTGACTCGGCCTCTATGCCAGGCTCTGGGCCAAGCACCCTTTCCCGGGCTGACTGCGCCCCCTTCAGGCTCTGTGTCCCAGTTCACATTTTTGGGCTCAGCGTTCCTCTCTCCCAGGCTCTGTGTCCCAGCACCCATTCCTGGGCTGACTGTGCCTTTCTCCCTGGCTCTGTGTCCCAGCGCCCATTCCTAGGCTAACTGTGCCTCTCTCTCTGGCACTGTGTCCCAGCAGCCATTCCTGCTTTGACTGTGTCTCTGCCCGGCTCTGTTTCCCAGCACCCTTTCCTGGGCTGACTCTGCCTCTATGCCAGGCTCTTTATCCCAGCACCCATTCCTTGGCTGACTGTGCCTCTCTCCCTGGCTCTGTTTCCCAGCACCCATTCCTGTTCTCAGAGTTCCTCTCTCCCAGGCTCCGTGTTCCAGCAGCCATTCCTGGGCTGACTGTTCCTCTCTTCTTGGATCTGTGTCCCAGCACCCATTCCTGGGCTGACTCGGCCCCTTTTCAGTCTTGTGTCCCAGCACCCATTACTCGGCAGATAGTGTCTCTCTTGGCTCTGTGTCCCAGCAGCCATTCCTGGGCTGATTGTTCCTCTCTCCCTGGATCTGTGTCCCTGCACCCATACCTGGGCTTACTTTGCCTCTCTCGAATGCTCTGTGTCCCAGCACCCATTCCTGGGCTCAGTGTTTTACTGTCCCAGGCTCTGAGTCCAAGCACCTATTCCTGGGCAGATTGTGCCTCTCTCCCATGCTCTTTGTCTAAGCACGCACTCCAGGGCTGGCTGCCCCCCCTTCATGCTTTTTTTCCAGCTTCCAATTCCTGGGCTGACTGTGCCTCTCTCCCTATCTCTGTTTCCCAGCACAGGTTCCTGGGCTCAGTGTTCCTCTCTCCCAGGCTCTGTTTCCGAGTACCCATTCCTGGGCTAACTGTGCCTCTCACCGTGGATCTGTGTCCCAGCACCCATTCCAGGGCTGACTCTGCCTCTAAGCCAGGCTCTGTTTCCTAGCACCCACTCCTGGTCTGACTGTGCCTCTAAGCCAGGCTCTGTGTCCCAGCACCCATTCCTGGGCCTACTGTGCCTCTGTCCCTGGATCTGTGTCCCAGCTCCCACTCCTGGTCTGACTGTGCCTCTCTCCCAGGCTCTGTGTCCCAGCACCCATTCCTGGGCTGACTCTGCCTCTAAGCCAGGCTCTGTGTCCCAGCACCAATTCCTGGGCTGACTGTGCCTCTAAGCCAGGCTCTGTGTCCCCGCACCCATTCCTGGGCTCACTGTGCTTTTCTCCCTGGATCTGTGTCCCACCTCCCATTCCTGGGCTGACTCGGCCTCTATGCCAGGCTCTGGGCCAAGCACCTATTCCCGGGCTGACTGCGCCCCCTTCAGGCTCTGTGTCCCAGTTCACATTTTTTGGCTCAGCGTTCCTCTCTCCCAGGCTCTGTGTCCCAGCACCCATTCCTGGGCTGACTGTGCCTCTCTCCCTGGCTCTGTGTCCCAGCGCCCATTCCTAGGCTAACTGTGCCTCTCTCTCTGGCACTGTGTCCCAGCAGCCATTCCTGCTTTGACTGTGTCTCTGCCCGGCTCTGTGTCCCAGCACCCTTTCCTGGGCTGACTCTGCCTCTATGCCAGGCTCTTTATCCAAGCATCCATTCCTTGGCTGACTGTGCCTCTCTCCCTGGCTCTGTTTCCCAGCACCCATTCCTGTTCTCAGTGTTCCTCTCTCCCAGGCTCTGTGTTCCAGCAGCCATTCCTGGCCTGACTCGGCCCCTTTTCAGTCTTGTGTCCCAGCACCCAGTACTTGGCAGATAGTGTCTCTCTTGGCTCTGTGTCCCAGCAGCATTTCCTGGGCTGATTGTTCCTCTCTCCCTGGATCTGTGTCCCTGCACCCATACCTGGACTTACTTTGCCTCTCTCGCATGCTCTGTGTCCCAGCACCCATTCCTGGGCTCAGTGTTTTACTGTCATCCCAGGCTCTGAGTCCAAGCACCTATTCCTGGGCGGATTGTGCCTCTCTCCCATGCTCTTTGTCTAAGCACGCATTCCAGGGCTGGCTGCCCCCCCTACATGATTTTTGTCCAGCATCCACTTCCTGGGCTGACTGTGCGTCTCTCCCTATCTCTGTTTCCCACCACAGGTTCCTGGGCTCAGTGTTCCCCTCTCCCAGGCTCTGTTTCCGAGTACCCATTCCTGGGCTAACTGTGCCTCTCACCGTGGATCTGTGTCCCAGCACCCATTCCTGGGCTGACTCTGCCTCTTTTCCAGGATCTGTGTCCAAGCACCCACTCCTGGTCTGACTGTGCCTCTCTCCCAGGCTCTGTGTACCAGCACCCATTCCTGGGCTGACTCTGCCTCTAAGCCAGGCTCTGTGTCCCAGCACCCATTCCTGGGCTGACTGTGCCTCTAAGCCAGGCTCTGTGTCCCCGCACCCATTCCTGGGCTGACTGTGCCTCTGTCCCTGGATCTGTGTCCCAGCTCCCATTCCTGGGCAGACTGTGCCTCTCTCCCATGCTCGGTGTCCCAGCACCCATTTCTGGGCTGACTGTGCCTTTCTCCCTGGATCTGTGTCCCACCTCCCATTCCTGGGCTGACTCGGCCTCTATGCCAGGCTCTGGGCCAAGCACCCATTCCCGGGCTGACTGCGCCCCCTTCAGGCTCTGTGTCCCAGTTCACATTTTTTGGCTCAGCGTTCCTCTCTCCCAGGCTCTGTGTCCCAGCACCCATTCCTGGGCTGACTGTGCCTCTCTCCCTGGCTCTGTGTCCCAGCGCCCATTCCTAGGCTAACTGTGCCTCTCTCTCTGGCACTGTGTCCCAGCAGCCATTCCTGCTTTGACTGTGTCTCTGCCCGGCTCTGTGTCCCAGCACCCTTTCCTGGGCTGAGTCTGCCTCCATGCCAGGCTCTTTATCCAAGCATCCATTCCTTGGCTGACTGTGCCTCTCTCCCTGGCTCTGTTTCCCAGCACCCATTCCTGTTCTCAGTGTTCCTCTCTCCCAGGCTCTGTGATCCAGCAGCCATTCCTGGGCTGACTCGGCCCCTTTTCAGTCTTGTGTCCCAGCACCCATTACTCGGCAGATAGCGTCTCTCTTGGCTCTGTGTCCCAGCAGCCTTTCCTGGGCTGATTGTTCCTCTCTCCCTGGATCTGTGTCCCTGCACCCATACCTGGGCTTTCTTTGCCTCTCTCGCATGCTCCGTGTCCCAGCACCCATTCCTGGGCTCAGTGTTCCACTGTCCCAAGCTCTGAGTGCAAGCACCTATTCCTGGGCGGATTGTGCCTCTGTCCCATGCTCTTTGTCTAAGCACGCATTCCGGGGCTGGCTGCCCCCCCTTCATGCTTTTTGTCCAGCATCCAATTCCTGGGCTGACTGTGCCTCTCTCCCTATCTCTGTTTCCCAGCACAGGTTCCTGGGCTCAGTGTTCCGCTCTCCCAGGCTCTGTGTCCCAGCACCCATTCCTGGGCTGACTCTGCCTCTAAGCCAGGCTCTGTGTCCCAGCACCCATTCCGGGGCTGACTGTGCCTCTGTCCCTGGATCTGTGTCCCAGCTCCCATTCCTGGGCAGACTGTGCCTCTCTCCCATGCTCGGTGTCCCAGCACCCATTTCTGGGCTGACTGTGCCTTTCTCCCTGGATCTGTGTCCCACCTCCCATTCCTGGGCTGACTCGGCCTCTATGCCAGGCTCTGGGCCAAGCACCCATTCCCGGGCTGACTGCGCCCCCTTCAGGCTCTGTGTCCCAGTTCACATTTTTGGGCTCAGCGTTCCTCTCTCCCAGGCTCTGTGTCCCAGCACCCATTCCTAGGCTGACTGTGCCTCTCTCTCTGGCACTGTGTCCCAGCAGCCATTCCTGCTTTGACTGTGTCTCTGCCCGGCTCTGTGTCCCAGCACCCTTTCCTGGGCTGACTCTGCCTCTATGCCAGGCTCTTTATC
Source organism: Zonotrichia albicollis (assembly GCF_047830755.1). Taxonomy (NCBI): domain Eukaryota; kingdom Metazoa; phylum Chordata; class Aves; order Passeriformes; family Passerellidae; genus Zonotrichia; species Zonotrichia albicollis. The sequence continues at coordinate 26,654,083 of NC_133859.1, forward strand.
CAAGCACCCATTCCTTGGCTGACTGTGCCTCTCTCCCTGGCTCTGTTTCCCAGCACCCATTCCTGTTCTCAGTGTTCCTCTCTCCCAGGCTCTGTGTTCCAGCAGCCATTCCTGGGCTGACTGTTCCTCTCTTCCCGGATCTGTGTCCCAGCACCCATTCCTGGGCTGACTCGGCCCCTTTTCAGTCTTGTGTCCCAGCACCCATTACTGGGCAGATAGTGTCTCTCTTGGCTCTGTGTCCCAGCAGCCATTCCTGGGCTGATTGTTCCTCTCTCCCTGGATCTGTGTCCCTGCACCCATACCTGGGCTTACTTTGCCTCTCTCGCATGCTCTGTGTCCCAGCACCCATTCCTGGGCTCAGTGTTTTACTGTCATCCCAGGCTCTGAGTCCAAGCACCTATTCCTGGGCGGATTGTGCCTCTCTCCCATGCTCTTTGTCTAAGCACGCATTCCAGGGCTGGCTGCCCCCCCTACATGATTTTTGTCCAGCATCCACTTCCTGGGCTGACTGTGCGTCTCTCCCTATCTCTGTTTCCCACCACAGGTTCCTGGGCTCAGTGTTCCCCTCTCCCAGGCTCTGTTTCCGAGTACCCATTCCTGGGCTAACTGTGCCTCTCACCGTGGATCTGTGTCCCAGCACCCATTCCTGGGCTGACTCTGCCTCTTTTCCAGGATCTGTGTCCAAGCACCCACTCCTGGTCTGACTGTGCCTCTCTCCCAGGCTCTGTGTACCAGCACCCATTCCTGGGCTGACTCTGCCTCTAAGCCAGGCTCTGTGTCCCAGCACCCATTCCTGGGCTGAATGTGCCTCTAAGCCAGGCTCTGTGTCCCCGCACCCATTCCTGGGCTGACTGTGCCTCTGTCCCTGGATCTGTGTCCCAGCTCCCATTCCTGGGCAGACTGTGCCTCTCTCCCATGCTCGGTGTCCCAGCACCCATTTCTGGGAAGACTGTGCCTTTCTCCCTGGATCTGTGTCCCACCTCCCATTCCTGGGCTGACTCGGCCTCTATGCCAGGCTCTGGGCCAAGCACCCATTCCCGGGCTGACTGCGCCCCCTTCAGGCTCTGTGTCCCAGTTCACATTTTTGGGCTCAGCGTTCCTCTCTCCCAGGCTCTGTGTCCCAGCACCCATTCCTGGGCTGACTGTGCCTCTCTCCCTGGCTCTGTGTCCCAGCGCCCATTCCTAGGCTAACTGTTCCTCTCTCTCTGGCACTGTGTCCCAGCAGCCATTCCTGCTTTGACTGTGTCTCTGCCCGGCTCTGTGTCCCAGCACCCTTTCCTGGGCTGACTCTGCCTCCATGCCAGGCTCTTTATCCCAGCATCCATTCCTTGGCTGACTGTGCCTCTCTCCCTGGCTCTGTTTCCCAGCACCCATTCCTGTTCTCAGTGTTCCTCTCTCCCAGGCTCTGTGATCCAGCAGCCATTCCTGGGCTGACTCGGCCCCTTTTCAGTCTTGTGTCCCAGCACCCATTACTCGGCAGATAGCGTCTCTCTTGACTCTGTGTCCCAGCAGCCTTTCCTGGGCTGATTGTTCCTCTCTCCCTGGATCTGTGTCCCTGCACCCATACCTGGGCTTTCTTTGCCTCTCTCGCATGCTCTGTGTCCCAGCACCCATTCCTGGGCTCAGTGTTCCACTGTCCCAGGCTCTGAGTGCAAGCACCTATTCCTGGGCGGATTGTGCCTCTGTCCCATGCTCTTTGTCTAAGCACGCATTCCGGGGCTGGCTGCCCCCCCTTCATGCTTTTTCTCCAGCATCCAATTCCTGGGCTGACTGTGCCTCTCTCCCTATCTCTGTTTCCCAGCACAGGTTCCTGGGCTCAGTGTTCCTCTCTCCCAGGCTCTGTTTCTGAGTACCCATTCCTGGGCTAACTGTGCCTCTCACCGTGGATCTGTGTCCCAGCACCCATTCCTGGGCTGACTCTGCCTCTTTTCCAGGATCTGTGTCCAAGCACCCACTCCTGGTTTGACTGTGCCTCTCTCCCAGGCTCTGTGTCCCAGCACCCATTCCTGGGCTGACTCTGCCTCTAAGTCAGGCTCTCTGTCCCAGCACCCATTCCGGGGCTGACTGTGCCTCTGTCCCTGGATCTGTGTCCCAGCTCCCATTCCTGGGCAGACTGTGCCTCTCTCCCATGCTCGGTGTCCCAGCACCCATTTCTGGGCTGACTGTGCCTTTCTCCCTGGATCTGTGTCCCACCTCCCATTCCTGGGCTGACTCGGCCTCTATGCCAGGCTCTGGGCCAAGCACCCATTCCCGGGCTGACTGCGCCCCCTTCAGGCTCTGTGTCCCAGTTCACATTTTTGGGCTCAGCGTTCCTCTCTCCCAGGCTCTGTGTCCCAGCACCCATTCCTAGGCTAACTGTGCCTCTCTCTCTGGCACTGTGTCCCAGCAGCCATTCCTGCTTTGACTGTGTCTCTGCCCGGCTCTGTGTCCCAGCACCCTTTCCTGGGCTGACTCTGCCTCTATGCCAGGCTCTTTATCCAAGCACCCATTCCTTGGCTGACTGTGCCTCTCTCCCTGGCTCTGTTTCCCAGCACCCATTCCTGTTCTCAGTGTTCCTCTCTCCCAGGCTCTGTGTTCCAGCAGCCATTCCTGGGCTGACTGTTCCTCTCTTCCCGGATCTGTGTCCCAGCACCCATTCCTGGGCTGACTCGGCCCCTTTTCAGTCTTGTGTCCCAGCACCCATTACTCGGCAGATAGTGTCTCTCTTGGCTCTGTGTCCCAGCAGCCATTCCTGGGCTGATTGTTCCTCTCTCCCTGGATCTGTGTCCCTGCACCCATACCTGGGCTTACTTTGCCTCTCTCGCATGCTCTGTGTCCCAGCACCCATTCCTGGGCTCAGTGTTTTACTGTCATCCCAGGCTCTGAGTCCAAGCACCTATTCCTGGGCGGATTGTGCCTCTCTCCCATGCTCTTTGTCTAAGCACGCATTCCAGGGCTGGCTGCCCCCCCTACATGATTTTTGTCCAGCATCCACTTCCTGGGCTGACTGTGCGTCTCTCCCTATCTCTGTTTCCCAGCACAGGTTCCTGGGCTCAGTGTTCCCCTCTCCCAGGCTCTGTTTCCGAGTACCCATTCCTGGGCTAACTGTGCCTCTCACCGTGGATCTGTGTCCCAGCACCCATTCCTGGGCTGACTCTGCCTCTTTTCCAGGATCTGTGTCCAAGCACCCACTCCTGGTCTGACTGTGCCTCTCTCCCAGGCTCTGTGTACCAGCACCCATTCCTGGGCTGACTCTGCCTCTAAGCCAGGCTCTGTGTCCCAGCACCCATTCCTGGGCTGACTGTGCCTCTAAGCCAGGCTCTGTGTCCCCGCACCCATTCCTGGGCTGACTGTGCCTCTGTCCCTGGATCTGTGTCCCAGCTCCCATTCCTTGGCAGACTGTGCCTCTCTCCCATGCTCGGTGTCCCAGCACCCATTTCTGGGAAGACTGTGCCTTTCTCCCTGGATCTGTGTCCCACCTCCCATTCCTGGGCTGACTCGGCCTCTATGCCAGGCTCTGGGCCAAGCACCCATTCCCGGGCTGACTGCGCCCCCTTCAGGCTCTGTGTCCCAGTTCACATTTTTGGGCTCAGCGTTCCTCTCTCCCAGGCTCTGTGTCCCAGCACCCATTCCTGGGCTGACTGTGCCTCTCTCCCTGGCTCTGTGTCCCAGCGCCCATTCCTAGGCTAACTGTGCCTCTCTCTCTGGCACTGTGTCCCAGCAGCCATTCCTGCTTTGACTGTGTCTCTGCCCGTCTCTGTGTCCCAGCACCCTTTCCTGGGCTGACTCTGCCTCCATGCCAGGCTCTTTATCCCAGCACCCATTCCTTGGCTGACTGTGCCTCTCTCCCTGGCTCTGTTTCCCAGCACCCATTCCTGTTCTCAGAGTTCCTCTCTCCCAGGCTCCGTGTTCCAGCAGCCATTCCTGGGCTGACTGTTCCTCTCTTCTTGGATCTGTGTCCCAGAACCCATTCCTGAGCAGATTGTGCCTATCAAGGCTCTGTGTCCCAGCACCCATTTCATGGGTAGTCAGTTCCTCTCTCCCTGGCTCTGTGTCTCAGCACCCATTCCTGGGCTGACTGTGCCTCTCTACCAGGCTCTTTGTCCAAGCACCCATTCCAGGGCCGAGTGCGCCCCCATCAGGGTCTGTGTCCCAGCAACCATTTCTGGACTCAGTTGTCCTCTCTCCCTGGCTCGGTGTCCCAGCACCCATTTCTGCTCTGACTGTGCCTCTCTCCTAGGCTCTCTGTCCCAGCACCCATACCTGGGCTGACCCTGCCTCTCTCCCAGGCTCTTTGTCCAAGTACCCATTCCAGGGCTGACTGCGCCCCCTTCAGGCTCTGTGTCCCAGCACACATTCCTGGGCAGATTGTGCCTCTCTAGGCTTTGTGTCCCAGCACCCATTCCCGGGATGACTGTGCCTCGCCCCCTGGCTCTGTGTCCCAGCACTCATTCCCGGGATGACTGTGCCTCTCTCCCTGGCTCTGTTTCCCAGCACCCATTCCTGGGCTGTGTGTGCCTCTCCACCGGGCTCTGTGTCCCAGCACCCATTCCTGGGGTGACTGCGCCTCTCTCCCTGGATCTGCGTCCAGCACCCATTCCTGCTCTGACAGTGCCTCTCCCAGGCTTTGTGTCCCAGCACCCATTCCTAGGCTGACTGTGCCTCTCTCCCTGGATCTGTGCCAAGCACCCATTCCAGGGGTGATTGTTCCTCTCCAGGCTCTGTTTCCCAGCACCCATTCCTGGGAATTATGCACCCCGTTCAGGCTCTTTGTCCCAGCACCCATTCCTGGGCTGACTCTGTCTCTCTCCCTGGATCTGTGTCCCATCACCCATTCCTGGGCTGACTGCGCCTTTCAGGCTTTGTGTCCCAGCACCCATTCCTGGGCTAATTATGCCTCTCTAGGCTCAGTTTCCCAGCACCCATTCTTGGGATGACTGTGCCTCTCTCCCTGTCTCTGTGTCCCAGCACCCATTCCCAGGATGACTGTGTCACTCTCCCAGGATCTGTATCCCAGCCCCCATTCCAGGCCAGTATGGGCCCCGTTCAGGCTCTCTGTCCCAGAACCCATTCCTGGGCTCAGTGTTCCTCTCTCCCAGGCTCTCTGTCCCAGCACACATTCCTGGGCTGACTGTGCCTCTCTCCCTGGATCTGTGTCCCAGCACCCATTCCTGGGCAGACTGCACCTCTCTAGGCTCTGTGTCCCTGCACCCATTCCTGGGCAGATTGTGCCTCTATAGGCTCTGTGTCCCAGCACCCATTCCTGGGGTGGCTGCGTCTCTCTCCCTGGATCAGCGTCCAGCCCCCATTCCGGGGCTTGCAGCGCGACCTTCAGGCTTTGTGTCCCAGCACCTATTCCTGGGCAGATTGTGCCTCTCTCCCTGGCTCTGCGTCCAAGCACCCATTCCTGTGCATACTGCGCTTCTCTCCCAGGCTCTGTGTCCCAGTCACATTCTTTGGCTGACTGTGCCTCTCACCCTTGCTCTCTGTCCCAGCACCCATTCCTGGGCTGACTGTGCCTCTTCCCCAGGCTCTGTGTCCCAGCTCACATTCCTAGGCTGATTGTGCCTCTCTAGGCTCTTTGTGCCAGCACCCATTCCGGGCTGACTGTGCCTCTCACCCAGGCTCTGTGTCCCAGCACCCATTCCTGGGCTCTCTGTCTCAGCCCACATTCCGAGGCTGACTGTGCTTCTCTCCCCGGATCTCTCTCCCATCACCCATTCCTGTGCTGACTGCGCAGCTTTCGGTCTTTGTGTCCCAGCGCCCATTCCTGGGCTGATTGTGCCTCTCTAGCCTCTGTGTGCCAGCACCCATTCCGGGCTGACTGTGCCCCTCTCCCAGGCTCTGTGTCCCAGCACCCATTCCTGGGCTCAGTGTTCCTCTCTCTCCCGCAGGCTCTATGTCCCAGCATACATTCCTGGGCTGACTGTGACTCTCTCCCAGGCTCTGTGTCCCAGGACCCATTCCTGGGCTGAGTGTTCCTCTCTCCCACGCTCTCTGTCCCAGCACACATTCCTGGGCTGACTGTGCCTCTCTCCCAGGCTCTGTGTCCCAGGACCCATTCCTGGGCTGAGTGTTCCTCTCTCCCACGTTCTATGTCCCAGCACCCATTCCTGTGCTCAGTGTTCCTCTCTACCAGGCTCTGTGTCCCAGCACACATTCCTGCTCTGAGTGTGCCTCTCCCAGGCTCTGTGTCCCAGCACCCATTCCTGGGCGGACTGACCCTCTCTCCCTGGATCTGTGCCCAGCACCCATTCCAGGGGTGATTGTGCCTCTCAAGGTTCTGTTTCCCAGCACCCATTCCGGGACTGTCTGTGCCTCTGCCAGGCTCTGTGTCCCCGCACCCATTGCTGAGCCGACTATGCCTCGGCCAAGCTCTGTTTCCCAGCACCCATTCCTGGGCTCAGTGATTCTCACTCCCAGGCTCGGTGTCCCAGCACCAATTCCTGGGCTGACTCTTCCTCTCTGCCAGGCTCTGTGTCCAAGAACCCATTCCTGGGCTGACTGTGCCTCTCATCCCGGCTCTTTGTCCCACACCCCATTCCAGGGCAGTATGCGCCCCATTCAGGCTCTGTGTCCAAGCACCGATTCCTGGGCTGACTGTGCCTCTCTTCCTGGGTCTGTGTCCCACAATCCATTCCTGGGCTGACTGCGCCCCTTTCAGACCTTGTATCCCAGCACTCTTTTTTGTGCAGATTGTGCCTCTCTAGGCTCTGTTTCCCAGCACCCATTCCTGGGCTGAATGTACCTCTCTCCCAGGATTTGTTTCCCAGCCCCCATACCTGCTCTGACTGTGCCTCTGCCAGACTCTGTGTCTGAGAACCAATTCCTGAGGTCACTGTTCCTCACTTCCAGGCTCTGTGTCCCAGTGCCCATTCCTGGGATAACTCTTCCGCTCTGCAAGGCTCTGAGTCCATGATCCCATTCCTAGGCTGACTGTGCCCCGTCCCCAGGCTCTTTGTCCCAGCGCCCATTCAAGACCAGTATGTGCCCCGTTCAGGCTCTGTGTCCCAGGACCCATTCGTGGGCTGACTGTGCCTCTCTGCCAGGCTCTGTGTCCCAGCACCCATTCGTGCTCTGAGTGTGCCTCTCCCAGGCTCTGTGTCCCAGCAGCCATTCCTGGGCAGATTGTGCCTCTCTCCCTGGCTCTGTGCCTCAGCACCCATTCCAGGGCTGACTGTGCCTCTCTTCCAGGCTCTGTGTCTCAGCATCCACTCCTGGGCTCAGTGTTCCACTCTCTCAGTCTCAGTGTCCCAGCACCCATTCCTGGGCTGGCACTGCGTCTATGCCACGCTCTGCGTCCAAGCACCCATTCCTAGGCTTTCTGTGATTCTCTCCCACGCTATGTGTCCCAGCACCCATTCCTGTGCTGACTGTGCCTCTCTCCCAGGCTCTGTGTCCCAGCATCATTCTTTGCCTGACTGTGCCTCCCTCCATGGCTCTCTGTCCCAGCACCCATTCCTGGGCATACTCTGCTTCTCTCCCTGGCTCTGTGTCCCAGTACCCATTCCTTGGCCGACTGCGCAGCTTTCAGTCTTTGTGTCCAAGCGCCCATTCCTGGGCTGACTGTGCCTCTCTCCCAGGCTCTGTGTCCCAGCACACATTCCTTGGCTCAGTGTTCCTGTCTCCCAGGCTCGAAGTCCCAGCATACATTCCTGGGCTGACTGTGCCTCTCCAGGCTCTGTGTCCCAGTACTCGCTCCTGGGCTGACTGTGTTTCTGCCAGTCACTGTGTTTCAGCATCAATTCCTGGGCACGCTGTGCATCTCTAGGCTCTGTATCCCAGGACCCATTACTGGGCTGAATCTGCCTCTGCCTGGCTCTGTGTCCCAGCACTCATTCCTGGGCTGACTGTGGTTCTGCCAGCCTCTGTGTCCCAGAACACATTCTTGGGCTGACTGTGCTTTTCCAGTCGCTGTCTCCCTGCACTCACACCTGGTCTGACTGTGCCGCTCTCCCAGGCTCTGTGTCCCAGCACCCATTCCTGGGCTGACTGTGCCTCTCCAGACTCTGTGTCCCTGCACACATTCCTGAGCTGACTGTGCCTCTCCAGGCTCTGTGTCCCTCCACTCATTCCTGGGCTGACTGTGCCTCTATGCCAGGCTCTGTGTCCCAGCACCCATTCCTCGGCTGACAGTTCCTTTGCCAGGTACTGTTTAGCAGCACCCATTCCCTTTCTGACTGTGCCTCTCCGGACTTTGTGTCCCTGCTCCCAATTCTGACCTTTTTTGTGCCTCATATATGCACTGTGTCCCAGCACACATTCCTGGGCTGACTGTGCCGATCTCCAACGATCTGTGCCCCAGCACCCATTCTTGGGCTGACTGTGCCTCTCCCGGCTCTGAGACTCAGCACTCCTTCCTGTGCTGACTGTGCCTCTCCAGGCTCTGTGTCCCAGTACTCACTCCTGGGCTGACTGTGTTTCTGCCAGTCACTGTGTTTCAGCATCAATCCCTGGGCACGCTGTGCATCTCCAGGCTCTGTATCCCAGCACCCATTACTGGGCTGAATCTGCCTCTGCCTGGCTCTTTGTCCCAGCACTCATTCCTGGGCTGACTGTGGTTCTGCCAGCCTCTGTGTCCCAGAACACATTCTTGGGCTGACTGTGCCTCTATGCCAGGCTCTGTGTCCCAGCACCCATTCCTGGTCGTTCTTTCCCTCTCCAGGCTGTGTCCCAGCACCCATTCCTCGGCTGACAGTTCCTTTGCCAGGTACTGTTTAGCAGCACCCATTCCCTTTCTGACTGTGCCTCTCCGGACTTTGTGTCCCTGCTCCCAATTCTGACCTTTTTGTGCCTCATATATGCACTGTGTCCCAGCACACATTCCTGGGCTGACTGTGCCGATCTCCAACGATCTGTGTCCCAGCACCCATTCTTGGGCTGACTGTGCCTCTCCCGGCTCTGAGACTCAGCACTCCTTCCTGTGCTGACTGTGCCTCTCCAGGCTCTGTGTCCCAGTACTCACTCCTGGGCTGACTGTGTTTCTGCCAGTCACTGTGTTTCAGCATCAATTCCTGGGCACGCTGTGCATCTCCAGGCACTGTATCCCAGCACCCATTACTGGGCTGAATCTGCCTCTGCCTGGCTCTGTGTCCCAGCACCCATTCCTGGGCTGACTGTGGTTCTGCCAGCCTCTGTGTCCCAGAACACATTCTTGGGCTGACTGTGCTTTTCCAGTCGCTGTGTCCCTGCACTCACACCTGGTCTGACTGTGCCGCTCTCCAAGGCTCTGTGTCCCAGCACCCATTCCTGGGCTGACTGTGCCTCTCCAGACTGTGTGTCCCAGCACCCATTCCTGGGCGTTCTTTCCCTCTCCAGGCTGTGTCCCAGCACCCATTCCTCGGCTGACAGTTCCTTTGCCAGGTACTGTTTAGCAGCACCCATTCCCTTTCTGACTGTGCCTCTCCAGACTTTGTGTCCCTGCTCCCAATTCTGACCTTTTTGTGCCTCATATATGCACTGTGTCCCAGCACACATTCCTGGGCTGACTGTGCCGATCTCCAACGATCTGTGTCCCAGCACCCATTCTTGGGCTGACTGTGCCTCTCTCCCAGGCTCTGTGTCCCATCACCCATTCCTGGACTCAGTTTTCCTCTCTCCCAGGCTCTCTGTCCCAGCCCTCATTCCTGGGCTGACTGTGCTTCTCTCCCTGGACCTGTGTCCCATAACCCGTTCCTGCGCTGACTGCGCCTCTTCAGGCTTTGTGTCCCAGCACCCATTCCTGGGCAGATTGTGCCTCTCTAGGTCCTGTGTGCGAGCACCCATTCCGGAGCTGACTGTGCCTCTCTTCCAAGCTCTGTGTCCAATCACCCATTCCTGTGCTCAGTGTTCCTCTCTACCAGGCTCTTTGTCCAGGCACCCTTTCGTGGGCTGACTGTGCCTCTCTCCCAGGCTCTGTGTCCCAGCACCCATTCGTGCTCTGCGTGTGCCTCTCCCAGGCTCTGTGCCCCAGCAGCAATTCCTGGGCAGATTGTGCCTCTCTCCTTGGCTCTGTGTCTCAGCACCCTTTCGTGGGCTGACTGTGCCTCTCTCCCAGGCTCTGTGTCCCAGCAGCCATTCCTGAACAGATTGTGCCTCTCACCCAGGCTCTGTGTCCCAGCACCCATTCCTGGGCTCTCTGTCCCAGTCCACATTCCGAGGCTGACTGTGCTTCTCTCCCTGGATCTCTGTCCCATCACCCATTCCTGTGCTGACTGTGCCTCTCTCCCAGGCTCTGTGTCCCAGCATCATTCTTTGCCTGACTGTGCCTCCCTCCCTGGCTCTGTGTCCCAGCACCCATTCCTTGGCTGACTGCGCAGCTTTCGGTCTTTGTGTCCCAGCGCCCATTCCTGGGCTGATTGTGCCTCTCTAGCCTCTGTGTGCCAGCACCCATTCCGGGCTGACTGTGCCTCTCTCCCAGGCTCTTTGTCCCAGCACCCATTCCTGGGCTCAGTGTTCCTCTCTCTCCCGCAGGCTCTATGTCCCAGCATACATTCCTGGGCTGACTGTGCCTCTCTCCCAGGCTCTGTGTCCCAGGACCCATTCCTGGGCTGAGTGTTCCTCTCTCCCACGCTCTCTGTCCCAGCACACATTCCTGGGCTCAGTGTTCCACTCTCTCAGTCTCAGTGTCCCAGCACCCATTCCTGGGCTGACACTGCGTCTATGTCACGCTCTGCGTCCAAGCACCCATTCCTAGGCTTTCTGTGATTCTCTCCCACGCTATGTGTCCCAGCACCCATTCCTGTGCTGACTGTGCCTCTCTCCCTGGCTCTATGTCCTAGCACCCATTCATAATATGACTGTGCCTCTCTCCCAGGCTCTGTGTCCCAGCATCATTCTTTGCCTGACTGTGCCTCCCTCCATGGCTCTCTGTCCCAGCACCCATTCCTGGGCATACTCTGCTTCTCTCCCTGGCTCTGTGTCCCAGCACCCATTCCTTGGCCGACTGCGCAGCTTTCAGTCTTTGTGTCCAAGCGCCCATTCCTGGGCTGACTGTGCCTCTCTCCCAGGCTCTGTGTCCCAGCACCCATTCCTTGGCTCAGTGTTCCTGTCTCCCAGGCTCGAAGTCCCAGCATACATTCCTGGGCTGACTGTGCCTCTCCAGGCTCTGTGTCCCAGTACTCGCTCCTGGGCTGATTGTGTTTCTGCCAGTCACTGTGTCTCAGCATCAATTCCTGGGCACGCTGTGCATCTCCAGGCACTGTATCCCAGGACCCATTTCTGGGCTGAATCTGCCTCTGCCTGGCTCTGTGTCCCAGCACTCATTCCTGGGCTGACTGTGGTTCTGCCAGCCTCTGTGTCCCAGAACACATTCTTGGGCTGACTGTGCTTTTCCAGTCGCTGTGTGCCTGCACTCACACCTGGTCTGACTGTGCCGCTCTCCCAGGCTCTGTGTCCCAGCACCCATTCCTGGGCTGACTGTGCCTCTCCAGACTCTGTGTCCCAGCACCCATTCCTGGGCGTTCTTTCCCTCTCCAGGCTGTGTCCCAGCACCCATTCCTCGGCTGACAGTTCCTTTGCCAGGTACTGTTTAGCAGCACCCATTCCCTTTCTGACCGTGCCTCTCCAGACTTTGTGTCCCTGCTCCCAATTCTGACCTTTTTGTGCCTCATATATGCACTGTGTCCCAGCACACATTCCTGGGCTGACTGTGCCGATCTCCAACGATGTGTGTCCCAGCACCCATTCTTGGGCTGACTGTGCCTCTCCCGGCTCTGAGACTCAGCACTCCTTCCTGTGCTGACTGTGCCTCTCCAGGCTCTTTGTCCCAGTACTCACTCCTGGGCTGACTGTGTTTCTGCCAGTCACTGTGTTTCAGCATAAATTCCTGGGCACGCTGTGCGTCTCCAGGCTCTGTATCCCAGCACCCATTACTGGGCTGAATCTGCCTCTGCCTGGCTCTGTGTCCCAGCACCCATTCCTGAGCAGACTGTGCTTCTCCAGGCTCTGTGTCCCAGCACCCATTCCTGGGCTGACTGTGCGTCTTCTGGGCACTGATCCCAGCACCCATTCCAGGGCTGACCGCGCCCCCTTCAGGCTCTGTGTTTCAGCACATATTACTGGGCCTACTGTCCCTCTCCATGCTCTGTGTCCCAGTACCCATTCCTGAGATTACTGCGCCCCCACAGGCTCTGTGTTCCAGCGCCCATTGCTGGGGTGACTGTGCCTCTCTGCCAGGCTCCTTGTCCCAGCACCCACTCCTGGGCTGACTGTGCCTCTCAAGGCTCTGTGTCCCATAACTCATTCCTGGGCTTACTTTGCTTCTCCAGGTTCTCTGACCCATCACCCATTCCTGAGCTGACTCTGGCTCTATTAAAGGCTGTGTGTCCCAGAACCCATTCCTGGGCTGACTGTGCCTCTCCAGGCTCTGTGTCCCAGCACACATTCCTGAGCAGACTGTGCTTCTGCCAGGCTCTGTGTCCCAGAACCCATTCCTGGGTTGACTGTGCCTCTCCAGGCCCCATGTCCCAGCACTCATTCCTGAGCGGACCCTGCCTCTATGCCACGCGCTGTGACCCAGCACCCATTCCTAGGCTGACTGTGCCTCTCTCCCAAGCTCTGTCTCCTAGCTCCCATTCCTGGGCTGACTCGTCCTCTGCCATCCTCTTTTGCCCAGCACCCAATCCTGAGCCTACTGTGCCTCTCTCCCAGGCTCTGTGTCCCAGCACCCGTTCTTGGGCTGACTGTTCCTTTCCATGCTCAATGTACCAGCACCCATTCCTGGGTAGACTGTGCCTGTCCAGGCTCTGTGTCCCAGCACTCATTCCTTGGCTGACTGTGCCTCTCCAGACTTTGTGTCCCTGCTCCCAATTCTGACCTTTTTGTGCCTCATATATGCACTGTGTCCCAGCACACATTCCTGGGCTGACTGTGCCGATCTCCAACGATCTGTGTCCCAGCACCCATTCTTGGGCTGACTGTGCCTCGCTCCCTGGCTTTGTGTCCCAGCACCCATTCCCGGGATGACTGTGTCTCTCTCCCTGGATCGGCGTCCAGCACCCATTCCTGGGCTGGCTGCGCGCCCTTCAGGCTTTGTGTCCCAGCACCCATTCCTGGGCAGATTGTGCCTCTCTCCCTGGGTCTGTGTCTCAGCACTCATTCCTGGGCTGACTGTGCCTCTCTCCCAGGCTCTGTGTCTCAGCATCCACTCCTGGGCTCAGTGTTCCTCTCTCTCAGGCTCTGCGCCCAAGCACCCATTCCTGGGCAGATTGTGCCTCTCTCCCAGGCTCTGTGTCTCAGCACCCATTCCTGGGCTGACTGTGCCTCTCTCCCAGGCTCTGTGTCTCAGCATCCACTCCTGGGCTCAGTGTTCCTCTCTCTCAGGCTCTGCGTCCAAGCACCCATTCCTGGGCTGACTGTGCCTCTCTCCCAGGCTCTGTGTCCCAGCACCCATTCCTGGACTCAGTTTTCCTCTCTCCCAGGCTCTCTGTCCCAGCCCTCATTCCTGGGCTGACTGTGCTTCTCTCCCTGGACCTGTGTCCCATAACCCGTTCCTGCGCTGACTGCGCCTCTTCAGGCTTTGTGTCCCAGCACCCATTCCTGGGCAGATTGTGCCTCTCTAGGTCCTGTGTGCGAGCACCCATTCCGGAGCTGACTGTGCCTCTCTTCCAAGCTCTGTGTCCAATCACCCATTCCTGTGCTCAGTGTTCCTCTCTACCAGGCTCTTTGTCCAGGCACCCTTTCGTGGGCTGACTGTGCCTCTCTCCCAGGCTCTGTGTCCCAGCACCCATTCGTGCTCTGCGTGTGCCTCTCCCAGGCTCTGTGCCCCAGCAGCAATTCCTGGGCAGATTGTGCCTCTCTCCTTGGCTCTGTGTCTCAGCACCCTTTCGTGGGCTGACTGTGCCTCTCTCCCAGGCTCTGTGTCCCAGCAGCCATTCCTGAACAGATTGTGCCTCTCACCCAGGCTCTGTGTCCCAGCACCCATTCCTGGGCTCTCTGTCCCAGTCCACATTCCGAGGCTGACTGTGCTTCTCTCCCTGGATCTCTGTCCCATCACCCATTCCTGTGCTGACTGTGCCTCTCTCCCAGGCTCTGTGTCCCAGCATCATTCTTTGCCTGACTGTGCCTCCCTCCCTGGCTCTGTGTCCCAGCACCCATTCCTTGGCTGACTGCGCAGCTTTCGGTCTTTGTGTCCCAGCGCCCATTCCTGGGCTGATTGTGCCTCTCTAGCCTCTGTGTGCCAGCACCCATTCCGGGCTGACTGTGCCTCTCTCCCAGGCTCTTTGTCCCAGCACCCATTCCTGGGCTCAGTGTTCCTCTCTCTCCCGCAGGCTCTATGTCCCAGCATACATTCCTGGGCTGACTGTGCCTCTCTCCCAGGCTCTGTGTCCCAGGACCCATTCCTGGGCTGAGTGTTCCTCTCTCCCACGCTCTCTGTCCCAGCACACATTCCTGGGCTCAGTGTTCCACTCTCTCAGTCTCAGTGTCCCAGCACCCATTCCTGGGCTGACACTGCGTCTATGTCACGCTCTGCGTCCAAGCACCCATTCCTAGGCTTTCTGTGATTCTCTCCCACGCTATGTGTCCCAGCACCCATTCCTGTGCTGACTGTGCCTCTCTCCCTGGCTCTATGTCCTAGCACCCATTCATAATATGACTGTGCCTCTCTCCCAGGCTCTGTGTCCCAGCATCATTCTTTGCCTGACTGTGCCTCCCTCCATGGCTCTCTGTCCCAGCACCCATTCCTGGGCATACTCTGCTTCTCTCCCTGGCTCTGTGTCCCAGCACCCATTCCTTGGCCGACTGCGCAGCTTTCAGTCTTTGTGTCCAAGCGCCCATTCCTGGGCTGACTGTGCCTCTCTCCCAGGCTCTGTGTCCCAGCACCCATTCCTTGGCTCAGTGTTCCTGTCTCCCAGGCTCGAAGTCCCAGCATACATTCCTGGGCTGACTGTGCCTCTCCAGGCTCTGTGTCCCAGTACACGCTCCTGGGCTGATTGTGTTTCTGCCAGTCACTGTGTTTCAGCACCAATTCCTGGGCACGCTGTGCATCTCTAGGCTCTGTATCCCAGGACCCATTTCTGGGCTGAATCTGCCTCTGCCTGGCTCTGTGTCCCAGCACTCATTCCTGGGCTGACTGTGGTTCTGCCAGCCTCTGTGTCCCAGAACACATTCTTGGGCTGACTGTGCTTTTCCAGTCGCTGTCTCCCTGCACTCACACCTGGTCTGACTGTGCCGCTCTCCCAGGCTCTGTGTCCCAGCACCCATTCCTGGGCTGACTGTGCCTCTCCAGACTCTGTGTCCCTGCACACATTCCTGAGCTGACTGTGCCTCTCCAGGCTCTGTGTCCCTCCACTCATTCCTGGGCTGACTGTGCCTCTATGCCAGGCTCTGTGTCCCTCCACTCATTCCTGGTCGTTCTTTCCCTCTCCAGGCTGTGTCCCAGCACCCATTCCTCGGCTGACAGTTCCTTTGCCAGGTACTGTTTAGCAGCACCCATTCCCTTTCTGACTGTGCCTCTCCGGACTTTGTGTCCCTGCTCCCAATTCTGACCTTTTTGTGCCTCATATATGCACTGTGTCCCAGCACACATTCTTGGGCTGACTGTGCCGATCTCCAACGATCTGTGCCCCAGCACCCATTCTTGGGCTGACTGTGCCTCTCCCGGCTCTGAGACTCAGCACTCCTTCCTGTGCTGACTGTGCCTCTCCAGGCTCTGTGTCCCAGTACTCACTCCTGGGCTGACTGTGTTTCTGCCAGTCACTGTGTTTCAGCATCAATCCCTGGGCACGCTGTGCATCTCCAGGCTCTGTATCCCAGCACCCATTACTGGGCTGAATCTGCCTCTGCCTGGCTCTTTGTCACAGCACTCATTCCTGGGCTGACTGTGGTTCTGCCAGCCTCTGTGTCCCAGAACACATTCTTGGGCTGACTGTGCCTCTATGCCAGTCTCTGTGTCCCAGCACCCATTCCTGGTCGTTCTTTCCCTCTCCAGGCTGTGTCCCAGCACCCATTCCTCGGCTGACAGTTCCTTTGCCAGGTACTGTTTAGCAGCACCCATTCCCTTTCTGACTGTGCCTCTCCGGACTTTGTGTCCCTGCTCCCAATTCTGACCTTTTTGTGCCTCATATATGCACTGTGTCCCAGCACACATTCCTGGGCTGACTGTGCCGATCTCCAACGATCTGTGTCCCAGCACCCATTCTTGGGCTGACTGTGCCTCTCCCGGCTCTGAGACTCAGCACTCCTTCCTGTGCTGACTGTGCCTCTCCAGGCTCTGTGTCCCAGTACTCACTCCTGGGCTGACTGTGTTTCTGCCAGTCACTGTGTCTCAGCATCAATTCCTGGGCACGCTGTGCATCTCCAGGCACTGTATCCCAGCACCCATTACTGGGCTGAATCTGCCTCTGCCTGGCTCTGTGTCCCAGCACTCATTCCTGGGCTGACTGTGGTTCTGCCAGCCTCTGTGTCCCAGAACACATTCTTGGGCTGACTGTGCTTTTCCAGTCGCTGTGTGCCTGCACTCACACCTGGTCTGACTGTGCCGCTCTCCCAGGCTCTGTGTCCCAGCACCCATTCCTGGGCTGACTGTGCCTCTCCAGACTGTGTGTCCCAGCACCCATTCCTGGGCGTTCTTTCCCTCTCCAGGCTGTGTCCCAGCACCCATTCCTCGGCTGACAGTTCCTTTGCCAGGTACTGTTTAGCAGCACCCATTCCCTTTCTGACCGTGCCTCTCCAGACTTTGTGTCCCTGCTCCCAATTCTGACCTTTTTGTGCCTCATATATGCACTGTGTCCCAGCACACATTCCTGGGCTGACTGTGCCGATCTCCAACGATGTGTGTCCCAGCACCCATTCTTGGGCTGACTGTGCCTCTCCCGGCTCTGAGTCTCAGCACTCCTTCCTGTGCTGACTGTGCCTCTCCAGGCTCTTTGTCCCAGTACTCACTCCTGGGCTGACTGTGTTTCTGCCAGTCACTGTGTTTCAGCATAAATTCCTGGGCACGCTGTGCGTCTCCAGGCTCTGTATCCCAGCACCCATTACTGGGCTGAATCTGCCTCTGCCTGGCTCTGTGTCCCAGCACCCATTCCTGAGCAGACTGTGCTTCTCCAGGCTCTGTGTCCCAGCACCCATTCCTGGGCTGACTGTGCGTCTTCTGGGCACTGATCCCAGCACCCATTCCAGGGCTGACCGCGCCCCCTTCAGGCTCTGTGTTTCAGCACATATTACTGGGCCTACTGTCCCTCTCCATGCTCTGTGTCCCAGTACCCATTCCTGAGATTACTGCGCCCCCACAGGCTCTGTGTTCCAGCGCCCATTGCTGGGGTGACTGTGCCTCTCTGCCAGGCTCCTTGTCCCAGCACCCACTCCTGGGCTGACTGTGCCTCTCAAGGCTCGGCTTCCCATAACTCATTCCTGGGCTTACTTTGCTTCTCCAGGTTCTCTGACCCATCACCCATTCCTGAGCTGACTCTGGCTCTATTAAAGGCTGTGTGTCCCAGAACCCATTCCTGGGCTGACTGTGCCTCTCCAGGCTCTGTGTCCCAGCACACATTCCTGAGCAGACTGTGCTTCTGCCAGGCTCTGTGTCCCAGAACCCATTCCTGGGTTGACTGTGCCTCTCCAGGCCCCATGTCCCAGCACTCATTCCTGAGCGGACCCTGCCTCTATGCCACGCGCTGTGACCCAGCACCCATTCCTAGGCTGACTGTGCCTCTCTCCCAAGCTCTGTCTCCTAGCTCCCATTCCTGGGCTGACTCGTCCTCTGCCATCCTCTTTTGCCCAGCACCCAATCCTGAGCCTACTGTGCCTCTCTCCCAGGCTCTGTGTCCCAGCACCCGTTCTTGGGCTGACTGTTCCTTTCCATGCTCAATGTACCAGCACCCATTCCTGGGTAGACTGTGCCTGTCCAGGCTCTGTGTCCCAGCACTCATTCCTTGGCTGACTGTGCCTCTCCAGACTTTGTGTCCCTGCTCCCAATTCTGACCTTTTTGTGCCTCATATATGCACTGTGTCCCAGCACACATTCCTGGGCTGACTGTGCCGATCTCCAACGATCTGTGTCCCAGCACCCATTCTTGGGCTGACTGTGCCTCGCTCCCTGGCTTTGTGTCCCAGCACCCATTCCCGGGATGACTGTGTCTCTCTCCCTGGATCGGCGTCCAGCACCCATTCCTGGGCTGACTGTGCCTCTCTCCCAGGCTCTGTGTCCCAGCACCCATTCCTGGACTCAGTTTTCCTCTCTCCCAGGCTCTCTGTCCCAGCCCTCATTCCTGGGCTGACTGTGCTTCTCTCCCTGGACCTGTGTCCCATAACCCGTTCCTGCGCTGACTGCGCCTCTTCAGGCTTTGTGTCCCAGCACCCATTCCTGGGCAGATTGTGCCTCTCTAGGTCCTGTGTGCGAGCACCCATTCCGGAGCTGACTGTGCCTCTCTTCCAAGCTCTGTGTCCAATCACCCATTCCTGTGCTCAGTGTTCCTCTCTACCAGGCTCTTTGTCCAGGCACCCTTTCGTGGGCTGACTGTGCCTCTCTCCCAGGCTCTGTGTCCCAGCACCCATTCGTGCTCTGCGTGTGCCTCTCCCAGGCTCTGTGCCCCAGCAGCAATTCCTGGGCAGATTGTGCCTCTCTCCTTGGCTCTGTGTCTCAGCACCCTTTCGTGGGCTGACTGTGCCTCTCTCCCAGGCTCTGTGTCCCAGCAGCCATTCCTGAACAGATTGTGCCTCTCACCCAGGCTCTGTGTCCCAGCACCCATTCCTGGGCTCTCTGTCCCAGTCCACATTCCGAGGCTGACTGTGCTTCTCTCCCTGGATCTCTGTCCCATCACCCATTCCTGTGCTGACTGTGCCTCTCTCCCAGGCTCTGTGTCCCAGCATCATTCTTTGCCTGACTGTGCCTCCCTCCCTGGCTCTGTGTCCCAGCACCCATTCCTTGGCTGACTGCGCAGCTTTCGGTCTTTGTGTCCCAGCGCCCATTCCTGGGCTGATTGTGCCTCTCTAGCCTCTGTGTGCCAGCACCCATTCCGGGCTGACTGTGCCTCTCTCCCAGGCTCTTTGTCCCAGCACCCATTCCTGGGCTCAGTGTTCCTCTCTCTCCCGCAGGCTCTATGTCCCAGCATACATTCCTGGGCTGACTGTGCCTCTCTCCCAGGCTCTGTGTCCCAGGACCCATTCCTGGGCTGACTGTGCCTCTCTCCCAGGCTCTGTGTCTCAGCATCCACTCCTGGGCTCAGTGTTCCTCTCTCTCAGGCTCTGCGTCCAAGCACCCATTCCTGGGCTGACTGTGCCTCTCTCCCAGGCTCTGTGTCCCAGCACCCATTCCTGGACTCAGTTTTCCTCTCTCCCAGGCTCTCTGTCCCAGCCCTCATTCCTGGGCTGACTGTGCTTCTCTCCCTGGACCTGTGTCCCATAACCCGTTCCTGCGCTGACTGCGCCTCTTCAGGCTTTGTGTCCCAGCACCCATTCCTGGGCAGATTGTGCCTCTCTAGGTCCTGTGTGCGAGCACCCATTCCGGAGCTGACTGTGCCTCTCTTCCAAGCTCTGTGTCCAATCACCCATTCCTGTGCTCAGTGTTCCTCTCTACCAGGCTCTTTGTCCAGGCACCCTTTCGTGGGCTGACTGTGCCTCTCTCCCAGGCTCTGTGTCCCAGCACCCATTCGTGCTCTGCGTGTGCCTCTCCCAGGCTCTGTGCCCCAGCAGCAATTCCTGGGCAGATTGTGCCTCTCTCCTTGGCTCTGTGTCTCAGCACCCTTTCGTGGGCTGACTGTGCCTCTCTCCCAGGCTCTGTGTCCCAGCAGCCATTCCTGAACAGATTGTGCCTCTCACCCAGGCTCTGTGTCCCAGCACCCATTCCTGGGCTCTCTGTCCCAGTCCACATTCCGAGGCTGACTGTGCTTCTCTCCCTGGATCTCTGTCCCATCACCCATTCCTGTGCTGACTGTGCCTCTCTCCCAGGCTCTGTGTCCCAGCATCATTCTTTGCCTGACTGTGCCTCCCTCCCTGGCTCTGTGTCCCAGCACCCATTCCTTGGCTGACTGCGCAGCTTTCGGTCTTTGTGTCCCAGCGCCCATTCCTGGGCTGATTGTGCCTCTCTAGCCTCTGTGTGCCAGCACCCATTCCGGGCTGACTGTGCCTCTCTCCCAGGCTCTTTGTCCCAGCACCCATTCCTGGGCTCAGTGTTCCTCTCTCTCCCGCAGGCTCTATGTCCCAGCATACATTCCTGGGCTGACTGTGCCTCTCTCCCAGGCTCTGTGTCCCAGGACCCATTCCTGGGCTGAGTGTTCCTCTCTCCCACACTCTCTCTGTCCCAGCACACATTCCTGGGCTCAGTGTTCCACTCTCTCAGTCTCAGTGTCCCAGCACCCATTCCTGGGCTGACACTGCGTCTATGTCACGCTCTGCGTCCAAGCACCCATTCCTAGGCTTTCTGTGATTCTCTCCCACGCTATGTGTCCCAGCACCCATTCCTGTGCTGACTGTGCCTCTCTCCCTGGCTCTATGTCCTAGCACCCATTCATAATATGACTGTGCCTCTCTCCCAGGCTCTGTGTCCCAGCATCATTCTTTGCCTGACTGTGCCTCCCTCCATGGCTCTCTGTCCCAGCACCCATTCCTGGGCATACTCTGCTTCTCTCCCTGGCTCTGTGTCCCAGCACCCATTCCTTGGCCGACTGCGCAGCTTTCAGTCTTTGTGTCCAAGCGCCCATTCCTGGGCTGACTGTGCCTCTCTCCCAGGCTCTGTGTCCCAGCACCCATTCCTTGGCTCAGTGTTCCTGTCTCCCAGGCTCGAAGTCCCAGCATACATTCCTGGGCTGACTGTGCCTCTCCAGGCTCTGTGTCCCAGTACTCGCTCCTGGGCTGATTGTGTTTCTGCCAGTCACTGTGTTTCAGCATCAATTCCTGGGCACGCTGTGCATCTCTAGGCTCTGTATCCCAGGACCCATTTCTGGGCTGAATCTGCCTCTGCCTGGCTCTGTGTCCCAGCACTCATTCCTGGGCTGACTGTGGTTCTGCCAGCCTCTGTGTCCCAGAACACATTCTTGGGCTGACTGTGCTTTTCCAGTCGCTGTGTGCCTGCACTCACACCTGGTCTGACTGTGCCGCTCTCCCAGGCTCTGTGTCCCAGCACCCATTCCTGGGCTGACTGTGCCTCTCCAGACTCTGTGTCCCTGCACACATTCCTGAGCTGACTGTGCCTCTCCAGGCTCTGTGTCCCTCCACTCATTCCTGGGCTGACTGTGCCTCTATGCCAGGCTCTGTGTCCCTCCACTCATTCCTGGTCGTTCTTTCCCTCTCCAGGCTGTGTCCCAGCACCCATTCCTCGGCTGACAGTTCCTTTGCCAGGTACTGTTTAGCAGCACCCATTCCCTTTCTGACTGTGCCTCTCCGGACTTTGTGTCCCTGCTCCCAATTCTGACCTTTTTGTGCCTCATATATGCACTGTGTCCCAGCACACATTCCTGGGCTGACTGTGCCGATCTCCAACGATCTGTGCCCCAGCACCCATTCTTGGGCTGACTGTGCCTCTCCCGGCTCTGAGACTCAGCACTCCTTCCTGTGCTGACTGTGCCTCTCCAGGCTCTGTGTCCCAGTACTCACTCCTGGGCTGACTGTGTTTCTGCCAGTCACTGTGTTTCAGCATCAATCCCTGGGCACGCTGTGCATCTCCAGGCTCTGTATCCCAGCACCCATTACTGGGCTGAATCTGCCTCTGCCTGGCTCTTTGTCACAGCACTCATTCCTGGGCTGACTGTGGTTCTGCCAGCCTCTGTGTCCCAGAACACATTCTTGGGCTGACTGTGCCTCTATGCCAGGCTCTGTGTCCCAGCACCCATTCCTGGTCGTTCTTTCCCTCTCCAGGCTGTGTCCCAGCACCCATTCCTCGGCTGACAGTTCCTTTGCCAGGTACTGTTTAGCAGCACCCATTCCCTTTCTGACTGTGCCTCTCCGGACTTTGTGTCCCTGCTCCCAATTCTGACCTTTTTGTGCCTCATATATGCACTGTGTCCCAGCACACATTCCTGGGCTGACTGTGCCGATCTCCAACGATCTGTGTCCCAGCACCCATTCTTGGGCTGACTGTGCCTCTCCCGGCTCTGAGACTCAGCACTCCTTCCTGTGCTGACTGTGCCTCTCCAGGCTCTGTGTCCCAGTACTCACTCCTGGGCTGACTGTGTTTCTGCCAGTCACTGTGTCTCAGCATCAATTCCTGGGCACGCTGTGCATCTCCAGGCACTGTATCCCAGCACCCATTACTGGGCTGAATCTGCCTCTGCCTGGCTCTGTGTCCCAGCACTCATTCCTGGGCTGACTGTGGTTCTGCCAGCCTCTGTGTCCCAGAACACATTCTTGGGCTGACTGTGCTTTTCCAGTCGCTGTGTGCCTGCACTCACACCTGGTCTGACTGTGCCGCTCTCCCAGGCTCTGTGTCCCAGCACCCATTCCTGGGCTGACTGTGCCTCTCCAGACTATGTGTCCCAGCACCCATTCCTGGGCGTTCTTTCCCTCTCCAGGCTGTGTCCCAGCACCCATTCCTCGGCTGACAGTTCCTTTGCCAGGTACTGTTTAGCAGCACCCATTCCCTTTCTGACCGTGCCTCTCCAGACTTTGTGTCCCTGCTCCCAATTCTGACCTTTTTGTGCCTCATATATGCACTGTGTCCCAGCACACATTCCTGGGCTGACTGTGCCGATCTCCAACGATGTGTGTCCCAGCACCCATTCTTGGGCTGACTGTGCCTCTCCCGGCTCTGAGACTCAGCACTCCTTCCTGTGCTGACTGTGCCTCTCCAGGCTCTTTGTCCCAGTACTCACTCCTGGGCTGACTGTGTTTCTGCCAGTCACTGTGTTTCAGCATCAATTCCTGGGCACGCTGTGCGTCTCCAGGCTCTGTATCCCAGCACCCATTACTGGGCTGAATCTGCCTCTGCCTGGCTCTGTGTCCCAGCACCCATTCCTGAGCAGACTGTGCTTCTCCAGGCTCTGTGTCCCAGCACCCATTCCTGGGCTGACTGTGCGTTTTCTGGGCACTGATCCCAGCACCCATTCCAGGGCTGACCGCGCCCCCTTCAGGCTCTGTGTTTCAGCACATATTACTGGGCCTACTGTCCCTCTCCATGCTCTGTGTCCCAGTACCCATTCCTGAGATTACTGCGCCCCCACAGGCTCTGTGTTGCAGCGCCCATTGCCAGGGTGACTCTGCCTCTCTGCCAGGCTCCTTGTCCCAGCACCCACTCCTGGGCTGACTGTGCCTCTCAAGGCTCTGTGTCCCATAACTCATTCCTGGGCTTACTTTGCTTCTCCAGGTTCTCTGACCCATCACCCATTCCTGAGCTGACTCTGGCTCTATTAAAGGCTGTGTGTCCCAGAACCCATTCCTGGGCTGACTGTGCCTCTCCAGGCTCTGTGTCCCAGCACACATTCCTGAGCAGACTGTGCTTCTGCCAGGCTCTGTGTCCCAGAACCCATTCCTGGGTTGACTGTGCCTCTCCAGGCCCCATGTCCCAGCACTCATTCCTGAGCGGACCCTGCCTCGATGCCACGCGCTGTGACCCAGCACCCATCCCTAGGCTGACTGTGCCTCTCTCCCAAGCTCTGTCTCCTAGCTCCCATTCCTGGGCTGACTCGTCCTCTGCCATCCTCTTTTGCCCAGCACCCAATCCTGAGCCTACTATGCCTCTCTCCCAGGCTCTGTGTCCCAGCACCCGTTCTTGGGCTGAGTTTTCCTCGCTCCCAGGCTCATTGTACCAGGACCCGTTTCTGGGCTGACTGTTCCTTTCCATGCTCAATGTACCAGCACCCATTCCTGGGTAGACTGTGCCTGTCCAGGCTCTGCGTCCCAGCACTCATTCCTTGGCTGACTGTGCCTCTCCAGACTTTGTGTCCCTGCTCCCAATTCTGACCTTTTTGTGCCTCATATATGCACTGTGTCCCAGCACACATTCCTGGGCTGACTGTGCCTCTTTCCCAGGCTCTGTGTCTCAGCATCCACTCCTGGGCTCAGTGTTCCTCTCTCTCAGGCTCTGCGCCCAAGCAGCCATTCCTGGGCAGATTGTGCCTCTCTCCCAGGCTCTGTGTCTCAGCACCCTTTCGTGGGCTGACTGTGCCTCTCTCCCAGGCTCTGTGTCCCAGCACCAATTCCTGAACAGATTGTGCCTCTCACCCAGGCTCTGTGTCTTAGCACCCATTCCTGGGCTGACACTGCGTCTATGCCACGCTCTGCGTCCAAGCACCCATTCCTAGGCTTACTGTGTTTCTCTCCCACGCTATGTTGCCCAGCACCCATTCCTGTGCTGACTGTGCCTCTCTCCCAGGCTCTATGTCATAGCACCCATTCATAATATGACTGTGCCTCTCCCCCACGCTCTGTGTCCCAGCATCATTCTTTGCCTGACTGCCTCCCTTTCATGGCTCTCTGTCCCAGCACCCATTCCTGGGCATACTCGTCTTCTCTCCCTGGCTCTGTGTCCCAGCACCCATTCCTTGGCTGACTGCGCAGCTTTCGGTCTTTGTGTCCCAGCGCCCATTCCTGGGCTGATAGTGCCTCTTTAGGCTCTGTGTGCCAGCACCCATTCCGGGCTGACTGTGCCTCTCTCCCTGGCTCTGTGTCTCAGGACCTATTCCTGGACTGAGTGTTCCTCTCCCCCAGGCTCTCTGTCCCAGCACACATTCCTGGGCTGACTGTGCCTCACTCCCTGGATCTGTGTCCCATCCCCCATTCCTGCGCTGACTGCGCCTCTTCAGGCTTTGTGTCCCAGCACCCATTCCGGGGCAGATTGTGCCTCTCTAGGCTCTGTGTGCCCGCACCCATTCCGGAGTTGACTGTTCATCTCTCCCAGGCTCTGAGTCCAAGCACTCATCCCTTGGCTGACTGTGCCTCTCCCCCAAGCTCTGCGTCCCAGCACCCATTCCTGTGCTCAGTGTTCCTCTCTACCAGGCTCTGTGTCCCAGCACCCATTCCTGCTCTGAGTGTGCCTCTCCCAATCTCTGTGTCCCAGCACCCATTCCTGGGCTGACTGTGCCTCTCTCCCTGGATCTGTGCCCAGCACCCATTCCAGGGGTGATTGTGCCTCTCAAGGTTCTGTTTCCCAGCACCCATTCCGGGACTGACTGTGCCTCTGCCTGGCTCTGTGTCCCCGCACCCATTGCTGAGCCGACTATGCCTCTGCCATGCTCTGTTTCCCAGAACACCTTCCTGGGCTCAGTGATGCTCACTCCCTGGATCTGTGTCCCAGCACCAATTCCTGGGCTGACTCTTCCTCTCTGCTAGGCTCTGTGTCCAAGAAACCATTCCTAGGCTGACTGTGCCTCTTACCCAGTCTCTTTGTCCCACACCCCATTCCAGGGCAGTATGCGCCCCGTTCAGGCTCTGTGTCCAAGCACCGATTCCTGGGCTGACTGTGGCTCTCTTCCTGGATCTGTGTCCCACAATCCATTGCTGGGCTGACTGGGCCCCTTTCAGACCTTGTATCCCAGCACTCTTTTTTGTGCAGATTGTGACTCTCTAGGCTCTGTTTCCCAGCACCCATTCCTAGGCTGACTGTACCTCTCTCCCAGGATTTGTTTCCCAGCCCCCATACCTGCTCTGACTGTGCCTCTGCCAGACTCTGTGTCTGAGAAACAATTCCTGCGCTCAGTGTTCCTCACTTCCAGGCTCTGTGTCCCAGCGCCCATTCCTGGGATTACTCTTCCGCTCTGCAAGGCTCTGAGTCCATGATCCCATTCCTAGGCTGACTGTGCCCCATCCTCAGGCTCTTTGTCCCAGTGCCCATTCAAGACCAGTATGTGCCCCGTTCAGGCTCTGTGTCCCAACACCCTTTCGTGGGCTGACTGTGCCTCTCTCCCAGGTTCTGTGTCCCAGCACCCATTCCTGGGCTCAGTTTACCTCTCTCCCAGGCTCTCTGTCCCAGCCCACATTCCGGGGCTGACTGTGCCTCTCTCCCTGAATCTGAGTCCCATCACCCATTCCGGGGCTGACTGCGCCTCTTAAGGCTTTGTGTCCCAGCACCCATTCCTGGGCAGATTGTGCCTCTCTCCCTGGCTCTGTGTCTCAGCACCCATTCCTGGGCTGTGTGTGCCTCTCCACCAGGCTCTTTGTCCCAGCACCCATTCCTGGGCTGGCTGCACGCACTTTGGGCTTTGTGTCCCAGCACCCATTCCTGGGCAGATTGTGCCTCTCTCCCAGGATCTGTGTCTCAGCATCCACTCCTGGGCTCAGTGTTCCTCTCTGTCAGGCTATGTGTCCCAGCACCCATTCCTGGGCTGAGACTGCCTCTATGCCAGGCTCTGCGTCCATGCACCCATTCCTGGGCTTACTGTGCCTCTCTCCCAGGCTCTATGTCCTAGCACCCATTCATAGTATGACTGTGCCTCTCTCCCCGGCTCTGTGGCCCAGCATCATTCTTTGGCTGAATGTGCCTCCCTCCCTGGCTCTTTGTCCCAAAACCCATTCTTGGGCATACTCTGCCTCTCTCCCTGGCTCTGTGTCCCAGCGCCCATTCCTGGGCTGACTGTGCCTCTCTCCCAGGATCTGTGTCCCAGCGCCGATTCCTGCTCTGACTGTGCCTCTGCCAGTCTCTGTGTCCGAGCACCAATTCCTGGGCTCACTGTTCCTCACTTCCAGGCTCTGTGTCTCCGCACCCATTCCTGGGATTACTCAACCTCTCTGCAAGGCTCTGAGTCCAAGATCCCCTTCCTTGGCTGACTGTGCCTCTTCCCCAGGCTCTTTGTCCCAGCGACCATTCCAGGCCAGTATGTGACCCGTTCAGGCTCTGTGCCCCAGCACACATTCCTGGGATGACTCTGCCTCTCTCCCTGGATCTGTGTCCCAGCACCCCTTCCTGCTCTGACTGTGCCTCTCCCAGGTCCTGCGTCCCAGCACCCATTCCTGGGCTGACTGTGCCTCCCTCCCTGAATCTGTGTCCCAGCACCCATTCCTGCTCTGACTGTGCCTCTCCCAGGCCCTGCGTCCCAGCACCCATTCCTGGGCTGACTGTGCCTCTCTCCCTGGATCTGTGCCCAGCACCCATTCCAGGGGTGATTGTGCCTCTCCAGGCTCTGTTTCCCAGCACCCATTCCTGGGAATTATGCACCCCGTCCAGGCTCTCTGTCCCAGAACCCATTCCTGGGCTGACTCTGTCTCTCTCCCTGGATCTGTGTCCCATCTCCCATTCCTGCGCTGACTGCGCCTCTTCAGGCTTTGTGTCCCAGCCCACATTCGGGGGCTGACTGTGCCTCTCTCCCTGAATCTGTGTCCCAGCACCCATTCCTGCTCTGACTGTGCCTCTCCCAGGCCCTGCGTCCCAGCACCCATTCCTGGGCTGACTGTGCCACTCTCCCTGGATCTGTGCCCAGCACCCATTCCTGGGCTGACTGTGCCTCTCTCCCAGGCTCTGTGTCCCAGAACCCATTCCTGGCTCAGTGTTCCTCTCTCCCAGGTTCTCTGTCCCAGCACACATTCCTGGGCTGACTGTGCCTCTCTCCCTGGATCTGTGTCCCAGCACCCATTCCTGGGCTGACTGCACCACTCTAGGCTCTGTGTCTCTACACCCATTCCTGGGCAGATTATGCCTCTCTAGGCTCTGTGTCCCAGCACCCATTCCCGGGGTGACTGTGCCTCTCTCCCTGGATCTGTGTCCCATCACCCATTCCTGGGCATACTCTGCCTCTCTCCCTGGCTCTGTGTCCCAGCACCCATTCCTGGGCAGATTGTGCCTCTATAGGCTCTGTGTCCCAGCACCCATTCCTGGGGTGACTGCGTCTCTCTCCCTGGATCAGCGTCCAGCCCCCATTCCGGGGCTTGCAGCGCGACCTTCAGGCTTTGTGTCTCAGCACCTATTCCTGGGCAGATTGTGCCTCTCTCCCTGGCTCTGCGTCCAAGCACCCATTCCTGGGCATACTGCGCTTCTCTCCCAGGCTCTGTGTCCCAGTCACATTTATTGGCTGACTGTGCCTCTCACCCTTGCTCTCTGTCCCAGCACCCATTCCTGGGCTGACTGTGCCTCTTCCCCAGGCTCTGTGTCCCAGCACCCATTCCTGGGCAGATTGTGCCTCTATAGGCTCTGTGTCCCAGCACCCATTCCTGGGGTGACTGCGTCTCTCTCCCTGGATCAGCGTCCAGCCCCCATTCCGGGGCTTGCAGCGCGACCTTCAGGCTTTGTGTCTCAGCACCTATTCCTGGGCAGATTGTGCCTCTCTCCCTGGCTCTGCGTCCAAGCACCCATTCCTGGGCATACTGCGCTTCTCTCCCAGGCTCTGTGTCCCAGTCACATTTATTGGCTGACTGTGCCTCTCACCCTTGCTCTCTGTCCCAGCACCCATTCCTGGGCTGACTGTGCCTCTTCCCCAGGCTCTGTGTCCCAGCTCACATTCCTAGGCTGATTGTGCCTCTCTAGGCTCTGTGTGCCAGCACCCATTCCGGGCTGACTGTGCCTCTCACCCAGGCTGTGTCCCAGCACCCATTCCTGGGCTCTCTGTCCCAGCCCACATTCCGAGGCTGACTGTGCTTCTCTCCCTGGATCTCTGTCCCATCACCCATTCCTGTTCTGACTGTGCCTCTCTCCCAGGCTCTGTGTCCCAGCATCATTCTTTGCCTGACTGTGCCTCCCTCCCTGGCTCTGTGTCTCAGCACCCATTCCTTGGCTGACTGCGCAGCTTTCGGTCTTTGTGTCCCAGTGCCCATTCCTGGGCTGATTGTGCCTCTCTAGCCTCTGTGTGCCAGCACCCATTCCGCGCTGACTGTGCCTCTCTCCCAGGCTCTGTGTCCCAGCACCCATTCCTTGGCTCAGTGTTCCTCTCTCTCTCGCAGGCTCTATGTCCCAGCATACATTCCTGGGCTGACTGTGCCTCTCTCCCAGGCTCTGTGTCCCAGGACCCATTCCTGGGCTGAGTTTTCCTCTCTCCCACGCTCTCTGTCCCAGCACCCATTCCTGGGCATACTCTGCTTCTCTCCCTGTCTCTGTGTCCCAGCACCCATTCTTGGGCTGACTGTGCCTCTCCCGGCTCTGAGACTCAGCACTCCTTCCTGTTCTGACTGTGCCTCTCCAGGCTCTGTGTCCCAGTACTCACTCCTGGGCTGACTGTGTTTCTGCCAGTCACTGTGTTTCAGCATCAATCCCTGGGCACGCTGTGCGTCTCCAGGCTCTGTATCCCAGCACCCATTACTGGGCTGAATCTGCCTCTGCCTGGCTCTGTGTCCTGTTTTGCGGAGAAAAGAAGAAACCTCACAACTTGTAAAAGTTGTAAAGCTTGGTATGCTTTATTATGACGCGCGCCGGACACAAGACTCCCCAAAAGGGCATGCGTGCCCCTGGAGACTCCGAGTCCCCTTTTTATCCCCCCTTCCAAATACATATGCATACAGTTTCAAATTAAGTTCATACATATTCATTCCACGCGACATTTAGCACTAATTCTTCTTTATCGAAGGAATTCCTAGGCCGGGGGCAGATTGTCCTCGCGGTTTTCTGTTTTTCTTTCTCTGTCTCCTTGCTGTCTCTGGAATGCGGCCTCTCCTTCAGCTTTAGCTCCACAGACCCTTCACCTCTCCTAGACACTTCACCTAGTTCAGGATGGATACTCTGTCTCATTCCCCCCTTTCCTAGGAAATAAGTAAATTCTTTTACTTAAGGAAAATTTCCACGACAATAAGTGTCTTTTAGCGCTTTACCATGTACATTCGACAAAGAGGTTAGTACAGCTATTCGTTGTAGCATCCTACAGTTCCAAATTAATAATATAATAGACAATTCTAAGCTTATCCCAACTAATATTAGTAAAACTACAATGGGGTTACACAACTTATTAAGGACTCCATTCGCAGTTGGTGACCATCCAAAGATCACATCTCACCAGTGATTATCCGTATTTTATTCTTTGTAGAACTCTGGTTATTTCCTTTGTATCATGTTGGATGGTAATTAAGGTTTTCTTTCCACTTTCTCGGATTTCTTTCAAGACTTCTAATAGGTCTTGGTGCTTAATTAATTGTTTTACCAATGTAAGGTTCGCCCCGATAGGGGTAGGTGGTAGTCTGTGATACATTGTGTAATTGGCTGTAATCAGCTGGTGGGATGTTACTGGTACCAAATACGAAAAATCACACCCAATAATCTTAACAAAATTACAAATACAAATACAGAGATTAGAATGGTTTCTACTAGACAGAATAACATCATTGCTATTAATTTGTACAGCAGCACAAGCAGTTCTCAAACATACACCCTTTTCCAGTATATACGAGCACAGTTTTCTGGTCAGTGACTGGATGAATTTCAAAGTGACAAATACTCTGTTCAGTGTCCAAACACATCCTGGGCATTTAGCAGTATTGCTTTCACAAATGAATCCCATTTGTTCTCTAGTAATGCAGGATTCTAAGTTCACTATCTGCCACTTTTCATTCATCTTTTCGTGCCCACACTCTGTGTTCTGAAGGATAGTGTTGTTTCTTCATGGTTTAATCCTAGGGCAATGATGGGATGGATAACATAAACAGTGGCATTACATATGGTAAGCACAAAGGCAGTGGCCACATTAGAAATAGTATCATAGGTGAAATTCACCATAATCCACCAGGATTAAAACTTCCTTTCAAAATCAATTGCATTATCCCATTCAATTTTCTGAATTTCAGCTGGAAAATTACCTTCACCCCTTTCCTATATGATCAGAGCTGCTGTTGCTTGTATCCATAACTGTGCTTGTATACAACTGAAAGCTAAAGACACATTATCTTGAACTATACTAAGTGCTTCTACTATCAATTTGTGGTCTTGGTCCCCGGCCTGTTCATACTTCTTTACTTTGGCAGTACTTTTGAAATCTGTCACTGGCTAGTTCCTAATGCCAGTAGAGATTACTATAAAGGCTGCTTCAATTTTGTTAGGCTACCTGCTGCAGCAGCCAGTTTATTCATCAGTATTTCTGAATCAATTCCATTTAAAACTCCTAATCTCGTCCCTAATATGCCAGTTAGATGTTTGTTATGGGGAACAGGAACTGCTTTCTGTCTGTGATCATCCCTCCCTGCCAGAGGGATGTGCTGGGCTCTTACTACAAATTCAGACACACTTCACAAGTGTATATTCCTTGAAGTGTTCACAGCTCCTATTCTTGCTATTCTTACTCCTCACATACTTGATTCTCGTGGATTACTACAGTAGATATGTTTAATATAAACCTTCTTTATCTCAGAAGGTTTTCCTATGGATCCAGTATACTGATTAAATGCCAGGGACCAAGGCCATTCAGCATTGCTTTGGGTAGAGGTACTCTCTAGTTCTAAAACTTCAGTTATAATTCCATACAAAACAATTCTGTACACTAAAGTATGAGCTACTCCCGACCGCAATATACTCATTTTGCCCGAATAAGTTTTAGTCTCAGTTCATTGTCTCCTGGTGTCACTCCTGAAGGGGCTTCTGGGCCTTCTTCACCCGAGAGTGATGGATCCAGCATTCTGCTCCTTGATTTTGATTGCAGTGAAGGTGGTGAGAGGTACTTGCAGTGGTCTCTCCCACTGTGGTTCCGAAGTCTTCTCTGTAAGAGACTTAACATATACATCGACCCCAGGCTATCCAACTCCCTGCTCCGAGTTCCAGCCACAAGTTTCTCAATTACTCTGAGCTGTTTGCTTAATGCCACCATGTAAGTGGACATTCTGGACATTCCCCTTGTATTCTATTGTCTTCTATAAGGCATTCCAAAAGGATTCAGCATTCCTTTAGCTCAAAAGGTTTAGTTTGAATTTGCAATAGTGCTAGTGGAAGAGCTTCTTGCCCCAGTCTTATGATTTGCTGCTTAATCAAACGATTCATTCTCTCCCCCTGGCCGCTTGATTGGGGGCAGTATGGGGTGTGAAGTTCTTAATCTATGCCCAGATGGCTACTAATCTGTTGCACTATTTTGGAAATGAAAGGTGATTCTTTATCTGAGGATATTGTGGCTGGAACTCTGAAGCGTGGTATTATCTCTTGTAAAAATGATCTGGTCACCTCTTGAGCTTTGACAGTTCTGGTGGGGAATGTTTCTGGCCACCCTGAAAATGTATCTATTAATACCAGTAAATACTGATACCCCCCTTTCCTTGGGAGTTCTGAAAAGTTGATTTGCCACTGCTGTACAGGCCCATGGCCTCTCCCAGTCTGACCAAGTTTTGGCCCGGGGGTATTTTGAGGTTAGTCTGGAGGCAAGGATCACATTATCAGCTCACCTGAGTGATAGTGGCATATAGATTCCTGACAATGATACAACAGTCCTTTCAATCAGATGTGTGTTCTAGAAAGCCTGTGGGAATTACTACTTCAAAGTCAACACTTCATTCCAGTGCACTCTGTATCACTCGCAGCCTCGGTCATTTTGAGAAAGGAGCCACACTCTATAAAAGGCTTTAAGTAATTAGGCCCTAGTGTGTTTTCTAGTGCCCTTCCTTCACTAGTAACCACGAAAATGGGAAGGGATTACTAGCTCTCTTTCAGTGGTAGCCCACCCCTTGCAGTTGTACGTCTCTTTTGATTAGTATTATTGTATTATGGCTTACCTTCGAGGAAAATCTGTACCTCACCCTTTGCTGCTTTCTTTGCCTCTCCATCCGCCAGCTCATTTCTTTCCTCCAATTTTAAGCTCACTCTCTGGTGTGCCTTAATATGCTTTTTCAGGTAGCCGAACTGCTTCCAGCAGCTGGATTGTCTCTTCTTTCCCTGTGAGGTCAGCAGTCCCCTCTCCTTCCAGATGGCTCTATGTGCATGCACAACTCTGAATGCCTTTTGCTGTTTCTAAGGCATGGGTCCATGCATTTATCTCAGCATCCTGTGCAGAGGTACCTGTTGGTAAGGGTCCAGACTCTATTACCTCTCTGCAGGTAGTCACTGTGAACTTTGCAATGTCGCTTTCTTGTCAGTGAACCAGGTCTCTGCATAGTCCGGAGGAGTGTCCTTTAAGTCTGGGCGGCTGGAGTAGGTAGCTTCAGTGGTCTCTAGGCAATCATGGTGTACTGCTTCTCCTTGATTCCACTGAGAAAAGAAGCTGGGTTGACAATATTAGTCACCACTATCTCTCCATCATCTTGCTCTACCATGATGGTCTGGTATTTCAGAAACCTCTCTGGTGAAAAGCCAGTGGCCACCCTTTACTTCCAGTACTGCAGACACTGTGTGGGACACTAGCACAGTCATTTTTGTCCCAGGATAAACTTGTGTGCCTCTTGAATGTTCAGCACAACTGCTGCTACAGCTCTGAGGCAACCTGGCCGTCCTTTGGCTGTTGCATCTAGTTGCTTAGAGAGGTAAGCAACTGCCCTCCGGTATGGACCCAAGTCTTGAGCCAATATTCCCAGAGCAATTCCTTGCATGGAAAAATAGAAAGAATGCTTTACTTACATCTGGAAGTTTCAAAGCTGGAGCCGACATGAGGGGACTCTCTAGCTGGCGAAAGGCCCGTGTGGTGTCTCTTGTCCACTGAAGATCTCAGTTCCCATTGGCAATAAGAGCATAGAGGGGTCTGGAGATTACCTTCTGTTTCACTACCTGTGCCTTTTTCTTTGAGACTCTGGGTCCTTGGAGTCCTAGGAAATTCAAAAGGCTTACCGTCCAGGCTTCTCTCGCTTCCCTCGTCTGAGTGGCTACTAGAAGATCATCTATGTACTGCAACAGCCTCCTTTCCTCTTGTGGAGCTTCCTGGGACTCTGGGTCTTTGCAAGCTATTCTCCACTCGGAGTGGAGAATTTTGAAGCCTCCAGGCACATGGACTATGTGAGCTTGTGTTTGAATGCAAAAATGTTCTGGCTGGCTTCGTGGATAGGGAGGCAAAAGAAGGCATCTCTTAGGCCTAAAACAGTGAACCAGGTTAGCTCAGGTGTTAAACAAGGTTAGTAAGGTCTATGGATTTGCTACCACAGGGTACAAATTCTGTGTTATCTTATTGACAGCCCTTAATCCAGTACTACCAGTTATTGGACTGATTCCTTCCTTACCTTCCTTTTGAGGGTACTACTCATTTCTCACTGGTTGTGTTCTTTCATTAAGCTTGATGGGGGAGCATCCCATGGGGGAGCATCTTTCACTCTTCCTGGTGCAGCAGAGGCCCATACCCTTGAAAACACTTATTTACTTATTCTAATATCTCCTTACTAATGTCTTTCTTAATTTCAGTGTCTGTTAATATTAAGCCTAACATCTTTATATTATTTGCCTCCAGAGTAACCTTTCTCATTTGAGAATGTTTAGCAAATTGAGCGAATTGTACAAAAGCTTTTAGGTACACATAGTACACATGTTACTTTAAAGGTTTGCAAAAGTATGCCTTTTCAGACTGGCCAGTTGTTCATTCCCCACACTACAACATAAACATTCTCCACAGGTACTAAAGCTTTATTTAAAACTGAACACATAACCCTTGTGCTGACAAAAA
Source organism: Zonotrichia albicollis (assembly GCF_047830755.1). Taxonomy (NCBI): domain Eukaryota; kingdom Metazoa; phylum Chordata; class Aves; order Passeriformes; family Passerellidae; genus Zonotrichia; species Zonotrichia albicollis. Next base: position 26,688,378 of record NC_133859.1, read on the forward strand.
TTCTTCCCTTTTGGGAAGGTTACCTTTACCCCTCCTCCCTTACCTGGGGAGGAAGCCTTTACAAATCATATGTACTCATTTTGCGAACTGTGATTGCTTCGCATTTCAGCGTGATAATCCTTGCCTGATTTCATACGTTGCTATCTTATGCTGCATGCTGAACAACATGTTTGATTTGCTTTCTCTTTGCCTTGTCTTCCTTTTCAAGGGCCAAGACCAGAGAGCGGTCTGATCTCACAGTCTCTTTGTCATTCTGGGTGATTTCTTAAAACAGAAGACATTTCAGCATACAAAAACTATCCCATTTATCTTCCTATTATAAAACAGTACTAACAGCAAAGAAGCACTATAAATCTTTTTATTTTCTGAGCTGCTCTTACTGGCAACCTCCTCCCAGCGAGCCCCTCCCAAAAGGGGCTAATTTAGGAACCTGTTTGCTCTGGTCAGCTCTCATTATTTATTTCTCCTTGCCTTATCTCGCTTCCATTCAAACCTTTTTACAGACCTTCACAGTAGTTTCTCAGTTTTCTTCCTATACACACAGCTCCAGGCGGCAGGTATCAGATGTGATTCCCACACACAAGCTCTAAGACCTTAGGTTCTGAATCCGCTTGACCAGAAACCTTTAATTTACACTCGGGGCGTGTACCCTGACACTTATTGGAACAGCAAAACAGCAATACCAGTGTTTCTCATAAACACCGCACTGCAATAATACCTGCACATCCAGCTTTTGCCCACAGGCCATTCCCGTGTTCCCTGGGGAGACAGGGCAGCCAGAGCTGTCCCTGTGCCCAGGGCGCAGCCACTGTCACCTCACACAGCGTGCCAGCCTCTTGATGTACCAAAGGCTCCCCGAAATTGCTCACAAAGGCAGGCTATTCTGTTTGTTACAGAGAACTTTAAATCTTTTCAGTGGATTGTTTCCAGTAAAGACTTACTGCAGTACCAACTGAAGTCTCATAAATCTCATAAGTCTCATTAACTAATTCATCTCATTCACCTTTTCTATATAAACTCTGTTTTACAAAATATCAGTCTTTTCTAGTTCTCTTCTTGCACAATCTAATTAAGCACTGTGTCTACTTACACTTGTTTTGCTGTTTTGCAAAAAGGCTGTGCTAGTCACAGCCGAAACTCTGATATGCCCACAAACACACGCACTCTCCCCCCCCCCCCCCCCCTTTATCTCAAATTCACTAGAGCCAAGGCTTGAATTACTATGAGGGGGAGAATTCTTCGAATTCCTTTAACTCACTTTATCGAAGTTAAACATAAATCACCGTACTATAGTTCTCCTATGTAAAATGCTACTCTTGTTGCAACAAAATCTTAAAATCTCCACAAACACCACTATACAATCTGAGAATCAAATTGCCACAATGCAGCAGAAGAAAATCACCACACAAAATCACTGGGAAAGGGCTTATTTCTCAAAGTGCTCACTTTTCTCAACACAACACAGCACACCATAATTCGGCATTTACTCAAATCAATTTTGCCTGGACACAATCAAAATAACAGCACACAGTCTAGAGATCAAGTCCAAACATCCAAGGCAAAGGAACTCTCTGAGCTCATACTCACGGTTAAAATGTACCAAATCTACACAAATCACTACATTCAAACATGATAAATACCATCACTGACATTCCTCCACTCGCTTCTCCGAAGGGCACTTCTCTACCTGCCCCCGCAGCCTGCTGCAGCCAGCGCCTCTGGCCTCACTCGGCTGCTTCAAACACGGGGAGTACTGACCCATCCCCGCACTGTAGGGCACTGTAGATTTACTCTCTTTTATACACCATACACATATCACCTGCACGATCACAAACACAGTGCACTGGCCACACACATTAACCATACAGCAACACAGTGTCCGGACATCACACACACACACAAACAAAACACACGGGCTAACCAGTTCTGCTCCATCAGAACTATGCATCCTCAATACACACATACACGGGTTCACCCGGCTTACCCCCAAAGCCGCTAGCGGTCTGCTCTATCAGAACGACGAACCCGGCCTCTAATACAGCTGCTCTATCAGCTGAACCTCGTCTCTAATACAGCTGCTCTATCAGCTGAACCCATGAACCCAGACGTCTCTGGGTGGTTTACTCCCTTTCTCTCCTTCCTCCCCCCCCCTGGGGCCCCATACATACCGTATTCTCCTCCGCAGGCCAGCGGGTCATTGTCTGTCCTCGCAGGTGGCAAGTTGAGACAAGCGGAGCCCCACCAGGAAAAAATCCTGGGGCGCGCCATGGAGGTCCGTCTATCCCCTCTGCCCCGCGGGGACAGAGAACTCCTGCCTTGGCTCGCCAAAATGTTTTGCGGAGAAAAGAAGAAACCTCACAACTTGTAAAAGTTGTAAAGCCCGGTATGCTTTATTACGACGCGCGCCGGACGCAAGACTCCCCAAAAGGGCATGCGTGCCCCTGGAGACTCCGAGTCCCCTTTTTATCCCCCCTTCCAAATGCATATGCATACAGTTTCAAATTAAGTTCATACATATTCATTCCACGCGACATTTAGCACTAATTCTTCTTTATCGAAGGAATTCCTAGGCCGGGGGCAGATTGACCTAGCGGTTTTCTGTTTTTCTTTCTCTGTCTCCTTGCTGTCTCTGGAATGCGGCCTCTCCTTCAGCTTTAGCTCCACAGACCCTTCACCTCTCCTAGACACTTCAACTAGTTCAGGACGGATACTCTGTCTCAGTCCCAGCACCCATTCCTGAGCAGACTGTGCTTCTCCAGGCTCTGTGTCCCAGCACCCATTCCTGGGCTGACTGTGCGTCTTCTGGGCACTGATCCCAGCACCCATTCCAGGGCTGACCGCGCTCCCTTCAGGCTCTGTGTTTCAGCACATATTACTGGGCCTACTGTCCCTCTCCATGCTCTGTGTCCCAGTACTCATTCCTGAGATTACTGCGCCCCCACAGGCTCTGTGTTGCAGCGCCCATTGCTAGGGTGACTGTGCCTCTCTCCCAGGCTCCTTGTCCCAGCAACCACTCCTGGGCTGACTGTGCCTCTCAAGGCTCTGTGTCCCATAACTCATTCCTGGGCTTACTTTGCTTCTCCAGGTTCTCTGACCCATCACCCATTCCTGAGCTGACTCTGGCTCTATTAAAGGCTGTGTGTCCCAGAACCCATTCCTGGGCTGACTGTGCCTCTCCAGGCTCTGTGTCCCAGCACACATTCCTGAGCAGACTGTGCTTCTGCCAGGCTCTGTGTCCCAGAACCCATTCCTGGGTTGACTGTGCCTCTCCAGGCCCCATGTCCCAGCACTCATTCCTGAGCTGACCCTGCCTCTATGACACACGCTGTGACTCAGCACTCATTCCTCGGCTGACTGTGCCTCTCCAGGCTCTGTGTCCCAGCACCCATTCCTGGGCTGACTGTGCCTCTCTCCCAAGCTCTGTCTCCTACCTCCCATTCCTGGGATGACTCATCCTCTGCCATCCTCTTTTGCCCAGCACGCAATCCTGAGCCTACTGTGCCTCTCTCCAAGGCTCTGTGTCCCAGCACCCGTTCTTGAGCTGAGTTTTCCTCGCTCCCAGGCTCATTGTACCAGGACACGTTTCTGGGGTGACTGTTCCTTTCCATGCTCAATATACCAGCACCCATTCCTGGGTTGACTGTGCTTCTGCCAGGCTCTGTGTTCCAGCACCCATTCCTGGGCTGACTGTGTCTCTCCAGGCTCTGTGTCCCAGCACTCATTCCTTGGCTGACTGTGCCTCTCCTGGCTCTGTGTCCCAGCACCCATTCCTGGGCTGACTGTGCCTCTCCAGACTCTGTGTCCCAGCACTCATTCCTGGGCTGACTGTGGTTCTGCCAGCCTCGGTGTCCCAGAACACATTCTTGGGCTGACTGTGCTTTTCCAGTCGCGGTGTCCCTGCACTCACACCTGGTCTGACTGTGCCGCTCTCCCAGGCTCTGTGTCCCAGCACCCATTCCTGGGCTGACTGTGCCTCTCCAGGCTCTGTGTCCCTGCACACAATCCTGAGCGGACTGTGCCTCTCCAGACTCTGTGTCCCTGCACACATTCCTCAGCTGACTGTGCCTCTCCAGGGTCTGTGTCCCTCCACTCATTCCTGGGCTGACTGTGCCTCTATTCCAGGCTCTGTGTCCCAGCACCAATTCCTGGGCTGACTGTGCCTCTAATCCAGGCTCTGTGTCCCAGCACCCATTCCTGGGCGTTCTTTCCCTCTCCAGGCTGTGTCCCAGCACCCATTCCTCGGCTGACAGTTCCTTTGCCAGGTACTGTTTAGCAGCACCCATTCCCTTTCTGACTGTGCCTCTCCAGACTTTGTGTCCCTGCTCCCAATTCTGACCTTTTTGTGCCTCATATATGCACTGTGTCCCAGCACACATTCCTGGGCTGACTGTGCCTCTCCCAGACTCTGTGTCCCAGCACTCATTCGTGGGCTGACTGTGGTTCTGCCAGCCTCTGTGTCCCAGAACACATTCTTGGGCTGACTGTGCTTTTCCAGTCGCTGTGTCCCTGCACTCACACCTGGTCTGACTGTGCCGCTCTCCCAGGCTCTGTGCCCCAGCACCCATTACTGGGCTGACTGTGCCTCTCCAGGCTCTGTGTCCCAGTACTCACTCCTGGGCTGACTGTGTTTCTGCCAGTCACTGTGTTTCAGCATCAATTCCTGGGCACGCTGTGCATCTCCAGGCTCTGTATCCCAGCACCCATTACTGGGCTGAATTTGCTTTTGCCTGGCTCTGTGTCCCAGCACCCATTCCTGAGCAGACTGTGCTTCTCCAAGCTCTGTGTCCCAGCACCCATTCCTGGGCTGACTGTGCGTCTTCTGGGCACTGATCCCAGCACCCATTCCAGGGCTGACCGCGCCCCCTTCACGCTCTGTGTTTCAGCACACATTACTGGGCCTACTGTCCCTCTCCATGCTCTGTGTCCCAGTACCCATTCCTGAGATTACTGCGACCCCTTCAGGCTCTGTGTTCCAGTGCCCATTCCTGGACAGATTGTGCCTCTTTGGTTCTGTGTCCCAGCACCCATTGCTGGGGTGACTGTGCCTCTCTCCCACGCTCTGTGTCCCAGCACACATTCCTGAGCAGACTGTGCTTCTGCCAGGCTCTGTGTCCCCGAACCCATTCCTGGGTTGACTGTGCCTCTCCAGGCCCCATGTCCCAGCACTCATCCCTTAGCTGTCCCTGCCTCTATGCCTGGCGCTGTGACCCAGCACCCATTCCTGTGCTGACTGTACCTCTCCAGTCTCTGCATCCCAGAACCCATTCCTGGGCGGACTGTGCCTCTCCAGGCTCTGTGTCCCAGCACCCATTCCTGGGCTGACTGTGCCTCTCTCCCAAGCTCTGTCTCCTAGCTCCCATTCCTGGGCTGACTCGTCCTCTGCCATCCTCTTTTGCCCAGCACCCAATCCTGAGCCTACTGTGCCTCTCTCCCAGGCTCTGTGTCCCAGCACCCGTTCTTGGGCTGAGTCGTCCTCGCTCCCAGGCTCATTGTACCAGGACCCGTTTCTGGGCTGACTGTTCCTTTCCATGCTCAATGTACCAGCACCCATTCGTGGGTTGACTGTGCTTCTGCCAGGCTCTGTGTTCCAGCACCCATTCCTGGGCTGACTGTGCCTGTCCAGGCTCTGTGTCCCAGCACTCATTCCTTGGCTGACTGTGTCTCTCCAGACTCTGTGTCCCAGCACTCATTCCTGGGCTGACTGTACCTCTCCAGTCTCTGCATCCCAGAACCCATTCCTGGGCGGACTGTGCCTCTCCAGGCTCTGTGTCCCAGCACCCATTCCTGGGCTGACTGTGCCTCTCTCCCAAGCTCTGTCTCCTAGCTCCCATTCCTGGGCTGACTCGTCCTCTGCCATCCTCTTTTGCCCAGCACCCAATCCTGAGCCTACTGTGCCTCTCTCCCAGGCTCTGTGTCCCAGCACCCTTTCTTGGGCTGAGTCTTCCTCGCTCCCAGGCTCATTGTACCAGGACCCGTTTCTGGGCTGACTGTTCCTTTCCATGCTCAATGTACCAGCACCCATTCGTGGGTTGACTGTGCTTCTGCCAGGCTCTGTGTTCCAGCAACCATTCCTGGGCTGACTGTGCCTGTCCAGGCTCTGTGTCCCAGCACTCATTCCTTGGCTGACTGTGTCTCTCCAGACTCTGTGTCCCAGCACTCATTCCTGGGCTGACTGTGGTTCTGCCAGCCTCTGTGTCCCAGAACACATTCTTGGGCTGACTGTGCTTTTCCAGTCGCTGTGTCCCAGCACTCACACCTGGTCTGACTGTGCCGCTCTCCCAGGCTCTGTGTCCCAGCACCCATTCCTGGGCTGACTGTGCCTCTCCAGGCTCTGTGTTCCTGCACACAGTCCTGAGCTGACTGTGCCTCTCCAGACTCTGTGTCCCTGCACACATTCATGGGCTGACTGTGCCTCTCCAGGCTCTGTGTCCCTCCACTCATTCCTGGGCTGACTGTGCCTCTATGCCAGGCTCTGTGTCCCAGCACCCATTCCTGGGCATTCTTTGCCTCTCCAGGCTGTGTCCCAGCACCCATTCCTCGGCTGACAGTTCCTTTGCCAGGTACTGTTTAGCAGCACCCATTCCCTTTCTGACTGTGCCTCTCCAGACTTTGTGTCCCTGCACCCAATTCTGACCTTTTTGTGCCTCATATATGCACTGTGTCCCAGCACACATTACTGGGCCTAGTGTCCCTCTCCATGCTCTGTGTCCCAGTACCCATTCCTGAGATTACTGCGCCCCCTTCAGGCTCTGTGTTCCAGCGCCCATTCCTGGACAGATTGTGCCTCTCTAGGCTCTGTGTCCCAGCACCCATTGCTGGGGTGACTGTGCCTCTCTCCCAGGCTCCTTGTCCCAGCACCCACTCCTGGGCTGACTGTGCCTCTCCAGGCTCTGTGTCCCAGCACCAATTCCTGGGTTGACTGTACCTCTCCAGTCTCTGCATCCCAGAATCCATTCCTGGGATGACTGTGCCTCTCCAGGCTCTGTGTCCCAGCACCCATTCCTGGGCTCAGTTTGCCTCACCCCCAGGCTCTGTGTCCCAGCACCCATTTCTGGGCTGACTCTGCCACTCATGGCTCTGTGTACCAGCACGCGTTCCTGGGCTGACTCTGCTTCTGCCAGGCTCTGGGTCCCAGCACACATTCCTGGGCTCACATTTACTCTCCAGTCTCTGTGTCCCAGCACCCATTCCTAGGCTCACTTTGTCTCTCCCCCAGGCTCTTTGTCTCTGCACCCGTTCCTGGGCTCACTCTCCCTCTGTGAAAGGCTCTGTGTCCCCGAACCAATTCCTGGGCTCACTGTGCCTCTCTCCCAGGCTCTGTGTCCCAGCACCCATTCCTGGGCTGACTGTGCCTCTCCAGGCTCTGTGTTCCTGCACCCAATCCTGAGCTGATTTTGCCTCACATGTGCACTGTGTTCCACCACCAATTCGTGGGCTGACTTTGCCGCTCTCTCACGCTCTGTTTTCCAGCACCCATTCCTGGGCGGCTCTGCCTCTCCAGGCTCTGTGTCCCAGCACCCATTCCTGGGCTCACTTTGCCTCTCCCCCAGGCTCTTTGTCCCAGCACCCATTCCTGGGCTCACTCTCCCTCTATGAATGCTCTGTGACCCAGAACAAATTCCTAGGCTCACTGTGCCTCTCTCCCAGGCTCTGTGTCCCAGCACCCTTTTCCTGGGCTGACTGTGCCCCTCTCCCAGTCTCTGTGTCCCTGCACCCAATCCTGAGCTGATTTTGCCTCACATGTGCACTGTGTCCCACCACCAATTCGTGGGCTGACTTTGCCGCTCTCTCACGCTCTTTTATCCAGCACCCATTCCTGGGTTGGCTCTGCCTCTCCAGGCTCTGTGTCCTAGCACCCATTCCTGGGCTCACTTTGCCTCCCCCCCAGGCACTTTGTCCCAGCAGCCATTCCTGGGCTCACTCTCCCTCTATGAAAGGCTCTGTGTCCCAGAATAAATTCCTAGGCTTACTGTGCCTCTCTCCCTGGCTCTGTGTCCCAGCACGCATTCCTGGGTTGGCTCTGCCTCTCCAGGCTCTGTGTCCTAGCACCCATTCCTCGGCTGTGTGTGATTCTCCAGGCCCTGTGTCCCAGCACCCATTCCTGGGCGGACTGTGCCTCTCCAGGCTCTGTGTCTCAGAAACCATTCCAGGGATTACTGACCCTCTGCCAGCCTGTCTTAGTCAGCACACTTTCCTGGCCTGATTGTGCCGCTCTCCCAGGCTCCGTGTCCCAGCACCCATTCTTGGGCTGAGGGTGCCTCTCAAGTCTCTGTGTCCCAGAACCCAATCCTGAGCTGATTTTGGCTCACATGTGCACTGTGTCCCACCACCAATTCGTGGGCTGACTTTGCCGCTCTCTCACGCTCTGTTTCCCAGCACCCATTCCTAGGTGGCTCTGACTCTCCAGGCTCTGTGCCCCAGCACTCAATCCTGGGCTGATTGTCCTTCTGCTAGGTACTATGTCCCAGCACCCATTCCTCGGCTGACTGTTCCTCTCCATGCTCAATGTACCAGCACTCATTCCTGGGTTGACTGTGCCTCTTCAGGCACTTTGTCCCAGCACCCATTCCTGGGTGACTGTGCCTCTCCAGGCTCTGTGTCCCTGCACACATTCATGGGCTGACTGTGCCTCTCCAGGCTCTGTGTCCCTCCACTCATTCCTGGGCTGACTGTGCCTCTATGCCAGGCTCTGTGTCCCAGCACCCATTCCTGGGCTTTCTTTGCCTCTCCAGGCTGTGTCCCAGCACCCATTCCTCGACTGACAGTTCCTTTGCCAGGTACTGTTTAGCAGCACCCATTCCCTTTCTGACTGTGCCTCTCCAGACTTTGTGTCCCTGCACCCAATTCTGACCTTTTTGTGCCTCATATATGCACTGTGTCCCAGCACACATTACTGGGCCTAGTGTCCCTCTCCATGCTCTGTGTCCCAGTACCCATTCCTGAGATTACTGCGCCCCCTTCAGGCTCTGTGTTCCAGCGCCCATTCCTGGACAGATTGTGCCTCTCTAGGCTCTGTGTCCCAGCACCCATTGCTGGGGTGACTGTGCCTCTCTCCCAGGCTCCTTGTCCCAGCACCCACTCCTGGGCTGACTGTGCCTCTCCAGGCTCTGTGTCCCAGCACCAATTCCTGGGTTGACTGTACCTCTCCAGTCTCTGCATCCCAGAATCCATTCCTGGGATGACTGTGCCTCTCCAGGCTCTGTGTCCCAGCACCCATTCCTGGGCTCAGTTTGCCTCACCCCCAGGCTCTGTGTCCCAGCACCCATTTCTGGGCTGACTCTGCCACTCATGGCTCTGTGTACCAGCACGCGTTCCTGGGCTGACTCTGCTTCTGCCAGGCTCTGGGTCCCAGCACACATTCCTGGGCTCACATTTACTCTCCAGTCTCTGTGTCCCAGCACCCATTCCTAGGCTCACTTTGTCTCTCCCCCAGGCTCTTTGTCTCTGCACCCGTTCCTGGGCTCACTCTCCCTCTGTGAAAGGCTCTGTGTCCCCGAACCAATTCCTGGGCTCACTGTGCCTCTCTCCCAGGCTCTGTGTCCCAGCACCCATTCCTGGGCTGACTGTGCCTCTCCAGGCTCTGTGTTCCTGCACCCAATCCTGAGCTGATTTTGCCTCACATGTGCACTGTGTTCCACCACCAATTCGTGGGCTGACTTTGCCGCTCTCTCACGCTCTGTTTTCCAGCACCCATTCCTGGGCGGCTCTGCCTCTCCAGGCTCTGTGTCCCAGCACCCATTCCTGGGCTCACTTTGCCTCTCCCCCAGGCTCTTTGTCCCAGCACCCATTCCTGGGCTCACTCTCCCTCTATGAATGCTCTGTGACCCAGAACAAATTCCTAGGCTCACTGTGCCTCTCTCCCAGGCTCTGTGTCCCAGCACCCTTTTCCTGGGCTGACTGTGCCCCTCTCCCAGTCTCTGTGTCCCTGCACCCAATCCTGAGCTGATTTTGCCTCACATGTGCACTGTGTCCCACCACCAATTCGTGGGCTGACTTTGCCGCTCTCTCACGCTCTTTTATCCAGCACCCATTCCTGGGTTGGCTCTGCCTCTCCAGGCTCTGTGTCCTAGCACCCATTCCTGGGCTCACTTTGCCTCCCCCCCAGGCACTTTGTCCCAGCAGCCATTCCTGGGCTCACTCTCCCTCTATGAAAGGCTCTGTGTCCCAGAATAAATTCCTAGGCTTACTGTGCCTCTCTCCCTGGCTCTGTGTCCCAGCACGCATTCCTGGGTTGGCTCTGCCTCTCCAGGCTCTGTGTCCTAGCACCCATTCCTGGGCTGAGTGTGATTCTCCAGGCCCTGTGTCCCAGCACCCATTCCTGGGCGGACTGTGCCTCTCCAGGCTCTGTGTCTCAGAAACCATTCCAGGGATTACTGACCCTCTGCCAGCCTGTCTTAGTCAGCACACTTTCCTGGCCTGATTGTGCTGCTCTCCCAGGCTCCGTGTCCCAGCACCCATTCTTGGGCTGAGGGTGCCTCTCAAGTCTCTGTGTCCCAGAACCCAATCCTGAGCTGATTTTGCCTCACATGTGCACTGTGTCCCACCACCAATTCGTGGGCTGACTTTGCCGCTCTCTCACGCTCTGTTTCCCAGCACCCATTCCTGGGTGGCTCTGACTCTCCAGGCTCTGTGCCCCAGCACTCAATCCTGGGCTGATTGTCCTTCTGCTAGGTACTATGTCCCAGCACCCATTCCTCGGCTGACTGTTCCTCTCCATGCTCAATGTACCAGCACTCATTCCTGGGTTGACTGTGCCTCTTCAGGCACTTTGTCCCAGCACCCATTCCTGGGTGACTGTGCCTCTCCAGGCTATGTGTCCCAGCTCCCATTCCTGGGTTGGCTCTGCCTCTCCAGGCTCTGTGTCCCAGCACCCATTCCTGGGCTGCCTGTACCTCTCCAGTCTCTGCATCCCAGAACCCATTCCTGGGATGACTGAGCCTCTTCCAGCCTCAGTATCCCAGCACACATTCTTGGGCTGACAGTGCTTTTCCAGTCTCTGTGTCCAGGAACCCGTTCCTGGGCTGACTTGGCCTCTCACCCAGGCTCTGTGTCCCAGCACCCATTCCTTGGCTGACTGTTCCTTTGCCAGGTACTGTGTCCCAGCACCTATTCCCTTTCTGACTCAGCCTCTCCAGACTTTGTGTCCCTGCACCCAATCCTGAGCTGATTGCGCCTCCTATGTACACGGTGTCCCAGCAAACATGCCTGGGTTGACTGTGCCGCTCTCCCCTGATCTGTGTCCCAGCACCCATTCCTGGACTGACTGTGCCTCTCCAGGCCCAGCGTCCCTCAACCCATTCCTGGGCTGACTGTGCCTCTGCCAGCCTCTCTGTCCCAGCACCCTTTCCTGGGCTGACTGTGCCTTTCTCCCAGGCTCTGTGTCCCAACACTTGTTCCTGTGCTGACTGTGCTTCTTCCAGGCTCTGTGTCCCAGCACACATTCCTGAGCAGATAGTGCTTCTGCCAGGCTCTGTGTCCCAGAACCCATTCCTGGGTTGACTGTGCCTCTCCAGGCCCCATGTCCCAGCACTCATTCCTGAGCTGACCCGGTCTCTATGCCACGCGCTGTGACCCAGCACCCATTCCTGGGCTGACTGTGCCTCTCCAGGCTCTGTGTCCCAGCACCCAATCCTGGGCTGACTGTGCCTCTCTCCCAAGCTCTGTGTCCCAGCACCCGTTCTTGGGCTGAGTTTTCCTCGCTCCCAGGCTCATTGTACCAGGAACCGTTTCTGGGCTGACTGTTCCTTTCCATGCTCAATGTACCAGCACCCATTCGTGGGTTGACTGTGCTTCTGCAGGCTCTGTGTTCCAGCACCCATTCCTGGGCTGACTGTGCCTGTCCAGGCTCTGTGTCCCAACACTCATTCCTTGGCTGACTGTGCCTCTCCAGGCTCTGTGTCCAAGCACCCAATCCTGGGCTGGCTGTTCTTCTGCCAGGCTCTGTGTCCCAGCACACAATCCTGAGCCTACCGTGCCTCTCTCCAAGGCTCTGTGTCCGACCATTCATTCCTGGACTGACTGTGATCGTCCAGGCTCTGTGTCCCAGAACCCGTTCCTGGGCTGACTTGGCCTCTCTCCCAGGTACTGTGTCCCAGCACCTATTCCCTTTCTGACTCTGCCTCTCCAGACTTTGTGTCCCTGCACCCAATCCTGAGCTGATTGTGCCTCATATGTGCTCTGTGTCCCAGCACACATGTCTGGGCTGACCGTGCCGCTCTCCCCTGATCTGTGTCCAAGCACCCATTCCTGGACTGACTCTGCCTCTCCAGGCTCCACGTCCCTCCACCCATTCCTGGGCTGACTGTGCCTCTGGCAGTCTCTCTGTCCCAGCACCCTTTCCTGGGCTGACTGTGCCTCTGCCAGCCACTCTGTCCCAGCACCCTTTCCTGAGCTGACTGTACCTCTCCAGGCTCTGCATCCCAGAACCCATTCCTGGGCGGACTGTGCCTCTCCAGGCTCTGTGTCCCAGCACCCATTCCTGGGCTGACTGTGCCTCTCTCCCAAGCTCTGTCTCCTAGCTCCCATTCCTGGGCTGACTCGTCCTCTGCCATCCTCTTTTGCCCAGCACCCAATCCTGAGCCTACTGTGCCTCTCTCCCAGGCTCTGTGTCCCAGCACCCGTTCTTGGGCTGAGTCTTCCTCTCTCCCAGGCTCATTGTACCAGGACCCGTTTCTGGGCTGACTGTTCCTTTCCATGCTCAATGTACCAGCACCCATTCGTGGGTAGACTGTGCTTCTGCCAGGCTCTGTGTTCCAGCACCCATTCCTGGACTGACTGTGCCTGTCCAGGTTCTGTGTCCCAGCACTCATTCCTTGGCTGACTGTGTCTCTCCAGACTCTGTGTCCCAGCACTCATTCCTGGGCTGACTGTGGTTCTGCCAGCCTCTGTGTCCCAGAACACATTCTTGGGCTGACTGTGCTTTTCCAGTCGCGGTGTCCCTGCACTCACACCTGGTCTGACTGTGCCGCTCTCCCAGGCTCTGTGTCCCAGCACCCATTCCTGGGCTGACTGTGCCTCTCCAGGCTCTGTGTCCCTGCACACAATCCTGAGCGGACTGTGCCTCTCCAGACTCTGTGTCCCTGCACACATTCCTGAGCTGACTGTGCCTCTCCAGGGTCTGTGTCCCTCCACTCATTCCTGGGCTGACTGTGCCTCTATTCCAGGCTCTGTGTCCCAGCACCAATTCCTGGGCTGACTGTGCCTCTATTCCAGGCTCTGTGTCCCAGCACCCATTCCTGGGCGTTCTTTCCCTCTCCAGGCTGTGTCCCAGCACCCATTCCTCGGCTGACAGTTCCTTTGCCAGGTACTGTTTAGCAGCACCCATTCCCTTTCTGACTGTGCCTCTCCAGACTTTGTGTCCCTGCTCCCAATTCTGACCTTTTTGTGCCTCATATATGCACTGTGTCCCAGCACACATTCCTGGGCTGACTGTGCCGATCTCCAACAATCTGTGTCCCAGCACCCATTCTTGGGCTGACTGTGCCTCTCCAGACTCTGTGTCCCAGCACTCATTCCTGGGCTGACTGTGGTTCTGCCAGCCTCTGTGTCCCAGAACACATTCTTGGGCTGACTGTGCTTTTCCAGTCGCTGTGTCCCTGCACTCACACCTGGTCTGACTGTGCCGCTCTCCCAGGCTCTGTGCCCCAGCACCCATTACTGGGCTGACTGTGCCTCTCCAGGCTCTGTGTCCCAGTACTCACTCCTGGGCTGACTGTGTTTCTGCCAGTCACTGTATTTCAGCATCAATTCCTGGGCACGCTGTGCATCTCCAGGCTCTGTATCCCAGCACCCATTACTGGGCTGAATTTGCCTCTGCCTGGCTCGGTGTCCCAGCAACCATTCCTGAGCAGACTGTGCTTCTCCAGGCTCTGTGTCCCAGCACCCATTCCTGGGCTGACTGTGCGTCTTCTGGGCACTGATCCCAGCACCCATTCCAGGGCTGACCGCGCCCCCTTCAGGCTCTGTGTTTCAGCACACATTACTGGGCCTACTGTCCCTCTCCATGCTCTGTGTCCCAGTACCCATTCCTGAGATTACTGCGCCCCCTTCAGGCTCTGTGTTCCAGTGCCCATTCCTGGACAGATTGTGCCTCTTTGGTTCTGTGTCCCAGCACCCATTGCTGGGGTGACTGTGCCTCTCTCCCACGCTCTGTGTCCCAGCACACATTCCTGAGCAGACTGTGCTTCTGCCAGGCTCTGTGTCCCCGAACCCATTCCTGGGTTGACTGTGCCTCTCCAGGCCCCATGTCCCAGCACTCATCCCTTAGCTGTCCCTGCCTCTATGCCTGGCGCTGTGACCCAGCACCCATTCCTAGGCTGACTGTGCCTCTCCTGGCTCTGTGTCCCAGCACCCATTCCTGGGCTGACTGTACCTCTCCAGTCTCTGCATCCCAGAACCCATTCCTGGGCGGACTGTGCCTCTCCAGGCTCTGTGTCCCAGCACCCATTCCTGGGCTGACTGTGCCTCTCTCCCAAGCTCTGTCTCCTAGCTCCCATTCCTGGGCTGACTCGTCCTCTGCCATCCTCTTTTGCCCAGCACCCAATCCTGAGCCTACTGTGCCTCTCTCCCAGGCTCTGTGTCCCAGCACCCGTTCTTGGGCTGAGTCTTCCTCGCTCCCAGGCTCATTGTACCAGGACCCGTTTCTGGGCTGACTGTTCCTTTCCATGCTCAATGTACCAGCACCCATTCGTGGGTTGACTGTGCTTCTGCCAGGCTCTGTGTTCCAGCACCCATTCCTGGGCTGACTGTGCCTGTCCAGGCTCTGTGTCCCAGCACTCATTCCTTGGCTGACAGTGTCTCTCCAGACTCTGTGTCCCAGCACTCATTCCTGGGCTGACTGTGGTTCTGCCAGCCTCTGTGTCCCAGAACACATTCTTGGGCTGACTGTGCTTTTCCAGTCGCTGTGTCCCTGCACTCACACCTGGTCTGACTGTGCCGCTCTCCCAGGCTCTGTGTCCCAGCACCCATTCCTGGGCTGACTGTGCCTCTCCAGGCTCTGTGTTCCTGCACACAGTCCTGTGCTGACTGTGCCTCTCCAGACTCTGTGTCCCTGCACACATTCATGGGCTGACTGTGCCTCTCCAGGCTCTGTGTCCCTCCACTCATTCCTGGGCTGACTGTGCCTCTATGCCAGGCTCTGTGTCCCAGCACCCATTCCTGGGCATTCTTTGCCTCTCCAGGCTGTGTCCCAGCACCCATTCCTCGCCTGACAGTTCCTTTGCCAGGTACTGTTTAGCAGCACCCATTCCCTTTCTGACTGTGCCTCTCCAGACTTTGTGTCCCTGCACCCAATTCTGACCTTTTTGTGCCTCATATATGCACTGTGTCCCAGCACACATTACTGGGCCTACTGTCCCTCTCCATGCTCTGTGTCCCAGTACCCATTCCTGAGATTACTGCGCCCCCTTCAGGCTCTGTGTTCCAGCGCCCATTCCTGGACAGATTGTGCCTCTCTAGGCTCTGTGTCCCAGCACCCATTGCTGGGGTGACTGTGCCTCTCTCCCAGGCTCCTTGTCCCAGCACCCACTCCTGGGCTGACTGTGCCTCTCAAGGCTCTGTGTCCCATAACTCATTTCTGAGCTTACTTTGCTTCTCCAGGTTCTCTGACCCATCACCCATTCCTGAGCTGACTCTGGCTCTATTAAAGGCTGTGTGTCCCAGAACCCATTCCTGGGCTGACTGTGCCTCTCCAGGCTCTGTGTCCCAGCACACATTCCTGAGCAGACTGTGCTTCTGCCAGGCTCTGTGTCCCAGAACCCATTCCTGGGTTGACTGTGCCTCTCCAGGCCCCATGTCCCAGCACTCATTCCTGAGCTGACCCTGCCTCTAAGCCACACGCTGTGACTCAGCACTCATTCCTCGGCTGACTGTGCCTCTCCAGGCTCTGTGTCCCAGCACAAATTCCTGGGCTGACTGTGCCTCTCCAGGCTCTGTGTTCCTGCACACAGTCCTGAGCTGACTGTGCCTCTCCAGACTCTGTGTCCCTGCACACATTCATGGGCTGACTGTGCCTCTCCAGACTCTGTGTCCCAGCACCCATTCCTGGGCTGACTGTACCTCTCCAGTCTCTGCATCCCAGAACCCATTCCTGGGCGGACTGTGCCTCTCCAGACTCTGTGTCCCAGCACCCATTCCTGGGCTGACTGTGTCTCTCCAGGCTCTGTGTCCCAGCACCCATTCCTGGGCTGACTGTGCCTCTCCAGGCTCTGTGTCCCAGCACCCATTCCTGGGCTGACTGTGTCTCTCCAGGCTCTGTGTCCCAGCACCCATTCCTGGGCTGACTGTGCCTCTCCAGGCTCTGTGTCCCTGCACACAATCCTGAGCGGGCTGTGCCTCTCCAGACTCTGTGTCCCTGCACACATTCCTGAGCTGACTGTGCCTCTCCAGGCTCTGTGTCCCAGCACCCATTCCTGGGCTGACTGTACCTCTCCAGTCTCTGCATCCCAGAACCCATTCCTGGGCGGACTGTGCCTCTCCAGGCTCTGTGTCCCAGCACCCATTCCTGGGCTGACTGTGCCTCTCTCCCAAGCTCTGTCTCCTAGCTCCCATTCCTGGGCTGACTCGTCCTCTGCCATCCTCTTTTGCCCAGCACCCAATCCTGAGCCTACTGTGCCTCTCTCCCAGGCTCTGTGTCCCAGCACCCGTTCTTGGGCTGAGTCTTCCTCTCTCCCAGGCTCATTGTACCAGGACCCGTTTCTGGGCTGACTGTTCCTTTCCATGCTCAATGTACCAGCACCCATTCGTGGGTTGACTGTGCTTCTGCCAGGCTCTGTGTTCCAGCACCCATTCCTGGGCTGACTGTGCCTGTCCAGGCTCTGTGTCCCAGCACTCATTCCTTGGCTGACTGTGCCTCTCCAGACTCTGTGTCCCAGCACTCATTCCTGGGCTGACTGTGGTTCTGCCAGCCTCGGTGTCCCAGAACACATTCTTGGGCTGACTGTGCTTTTCCAGTCGCGGTGTCCCTGCACTCACACCTGGTCTGACTGTGCCGCTCTCCCAGGCTCTGTGTCCCAGCACCCATTCCTGGGCTGACTGTGCCTCTCCAGGCTCTGTGTCCCTGCACACAATCCTGAGCGGACTGTGCCTCTCCAGACTCTGTGTCCCTGCACACATTCCTGAGCTGACTGTGCCTCTCCAGGGTCTGTGTCCCTCCACTCATTCCTGGGCTGACTGTGCCTCTATTCCAGGCTCTGTGTCCCAGCACCAATTCCTGGGCTGACTGTGCCTCTATTCCAGGCTCTGTGTCCCAGCACCCATTCCTGGGTGTTCTTTCCCTCTCCAGGCTGTGTCCCAGCACCCATTCCTCGGCTGACAGTTCCTTTGCCAGGTACTGTTTAGCAGCACCCATTCCCTTTCTGACTGTGCCTCTCCAGACTTTGTGTCCCTGCTCCCAATTCTGACCTTTTTGTGCCTCATATATGCACTGTGTCCCAGCACACATTCCTGGGCTGACTGTGCCGATCTCCAACAATCTGTGTCCCAGCACCCATTCTTGGGCTGACTGTGCCTCTCCCAGACTGTGTCCCAGCACTCATTCGTGGGCTGACTGTGGTTCTGCCAGCCTCTGTGTCCCAGAACACATTCTTGGGCTGACTGTGCTTTTCCAGTCGCTGTGTCCCTGCACTCACACCTGGTCTGACTGTGCCGCTCTCCCAGGCTCTGTGTCCCAGCACCCATTACTGGGCTGACTGTGCCTCTCCAGGCTCTGTGTCCCAGTACTCACTCCTGGGCTGACTGTGTTTCTGCCAGTCACTGTGTCTCAGCATCAATTCCTTGGCACGCTGTGCATCTCCAGGCTCTGTATCCCAGCACCCATTACTGGGCTGAATTTGCCTCTGCCTGGGTCTGTGTCCCAGCACCCATTCCTGAGCAGACTGTGCTTCTCCAGGCTCTGTGTCCCAGCACCCATTCCTGGGCTGACTGTGCGTCTTCTGGGCACTGATCCCAGCACCCATTCCAGGGCTGACCGCGCCCCCTTCAGGCTCTGTGTTTCAGCACACATTACTGGGCCTACTGTCCCTCTCCATGCTCTGTGTCCCAGTACCCATTCCTGAGATTACTGCGCCCCCTTCAGGCTCTGTGTTCCAGTGCCCATTCCTGGACAGATTGTGCCTCTTTGATTCTGTGTCCCAGCACCCATTGCTGGGGTGACTGTGCCTCTCTCCCACGCTCTGTGTCCCAGCACACATTCCTGAGCAGACTGTGCTTCTGCCAGGCTCTGTGTCCCCGAACCCATTCCTGGGTTGACTGTGCCTCTCCAGGCCCCATGTCCCAGCACTCATCCCTTAGCTGTTCCTGCCTCTATGCCTGGCGCTGTGACCCAGAACCCATTCCTGGGCGGACTGTGCCTCTCCAGGCTCTGTGTCCCAGCACCCATTCCTGGGCTGACTGTGCCTCTCTCCCAAACTCTGTCTCCTAGCTCCCATTCCTGGGCTGACTCGTCCTCTGCCATCCTCTTTTGCCCAGCACCCAATCCTGAGCCTACTGTGCCTCTCTCCCAGGCTCTGTGTCCCAGCACCCGTTCTTGGGCTGAGTCTTCCTCGCTCCCAGGCTCATTGTACCAGGAACCGTTTCTGGGCTGACTGTTCCTTTCCATGCTCAATGTACCAGCACCCATTCGTGGGCTGACTGTGCTTCTGCCAGGCTCTGTGTTCCAGCACCCATTCCTGGGCTGACTGTGCCTGTCCAGGCTCTGTGTCCCAGCACTCATTCCTTGGCTGACTGTGTCTCTCCAGTCTCTGTGTCCCAGCACCCATTCCTAGGCTCACTTTGTCTCTCCCCCAGGCTCTTTGTCTCTGCACCCGTTCCTGGGCTCACTCTCCCTCTGTGAAAGGCTCTGTGTCCCCGAACCAATTCCTGGGCTCACTGTGCCTCTCTCCCAGGCTCTGTGTCCCAGCACCCATTCCTGGGCTGACTGTGCCTCTCCAGGCTCTGTGTTCCTGCACACAGTCCTGAGCTGACTGTGCCTCTCCAGACTCTGTGTCCCTGCACACATTCATGGGCTGACTGTGCCTCTCCAGGCTCTGTGTCCCTCCACTCATTCCTGGGCTGACTGTGCCCCTATGCCAGGCTCTGTGTCCCAGCACCCATTCCTGGGCATTCTTTGCCTCTCCAGGCTGTGTCCCAGCACCCATTCCTCGCCTGACAGTTCCTTTGCCAGGTACTGTTTAGCAGCACCCATTCCCTTTCTGACTGTGCCTCTCCAGACTTTGTGTCCCTGCTCCCAATTCTGACCTTTTTGTGCCTCATATATGCACTGTGTCCCAGCACACATTACTGGGCCTACTGTCCCTCTCCATGCTCTGTGTCCCAGTACCCATTCCTGAGATTACTGCGCCCCCTTCAGGCTCTGTGTTCCAGCGCCCATTCCTGGACAGATTGTGCCTCTCTAGGCTCTGTGTCCCAGCACCCATTGCTGGGGTGACTGTGCCTCTCTCCCAGGCTCCTTGTCCCAGCACCCACTCCTGGGCTGACTGTGCCTCTCCAGGCTCTGTGTCCCAGCACCCATTCCTGGGCATTCTTTGCCTCTCCAGGCTGTGTCCCAGCACCCATTCCTCGCCTGACAGTTCCTTTGCCAGGTACTGTTTAGCAGCACCCATTCCCTTTCTGACTGTGCCTCTCCAGACTTTGTGTCCCTGCTCCCAATTCTGACCTTTTTGTGCCTCATATATGCACTGTGTCCCAGCACACATTACTGGGCCTACTGTCCCTCTCCATGCTCTGTGTCCCAGTACCCATTCCTGAGATTACTGCGCCCCCTTCAGGCTCTGTGTTCCAGCGCCCATTCCTGGACAGATTGTGCCTCTCTAGGCTCTGTGTCCCAGCACCAATTCCTGGGTTGACTGTACCTCTCCAGTCTCTGCATCCCAGAATCCATTCCTGGGATGACTGTGCCTCTCCAGGCTCTGTGTGCCAGCACCCATTCCTGGGCTCAGTTTGCCTCACCCCCAGGCTCTGTGTCCCAGCACCCATTTCTGGGCTGACTCTGCCACTCATGGCTCTGTGTACCAGCACGCGTTCCTGGGCTGACTCTGCTTCTGCCAGGCTCTGGGTCCCAGCACACATTCCTGGGCTCACATTTACTCTCCAGTCTCTGTGTCCCAGCACCCATTCCTAGGTTCACTTTGTCTCTCCCCCAGGCTCTTTGTCTCTGCACCCGTTCCTGGGCTCACTCTCCCTCTGTGAAAGGCTCTGTGTCCCCGAACCAATTCCTGGGCTCACTGTGCCTCTCTCCCAGGCTCTGTGTCCCAGCACCCATTCCTGGGCTGACTGTGCCTCTCCAGGCTCTGTGTTCCTGCACACAGTCCTGAGCTGACTGTGCCTCTCCAGACTCTGTGTCCCTGCACACATTCATGGGCTGACTGTGCCTCTCCAGGCTCTGTGTCCCTCCACTCATTCCTGGGCTGACTGTGCCTCTATGCCAGGCTCTGTGTCCCAGCACCCATTCCTGGGCATTCTTTGCCTCTCCAGGCTGTGTCCCAGCACCCATTCCTCGCCTGACAGTTCCTTTGCCAGGTACTGTTTAGCAGCACCCATTCCCTTTCTGACTGTGCCTCTCCAGACTTTGTGTCCCTGCATCCAATTCTGACCTTTTTGTGCCTCATATATGCACTGTGTCCCAGCACACATTACTGGGCCTACTGTCCCTCTCCATGCTCTGTGTCCCAGTACCCATTCCTGAGATTACTGCGCCCCCTTCAGGCTCTGTGTTCCAGCGCCCATTCCTGGACAGATTGTGCCTCTCTAGGCTCTGTGTCCCAGCGCCCATTGCTGGGGTGACTGTGCCTCTCTCCCAGGCTCCTTGTCCCAGCACCCACTCCTGGGCTGACTGTGCCTCTCCAGGCTCTGTGTCCCAGCACCAATTCCTGGGTTTACTGTACCTCTCCAGTCTCTGCATCCCAGAATCCATTCCTGGGATGACTGTGCCTCTCCAGGCTCTGTGTCCCAGCACCCATTCCTGGGCTCAGTTTGCCTCACCCCCAGGCTCTGTGTCCCAGCACCCATTTCTGGGCTGACTCTGCCACTCATGGCTCTGTGTACCAGCACGCGTTCCTGGGCTGACTCTGCTTCTTCCAGGCTCTGGGTCCCAGCACACATTCCTGGGCTCACATTTACTCTCCAGTCTCTGTCCCAGCACCCATTCCTAGGCTCACTTTGTCTCTCCCCCAGGCTCTTTTTCTCTGCACCCGTTCCTGGGCTCACTCTCCCTCTGTGAAAGGCTCTGTGTCCCCGAACCAATTCCTGGGCTCACTGTGCCTCTCTCCCAGGCTCTGTGTCCCAGCACCCATTCCTGGGCTGACTGTGCCTCTCCAGGCTCTGTGTTCCTGCACACAGTCCTGAGCTGACTGTGCCTCTCCAGACTCTGTGTCCCTGCACACATTCATGGGCTGACTGTGCCTCTCCAGGCTCTGTGTCCCTCCACTCATTCCTGGGCTGACTGTGCCTCTATGCCAGGCTCTGTGTCCCAGCACCCATTCCTGGGCATTCTTTGCCTCTCCAGGCTGTGTCCCAGCACCCATTCCTCGCCTGACAGTTCCTTTGCCAGGTACTGTTTAGCAGCACCCATTCCCTTTCTGACTGTGCCTCTCCAGACTTTGTGTCCCTGCACCCAATTCTGACCTTTTTGTGCCTCATATATGCACTGTGTCCCAGCACACATTACTGGGCCTACTGTCCCTCTCCATGCTCTGTGTCCCAGTACCCATTCCTGAGATTACTGCGCCCCCTTCAGGCTCTGTGTTCCAGCGCCCATTCCTGGACAGATTGTGCCTCTCTAGGCTCTGTGTCCCAGCACCCATTGCTGGGGTGACTGTGCCTCTCTCCCAGGCTCCTTGTCCCAGCAACCACTCCTGGGCTGACTGTGCCTCTCAAGGCTCTGTGTCCCATAACTCATTCCTGGGCTTACTTTGCTTCTCCAGGTTCTCTGACCCATCACCCATTCCTGAGCTGACTCTGGCTCTATTAAAGGCTGTGTGTCCCAGAACCCATTCCTGGGCTGACTGTGCCTCTCCAGGCTCTGTGTCCCAGCACACATTCCTGAGCAGACTGTGCTTCTGCCAGGCTCTGTGTCCCAGAACCCATTCCTGGGTTGACTGTGCCTCTCCAGGCCCCATGTCCCAGCACTCATTCCTGAGCTGACCCTGCCTCTATGCCACACGCTGTGACTGAGCACTCATTCCTCGGCTGACTGTGCCTCTCCAGGCTCTGTGTCCCAGCACAAATTCCTGGGCTGACTGTGCCTCTCTCCCAAGCTCTGTCTCCTAGCTCCCATTCCTGGGATGACTCATCCTCTGCCATCCTCTTTTGCCCAGCACGCAATCCTGAGCCTACTGTGCCTCTCTCCAAGGCTCTGTGTCCCAGCACCCGTCCTTGAGCTGAGTTTTCCTCGCTCCCAGGCTCATTGTACCAGGACACGTTTCTGGGGTGACTGTTCCTTTCCATGCTCAATATACCAGCACCCATTCCTGGGTTGACTGTGCTTCTGCCAGGCTCTGTGTTCCAGCACCCATTCCTGGGCTGACTGTGTCTCTCCAGGCTCTGTGTCCCTGCACTCATTCCTTGGCTGACTGTGCCTCTCCTGGCTCTGTGTCCCAGCACCCATTCCTGGGCTGACTGTGCCTCTCCAGACTCTGTGTCCCTCCACTCATTCCTGGGCTGACTGTGGTTCTGCCAGCCTCTGTGTCCCAGAACACATTCTTGGGCTGACTGTGCTTTTCTAGTCGCGGTGTCCCTGCACTCACACCTGGTCTGACTGTGCCGCTCTCCCAGGCTCTGTGTCCCAGCACCCATTCCTGGGCTGACTGTGCCTCTCCAGGCTCTGTGTCCCTGCACACAATCCTGAGCGGACTGTGCCTCTCCAGACTCTGTGTCCCTGGACACATTCCTGAGCTGACTGTGCCTCTCCAGGCTCTGTGTCCCAGCACCCATTCCTGGGCTGACTGTACCTCTCCAGTCTCTGCATCCCAGAACCCATTCCTGGGCGGACTGTGCCTCTCCAGGCTCTGTGTCCCAGCACCCATTCCTGGGCTGACTGTGCCTCTCTCCCAAGCTCTGTCTCCTAGCTCCCATTCCTGGGCTGACTCGTCCTCTGCCATCCTCTTTTGCCCAGCACCCAATCCTGAGCCTACTGTGCCTCTCTCCCAGGCTCTGTGTCCCAGCACCCGTTCTTGGGCTGAGTCTTCCTCTCTCCCAGGCTCATTGTACCAGGACCCGTTTCTGGGCTGACTGTTCCTTTCCATGCTCAATGTACCAGCACCCATTCCTGGGTTGACTGTGCTTCTGCCAGGCTCTGTGTTCCAGCACCCATTCCTGGGCTGACTGTGCCTGTCCAGACTCTGTGTCCCAGCACTCATTCCTTGGCTGACTGTGCCTCTCCAGACTCTGTGTCCCAGCACTCATTCCTGGGCTGACTGTGGTTCTGCCAGCCTCGGTGTCCCAGAACACATTCTTGGGCTGACTGTGCTTTTCCAGTCGCGGTGTCCCTGCACTCACACCTGGTCTGACTGTGCCGCTCTCCCAGGCTCTGTGTCCCAGCACCCATTCCTGGGCTGACTGTGCGTCTTCTGGGCACTGATCCCAGCACCCATTCCAGGGCTGACTGTGCCTCTCCAGACTCTGTGTCCCTGCACACATTCCTGAGCTGACTGTGCCTCTCCAGGGTCTGTGTCCCTCCACTCATTCCTGGGCTGACTGTGCCTCTATTCCAGGCTCTGTGTCCCAGCACCAATTCCTGGGCTGACTGTGCCTCTATTCCAGGCTCTGTGTCCCAGCACCCATTCCTGGGCGTTCTTTCCCTCTCCAGGCTGTGTCCCAGCACCCATTCCTCGGCTGACAGTTCCTTTGCCAGGTACTGTTTAGCAGCACCCATTCCCTTTCTGACTGTGCCTCTCCAGACTTTGTGTCCCTGCTCCCAATTCTGACCTTTTTGTGCCTCATATATGCACTGTGTCCCAGCACACATTCCTGGGCTGACTGTGCCGATCTCCAACAATCTGTGTCCCAGCACCCATTCTTGGGCTGACTGTGCCTCTCCCAGACTCTGTGTCCCAGCACTCATTCGTGGGCTGACTGTGGTTCTGCCAGCCTCTGTGTCCCAGAACACATTCTTGGGCTGACTGTGCTTTTCCAGTCGCTGTGTCCCTGCACTCACACCTGGTCTGACTGTGCCGCTCTCCCAGGCTCTGTGTCCCAGCACCCATTACTGGGCTGACTGTGCCTCTCCAGGCTCTGTGTCCCAGTACTCACTCCTGGGCTGACTGTGTTTCTGCCAGTCACTGTGTCTCAGCATCAATTCCTTGGCACGCTGTGCATCTCCAGGCTCTGTATCCCAGCACCCATTACTGGGCTGAATTTGCCTCTGCCTGGCTCTGTGTCCCAGCACCCATTCCTGAGCAGACTGTGCTTCTCCAGGCTCTGTGTCCCAGCACCCATTCCTGGGCTGACTGTGCGTCTTCTGGGCACTGATCCCAGCACCCATTCCAGGGCTGACCGCGCCCCCTTCAGGCTCTGTGTTTCAGCACACATTACTGGGCCTACTGTCCCTCTCCATGCTCTGTGTCCCAGTACCCATTCCTGAGATTACTGCGCCCCCTTCAGGCTCTGTGTTCCAGTGCCCATTCCTGGACAGATTGTGCCTCTTTGATTCTGTGTCCCAGCACCCATTGCTGGGGTGACTGTGCCTCTCTCCCACGCTCTGTGTCCCAGCACACATTCCTGAGCAGACTGTGCTTCTGCCAGGCTCTGTGTCCCCGAACCCATTCCTGGGTTGACTGTGCCTCTCCAGGCCCCATGTCCCAGCACTCATCCCTTAGCTGTCCCTGCCTCTATGCCTGGCGCTGTGACCCAGAACCCATTCCTGGGCGGACTGTGCCTCTCCAGGCTCTGTGTCCCAGCACCCATTCCTGGGCTGACTGTGCCTCTCTCCCAAGCTCTGTCTCCTAGCTCCCATTCCTGGGCTGACTCGTCCTCTGCCATTCTCTTTTGCCCAGCACCCAATCCTGAGCCTACTGTGCCTCTCTCCCAGGCTCTGTGTCCCAGCACCCGTTCTTGGGCTGAGTCTTCCTCGCTCCCAGGCTCATTGTACCAGGAACCGTTTCTGGGCTGACTGTTCCTTTCCATGCTCAATGTACCAGCACCCATTCGTGGGCTGACTGTGCTTCTGCCAGGCTCTGTGTTCCAGCACCCATTGCTGGGCTGACTGTGCCTGTCCAGGCTCTGTGTCCCAGCACTCATTCCTTGGCTGACTGAGCCTCTCCAGACTCTGTGTCCCAGCACCCATTCCTGGGCTTACTGAGCCCGTCTCCCAGTCTCTGGGTCCCTGCACCCAATCCTGAGCTGATTTTGCCTCACATGTGCACTGTGTTCCACCACCAATTCGTGGGCTGACTTTGCCGCTCTCTCACGCTCTGTTTTCCAGCACCCATTCCTGGGCGGCTCTGCCTCTCCAGGCTCTGTGTCCCAGCACCCATTCCTGGGCTCACTTTGCCTCTCCCCCAGGCTCTTTGTCCCAGCACCCATTCCTGGGCTCACTCTCCCTCTATGAATGCTCTGTGACCCAGAACAAATTCCTAGGCTCACTGTGCCTCTCTCCCAGGCTCTGTGTCCCAGCACCCATTCCTAGGCTCACTTTGTCTCTCCCCCAGGCTCTTTGTCTCTGCACCCGTTCCTGGGCTCACTCTCCCTCTATGAAAGGCTCTGTGTCCCCGAACCAATTCCTGGGCTCACTGTGCCTCTCTCCCAGGCTCTGTGTCCCAGCACCCATTCCTGGGCTGACTGTGCCTCTCCAGGCTCTGTGTTCCTGCACACAGTCCTGAGCTGACTGTGCCTCTCCAGACTCTGTGTCCCTGCACACATTCATGGGCTGACTGTGCCTCTCCAGGCTCTGTGTCCCTCCACTCATTCCTGGGCTGACTGTGCCTCTATGCCAGGCTCTGTGTCCCAGCACCCATTCCTGGGCATTCTTTGCCTCTCCAGGCTGTGTCCCAGCACCCATTCCTCGGCTGACAGTTCCTTTGCCAGGTACTGTTTAGCAGCACCCATTCCCTTTCTGACTGTGCCTCTCCAGACTTTGTGTCCCTGCTCCCAATTCTGACCTTTTTGTGCCTCATATATGCACTGTGTCCCAGCACACATTACTGGGCCTACTGTCCCTCTCCATGCTCTGTGTCCCAGTACCCATTCCTGAGATTACTGCGCCCCCTTCAGGCTCTGTGTTCCAGCGCCCATTCCTGGACAGATTGTGCCTCTCTAGGCTCTGTGTCCCAGCACCCATTGCTGGGGTGACTGTGCCTCTCTCCCAGGCTCCTTGTCCCAGCACCCACTCCTGGGCTGACTGTGCCTCTCCAGGCTCTGTGTCCCAGCACCAATTCCTGGGTTGACTGTACCTCTCCAGTCTCTGCATCCCAGAATCCATTCCTGGGATTACTGTGCCTCTCCAGGCTCTGTGTCCCAGCACCCATTCCTGGGCTCAGTTTGCCTCACCCCCAGGCTCTGTGTCCCAGCACCCATTTCTGGGCTGACTCTGCCACTCATGGCTCTGTGTACCAGCACGCGTTCCTGGGCTGACTCTGCTTCTGCCAGGCTCTGGGTCCCAGCACACATTCCTGGGCTCACATTTACTCTCCAGTCTCTGTGTCCCAGCACCCATTCCTAGGCTCACTTTGTCTATCCCCCAGGCTCTTTGTCTCTGCACCCGTTCCTGGGCTCACTCTCCCTCTGTGAAAGGCTCTGTGTCCCCGAACCAATTCCTGGGCTCACTGTGCCTCTCTCCCAGGCTCTGTGTCCCAGCACCCATTCCTGGGCTGACTGTGCCTCTCCAGGCTCTGTGTTCCTGCACACAGTCCTGAGCTGACTGTGCCTCTCCAGACTCTGTGTCCCTGCACACATTCATGGGCTGACTGTGCCTCTCCAGGCTCTGTGTCCCTCCACTCATTCCTGGGCTGACTGTGCCTCTATGCCAGGCTCTGTGTCCCAGCACCCATTCCTGGGCATTCTTTGCCTCTCCAGGCTGTGTCCCAGTACCCATTCCTCGCCTGACAGTTCCTTTGCCAGGTACTGTTTAGCAGCACCCATTCCCTTTCTGACTGTGCCTCTCCAGACTTTGTGTCCCTGCATCCAATTCTGACCTTTTTGTGCCTCATATATGCACTGTGTCCCAGCACACATTACTGGGCCTACTGTCCCTCTCCATGCTCTGTGTCCCAGTACCCATTCCTGAGATTACTGCGCCCCCTTCAGGCTCTGTGTTCCAGCGCCCATTCCTGGACAGATTGTGCCTCTCTAGGCTCTGTGTCCCAGCACCCATTGCTGGGGTGACTGTGCCTCTCTCCCAGGCTCCTTGTCCCAGCACCCACTCCTGGGCTGACTGTGCCTCTCCAGGCTCTGTGTCCCAGCACCAATTCCTGGGTTGACTGTACCTCTCCAGTCTCTGCATCCCAGAATCCATTCCTGGGATGACTGTGCCTCTCCAGGCTCTGTGTCCCAGCACCCATTCCTGGGCTCAGTTTGCCTCACCCCCAGGCTCTGTGTCCCAGCACCCATTTCTGGGCTGACTCTGCCACTCATGGCTCTGTGTACCAGCACGCGTTCCTGGGCTGACTCTGCTTCTGCCAGGCTCTGTGTCCCAGCACCCATTCCTGGGCTTACTGAGCCCGTCTCCCAGTCTCTGGGTCCCTGCACCCAATCCTGAGCTGATTTTGCCTCACATGTGCACTGTGTTCCACCACCAATTCGTGGGCTGACTTTGCCGCTCTCTCACGCTCTGTTTTCCAGCACCCATTCCTGGGCGGCTCTGCCTCTCCAGGCTCTGTGTCCCAGCACCCATTCCTGGGCTCACTTTGCCTCTCCCCCAGGCTCTTTGTCCCAGCACCCATTCCTGGGCTCACTCTCCCTCTATGAATGCTCTGTGACCCAGAACAAATTCCTAGGCTCACTGTGCCTCTCTCCCAGGCTCTGTGTCCCAGCACCCTTTTCCTGGGCTGACTGTGCCCCTCTCCCAGTCTCTGTGTCCCTGCACCCAATCCTGAGCTGATTTTGCCTCACATGTGCACTCTGTCCCACCACCAATTCGTGGGCTGACTTTGCCGCTCTCTCACGCTCTTTTTTCCAGCACCCATTCCTGCGTTGGCTCTGCCTCTCCAGGCTCTGTGTCCTAGCACCCATTCCTGGGCTCACTTTGCCTCCCCCCCAGGCACTTTGTCCCAGCAGCCATTCCTGGGCTCACTCTCCCTCTATGAAAGGCTCTGTGTCCCAGAATAAATTCCTAGGCTTACTGTGCCTCTCTCCCAGGCTCTGTGTCCCAGCACGCATTCCTGGGCTTACTGAGCCCCTGTCAGCCTCTCTGTCCCAGCACACATTCCTGGGTTGGCTCTGCCTCTCCAGGCTCTGTGTCCTAGCACCCATTCCTGGGCTGTGTGTGATTCTCCAGGCCCTGTGTCCCAGCACCCATTCCTGGGCGGACTGTGCCTCTCCAGGCTCTGTGTCTCAGAAACCATTCCAGGGATTACTGAGCCTCTGCCAGCCTGTCTTAGTCAGCACACTTTCCTGGCCTGACTGTGCCGCTCTCCCAGGCTCCGTGTCCCAGCACCCATTCTTGGGCTGAGGGTGCCTCTCAAGTCTCTGTGTCCCAGAACCCAATCCTGAGCTGATTTTGCCTCACATGTGCACTGTGTCCCACCACCAATTCGTGGGCTGACTTTGCCGCTCTCTCACGCTCTGTTTCCCAGCACCCATTCCTGGGTGGCTCTGACTCTCCAGGCTCTGTGCCCCAGCACTCAATCCTGGGCTGATTGTCCTTCTGCTAGGTATTATGTCCCTGCACCCATTCCTCGGCTGACTGTTCCTCTCCATGCTCAATGTACCAGCACTCATTCCTGGGTTGACTGTGCCTCTTCAGGCACTTTGTCCCAGCACCCATTCCTGGGTGACTGTGCCTCTCCAGGCTATGTGTCCCAGCTCCCATTCCTGGGTTGGCTCTGCCTCTCCAGGCTCTGTGTCCCAGCACCCATTCCTGGGCTGCCTGTACCTCTCCAGTCTCTGCATCCCAGAACCCATTCCTGGGATGACTGAGCCTCTTCCAGCCTCAGTATCCCAGCACACATTCTTGGGCTGACAGTGCTTTTCCAGTCTCTGTGTCCAGGAACCCGTTCCTGGGCTGACTTGGCCTCTCACCCAGGCTCTGTGTCCCAGCACCCATTCCTTGGCTGACTGTTCCTTTGCCAGGTACTGTGTCCCAGCACCTATTCCCTTTCTGACTCAGCCTCTCCAGACTTTGTGTCCCTGCACCCAATCCTGAGCTGATTGCGCCTCCTATGTACACTGTGTCCCAGCACACATGCCTGGGTTGACTGTGCCGCTCTCCCCTGATCTGAATCCCAGCACCCATTCCTGGACTGACTGTGCCTCTCCAGGCCCAGCGTCCCTCAACCCATTCCTGGGCTGACTGTGCCTCTGCCAGCCTCTCTGTCCCAGCACCCTTTCCTGGGCTGACTGTGCCTTTCTCCCAGGCTCTGTGAACCAACACTTGTTCCTGTGCTGACTGTGCTTCTTCCAGGCTCTGTGTCCCACCACACATTCCTGAGCAGATAGTGCTTCTGCCAGGCTCTGTGTCCCAGAACCCATTCCTGGGTTGACTGTGCCTCTCCAGGCCCCATGTCCCAGCACTCATTCCTGAGCTGACCCTGTCTCTATGCCACGCGCTGTGACCCAGCACCCATTCCTGGGCTGACTGTGCCTCTCCAGGCTCTGTGTCCCAGCACCCATTCCTGGGCTGACTGTGCCTCTCTCCCAAGCTCTGTGTCCCAGCACCTGTTCTTGGGCTGAGTTTTCCTCGCTCCCAGGCTCATTGTACCAGGACCCGTTTCTGGGCTGACTGTTCCTTTCCATGCTCAATGTACCAGCACCCATTCCTGGGTTGACTGTGCTTCTGCAAGGCTCTGTGTTCCAGCACCCATTGCTGGGGTGACTGTGCCTCTCCCCCAGGCTCCTTGTCCCAGCACCCACTCCTGA
The DNA here is from genome assembly GCF_047830755.1 of Zonotrichia albicollis. Classification (NCBI taxonomy): domain Eukaryota; kingdom Metazoa; phylum Chordata; class Aves; order Passeriformes; family Passerellidae; genus Zonotrichia; species Zonotrichia albicollis. Next base: position 26,718,381 of record NC_133859.1, read on the forward strand.
GATTACTGCGCCCCCTTCAGGCTCTGTGTTCCAGCGCCCATTCCTGGACAGATTGTGCCTCTCTAGGCTCTGTGTCCCAGCACCCATTGCTGGGGTGACTGTGCCTCTCTCCCAGGCTCCTTGTCCCAGCACCCACTCCTGGGCTGACTGTGCCTCTCCAGGCTCTGTGTCCCAGCACCAATTCCTGGGTTGACTGTACCTCTCCAGTCTCTGCATCCCAGAATCCATTCCTGGGATGACTGTGCCTCTCCAGGCTCTGTGTCCCAGCACCCATTCCTGGGCTCAGTTTGCCTCACCCCCAGGCTCTGTGTCCCAGCACCCATTTCTGGGCTGACTCTGCCACTCATGGCTCTGTGTACCAGCACGCGTTCCTGGGCTGACTCTGCTTCTGCCAGGCTCTGTGTCCCAGCACACATTCCTGGGCTCACATTTACTCTCCAGTCTCTGTGTCCCAGCACCCATTCCTAGGCTCACTTTGTCTCTCCCCCAGGCTCTTTGTCTCTGCACCCGTTCCTGGGCTCACTCTCCCTCTGTGAAAGGCTCTGTGTCCCCGAACCAATTCCTGGGCTCACTGTGCCTCTCTCCCAGGCTCTGTGTCCCAGCACCCATTCCTGGGCTGACTGTGCCTCTCCAGGCTCTGTGTCCCTGCACACATTCATGGGCTGACTGTGCCTCTCCAGGCTCTGTGTCCCTCCACTCATTCCTGGGCTGACTGTGCCTCTATGCCAGGCTCTGTGTCCCAGCACCCATTCCTGGGCATTCTTTGCCTCTCCAGGCTGTGTCCCAGCACCCATTCCTCGCCTGACAGTTCCTTTGCCAGGTACTGTTTAGCAGCACCCATTCCCTTTCTGACTGTGCCTCTCCAGACTTTGTGTCCCTGCACCCAATTCTGACCTTTTTGTGCCTCATATATGCACTGTGTCCCAGCACACATTACTGGGCCTACTGTCCCCCTCCATGCTCTGTGTCCCAGTACCCATTCCTGAGATTACTGCGCCCCCTTCATGCTCTGTGTTCCAGCGCCCATTCCTGGACAGATTGTGCCTCTCTAGGCTCTGTGTCCCAGCACCCATTGCTGAGGTGACTGTGCCTCTCTCCCAGGCTCCTTGTCCCAGCACCCACTCCTGGGCTGACTGTGCCTCTCCAGGCTCCTTGTCCCAGCACCCACTCCTGGGCTGACTGTGCCTCTCCAGGCGCTGTGACCCAGCACCCATTCCTAGGCTGACTGTGCCTCTCCAGGCTCTGTGTCCCAGCACCCATTCCTGGGCTGACTGTACCTCTCCAGTCTCTGCATCCCAGAACCCATTCCTGGGCGGACCGTGCCTCTCCAGGCTCTGTGTCCCAGCACCCATTCCTGGGCTGACTGTTCCTCTCTCCCAAGCTCTGTCTCCTAGCTCCCATTCCTGGGCTGACTCGTCCTCTGCCATCCTCTTTTGCCCAGCACCCAATCCTGAGCCTACTGTGCCTCTCTCCCAGGCTCTGTGTCCCAGCACCCGTTCTTGGGCTGAGTCTTCCTCTCTCCCAGGCTCATTGTACCAGGACCCGTTTCTGGGCTGACTGTTCCTTTCCATGCTCAATGTACCAGCACCCATTCGTGGGTTGACTGTGCTTCTGCCAGGCTCTGTGTTCCAGCACCCATTCCTGGGCTGACTGTGCCTGTCCAGGCTCTGTGTCCCAGCACTCATTCCTTGGCTGACTGTGCCTCTCCAGACTCTGTGTCCCAGCACTCATTCCTGGGCTGACTGTGGTTCTGCCAGCCTCGGTGTCCCAGAACACATTCTTGGGCTGACTGTGCTTTTCCAGTCGCGGTGTCCCTGCACTCACACCTGGTCTGACTGTGCCGCTCTCCCAGGCTCTGTGTCCCAGCACTCATTCCTTGGCTGACTGTGCCTCTCCAGGCTTTGTGTCCCTGCACACAATCCTGAGCGGACTGTGCCTCTCCAGACTCTGTGTCCCTGCACACATTCCTGAGCTGACTGTGCCTCTCCAGGGTCTGTGTCCCTCCACTCATTCCTGGGCTGACTGTGCCTCTATTCCAGGCTCTGTGTCCCAGCACCAATTCCTGGGCTGACTGTGCCTCTATTCCAGGCTCTGTGTCCCAGCACCCATTCCTGGGCGTTCTTTCCCTCTCCAGGCTGTGTCCCAGCACCCATTCCTCGGCTGACAGTTCCTTTGCCAGGTACTGTTTAGCAGCGCCCATTCCCTTTCTGACTGTGCCTCTCCAGACTTTGTGTCCCTGCTCCCAATTCTGACCTTTTTGTGCCTCATATATGCACTGTGTCCCAGCACACATTCCTGGGCTGACTGTGCCGATCTCCAACAATCTGTGTCCCAGCACCCATTCTTGGGCTGACTGTGCCTCTCCCAGACTCTGTGTCCCAGCACTCATTCGTGGGCTGACTGTGGTTCTGCCAGCCTCTGTGTCCCAGAACACATTCTTGGGCTGACTGTGCTTTTCCAGTCGCTGTGTCCCTGCACTCACACCTGGTCTGACTGTGCCGCTCTCCCAGGCTCTGTGTCCCAGCACCCATTCCTGGGCTGACTGTGCCTCTCCAGGCTCTGTGTCCCAGTACTCACTCCTGGGCTGACTGTGTTTCTGCCAGTCACTGTGTTTCAGCATCAATTCCTGGGCACGCTGTGCATCTCCAGGCTCTGTATCCCAGCACCCATTACTGGGCTGAATTTGCCTCTGCCTTGCTCTGTGTCCCAGCACCCATTCCTGAGCAGACTGTGCTTCTCCAGGCTCTGTGTCCCAGCACCCATTCCTGGGCTGACTGTGCGTCTTCTGGGCACTGATCCCAGCACCCATTCCAGGGCTGACCGCGCCCCCTTCAGGCTCTGTGTTTCAGCACACATTACTGGGCCTACTGTCCCTCTCCATGCTCTGTGTCCCAGTACCCATTCCTGAGATTACTGCGCCCCCTTCAGGCTCTGTGTTCCAGTGCCCATTCCTGGACAGATTGTGCCTCTTTGGTTCTGTGTCCCAGCACCCATTGCTGGGGTGACTGTGCCTCTCTCCCACGCTCTGTGTCCCAGCACACATTCCTGAGCAGACTGTGCTTCTGCCAGGCTCTGTGTCCCCGAACCCATTCCTGGGTTGACTGTGCCTCTCCAGGCCCCATGTCCCAGCACTCATCCCTTAGCTGTCCCTGCCTCTATGCCTGGCGCTGTGACCCAGAACCCATTCCTGGGCAGACTGTGCCTCTCCAGGCTCTGTGTTCCAGGGCCCATTCCTGGACAGATTGTGCCTCTCTAGGCTCTGTGTCCCAGCACCCATTGCTGGGGTGACTGTGCCTCTCTCCCAGGCTCCTTGTCCCAGCACCCACTCCTGGGCTGACTGTGCCTCTCCAGGCTCTGTGTCCCAGCACCAATTCCTTGGTTGACTGTGCCTCTCCAGGCCCCATGTCCCAGCACTCATCCCTTAGCTGTCCCTGCCTCTATGCCTGGCGCTGTGACCCAGCACCCATTCCTAGGCTGACTGTGCCTCTCCAGGCTCTGTGTCCCAGCACCCATTCCTGGGCTGACTGTACCTCTCCAGTCTCTGCATCCCAGAACCCATTCCTGGGCGGACTGTGCCTCTCCAGGCTCTGTGTCCCAGCACCCATTCCTGGGCTGACTGTGCCTCTCTCCCAAGCTCTGTCTCCTAGCTCCCATTCCTGGGCTGACTCGTCCTCTGCCATCCTCTTTTGCCCAGCACCCAATCCTGAGCCTACTGTGCCTCTCTCCCAGGCTCTGTGTCTCAGCACCCGTTCTTGGGCTGAGTCTTCCTCGCTCCCAGGCTCATTGTACCAGGACCCGTTTCTGGGCTGACTGTTCCTTTCCATGCTCAATGTACCAGCACCCATTCGTGGGTTGACTGTGCTTCTGCCAGGCTCTGTGTTCCAGCACCCATTCCTGGGCTGACTGTGCCTGTCCAGGCTCTGTGTCCCAGCACTCATTCCTTGGCTGACTGTGTCTCTCCAGTCTCTGTGTCCCAGCACCCATTCCTAGGCTCACTTTGTCTCTCCCCCAGGCTCTTTGTCTCTGCACCTGTTCCTGGGCTCACTCTCCCTCTGTGAAAGGCACTGTGTCCCCGAACCAATTCCTGGGCTCACTGTGCCTCTCTCCCAGGCTCTGTGTCCCAGCACCCATTCCTGGGCTGACTGTGCCTCTCCAGGCTCTGTGTTCCTGCACACAGTCCTGAGCTGACTGTGCCTCTCCAGACTCTGTGTCCCTGCACACATTTATGGGCTGACTGTGCCTCTCCAGGCTCTGTGTCCCTCCACTCATTCCTGGGCTGACTGTGCCTCTATGCCAGGCTCTGTGTCCCAGCACCCATTCCTGGGCATTCTTTGCCTCTCCAGGCTGTGTCCCAGCACCCATTCCTCGGCTGACAGTTCCTTTGCAAGTTACTGTTTAGCAGCACCCATTCCCTTTCTGACTGTGCCTCTCCAGACTTTGTGTCCCTGCACCCAATTCTGACCTTTTTGTGCCTCATATATGCACTGTGTCCCAGCACACATTACTGGGCCTACTGTCCCTCTCCATGCTCTGTGTCCCAGTACCCATTCCTGAGATTACTGCGCCCCCTTCAGGCTCTGTGTTCCAGCGCCCATTCCTGGACAGATTGTGCCTCTCTAGGCTCTGTGTCCCAGCACCCATTGCTGGGGTGACTGTGCCTCTCTCCCAGGCTCCTTGTCCCAGCACCCACTCCTGGGCTGACTGTGCCTCTCCAGGCTCTGTGTCCCAGCACCAATTCCTGGGTTGACTGTACCTCTCCAGTCTCTGCATCCCAGAATCCATTCCTGGGATGACTGTGCCTCTCCAGGCTCTGTGTCCCAGCACCCATTCCTGGGCTCAGTTTGCCTCACCCCCAGGCTCTGTGTCCCAGCACCCATTTCTGGGCTGACTCTGCCACTCATGGCTCTGTGTACCAGCACGCGTTCCTGGGCTGACTCTGCTTCTGCCAGGCTCTGGGTCCCAGCACACATTCCTGGGCTCACATTTACTCTCCAGTCTCTGTGTCCCAGCACCCATTCCTAGGCTCACTTTGTCTCTCCCCCAGGCTCTTTGTCTCTGCACCCGTTCCTGGGCTCACTCTCCCTCTGTGAAAGGCTCTGTGTCCCCGAACCAATTCCTGGGCTCACTGTGCCTCTCTCCCAGGCTCTGTGTCCCAGCACCAATTCCTGGGCTGACTGTGCCTCTCCAGGCTCTGTGTTCCTGCACACAGTCCTGAGCTGACTGTGCCTCTCCAGACTCTGTGTCCCTGCACACATTCATGGGCTGACTGTGCCTCTCCAGGCTCTGTGTCCCTCCACTCATTCCTGGGCTGACTGTGCCTCTATGCCAGGCTCTGTGTCCCAGCACCCATTCCTGGGCATTCTTTGCCTCTCCAGGCTGTGTCCCAGCACCCATTCCTCGGCTGACAGTTCCTTTGCCAGGTACTGTTTAGCAGCACCCATTCCCTTTCTGACTGTGCCTCTCCAGACTTTTTGTCCCTGCACCCAATTCTGACCTTTTTGTGCCTCATATATGCACTGTGTCCCAGCACACATTACTGGGCCTACTGTCCCTCTCCATGCTCTGTGTCCCAGTACCCATTCCTGAGATTACTGCGCCCCCTTCAGGCTCTGTGTTCCAGGGCCCATTCCTGGACAGATTGTGCCTCTCTAGGCTCTGTGTCCCAGCACCCATTGCTGGGGTGACTGTGCCTCTCTCCCAGGCTCCTTGTCCCAGCACCCACTCCTGGGCTGACTGTGCCTCTCCAGGCTCTGTGTCCCAGCACCAATTCCTGGGTTGACTGTGCCTCTCCAGGCCCCATGTCCCAGCACTCATCCCTTAGCTGTCCCTGCCTCTATGCCTGGCGCTGTGACCCAGCACCCATTCCTAGGCTGACTGTGCCTCTCCAGGCTCTGTGTCCCAGCACCCATTCCTGGGCTGACTGTACCTCTCCAGTCTCTGCATCCCAGAACCCATTCCTGGGCGGACTGTGCCTCTCCAGGCTCTGTGTCCCAGCACCCATTCCTGGGCTGACTGTGCCTCTCTCCCAAGCTCTGTCTCCTAGCTCCCATTCCTGGGCTGACTCGTCCTCTGCCATCCTCTTTTGCCCAGCACCCAATCCTGAGCCTACTGTGCCTCTCTCCCAGGCTCTGTGTCTCAGCACCCGTTCTTGGGCTGAGTCTTCCTCGCTCCCAGGCTCATTGTACCAGGACCCGTTTCTGGGCTGACTGTTCCTTTCCATGCTCAATGTACCAGCACCCATTCGTGGGTTGACTGTGCTTCTGCCAGGCTCTGTGTTCCAGCACCCATTCCTGGGCTGACTGTGCCTGTCCAGGCTCTGTGTCCCAGCACTCATTCCTTGGCTGACTGTGTCTCTCCAGTCTCTGTGTCCCAGCACCCATTCCTAGGCTCACTTTGTCTCTCCCCCAGGCTCTTTGTCTCTGCACCCGTTCCTGGGCTCACTCTCCCTCTGTGAAAGGCACTGTGTCCCCGAACCAATTCCTGGGCTCACTGTGCCTCTCTCCCAGGCTCTGTGTCCCAGCACCCATTCCTGGGCTGACTGTGCCTCTCCAGGCTCTGTGTTCCTGCACACAGTCCTGAGCTGACTGTGCCTCTCCAGACTCTGTGTCCCTGCACACATTTATGGGCTGACTGTGCCTCTCCAGGCTCTGTGTCCCTCCACTCATTCCTGGGCTGACTGTGCCTCTATGCCAGGCTCTGTGTCCCAGCACCCATTCCTGGGCATTCTTTGCCTCTCCAGGCTGTGTCCCAGCACCCATTCCTCGGCTGACAGTTCCTTTGCAAGTTACTGTTTAGCAGCACCCATTCCCTTTCTGACTGTGCCTCTCCAGACTTTGTGTCCCTGCACCCAATTCTGACCTTTTTGTGCCTCATATATGCACTGTGTCCCAGCACACATTACTGGGCCTACTGTCCCTCTCCATGCTCTGTGTCCCAGTACCCATTCCTGAGATTACTGCGCCCCCTTCAGGCTCTGTGTTCCAGCGCCCATTCCTGGACAGATTGTGCCTCTCTAGGCTCTGTGTCCCAGCACCCATTGCTGGGGTGACTGTGCCTCTCTCCCAGGCTCCTTGTCCCAGCACCCACTCCTGGGCTGACTGTGCCTCTCCAGGCTCTGTGTCCCAGCACCAATTCCTGGGTTGACTGTACCTCTCCAGTCTCTGCATCCCAGAATCCATTCCTGGGATGACTGTGCCTCTCCAGGCTCTGTGTCCCAGCACCCATTCCTGGGCTCAGTTTGCCTCACCCCCAGGCTCTGTGTCCCAGCACCCATTTCTGGGCTGACTCTGCCACTCATGGCTCTGTGTACCAGCACGCGTTCCTGGGCTGACTCTGCTTCTGCCAGGCTCTGTGTCCCAGCACACATTCCTGGGCTCACATTTACTCTCCAGTCTCTGTGTCCCAGCACCCATTCCTAGGCTCACTTTGTCTCTCCCCCAGGCTCTTTGTCTCTGCACCCGTTCCTGGGCTCACTCTCCCTCTGTGAAAGGCTCTGTGTCCCCGAACCAATTCCTGGGCTCACTGTGCCTCTCTCCCAGGCTCTGTGTCCCAGCACCCATTCCTGGGCTGACTGTGCCTCTCCAGACTCTGTGTCCCTGCACACATTCATGGGCTGACTGTGCCTCTCCAGGCTCTGTGTCCCTCCACTCATTCCTGGGCTGACTGTGCCTCTATGCCAGGCTCTGTGTCCCAGCACCCATTCCTGGGCATTCTTTGCCTCTCCAGGCTGTGTCCCAGCACCCATTCCTCGGCTGACAGTTCCTTTGCCAGGTACTGTTTAGCAGCACCCATTCCCTTTCTGACTGTGCCTCTCCAGACTTTGTGTCCCTGCACCCAATTCTGACCTTTTTGTGCCTCATATATGCACTGTGTCCCAGCACAAATTACTGGGCCTACTGTCCCTCTCCATGCTCTGTGTCCCAGTACCCATTCCTGAGATTACTGCGCCCCCTTCAGGCTCTGTGTTCCAGCGCCCATTCCTGGACAGATTGTGCCTCTCTAGGCTCTGTGTCCCAGCACCCATTGCTGGGGTGACTGTGCCTCTCTCCCAGGCTCCTTGTCCCAGCACCCACTCCTGGGCTGACTGTGCCTCTCCAGGCTCTGTGTCCCAGCACCAATTCCTGGGTTGACTGTACCTCTCCAGTCTCTGCATCCCAGAATCCATTCCTGGGATGACTGTGCCTCTCCAGGCTCTGTGTCCCAGCACCCATTCCTGGGCTCAGTTTGCCTCACCCCCAGGCTCTGTGTCCCAGCACCCATTTCTGGGCTGACTCTGCCACTCATGGCTCTGTGTACCAGCACGCGTTCCTGGGCTGACTCTGCTTCTGCCAGGCTCTGGGTCCCAGCACACATTCCTGGGCTGACTGTGTCTCTCCAGTCTCTGTGTCCCAGCACCCATTCCTAGGCTCACTTTGTCTCTCCCCCAGGCTCTTTGTCTCTGCACCCGTTCCTGGGCTCACTCTCCCTCTGTGAAAGGCTCTGTGTCCCCGAACCAATTCCTGGGCTCACTGTGCCTCTCTCCCAGGCTCTGTGTCCCAGCACCCATTCCTGGGCTGACTGTGCCTCTCCAGGCTCTGTGTTCCTGCACACAGTCCTGAGCTGACTGTGCCTCTCCAGACTCTGTGTCCCTGCACACATTCATGGGCTGACTGTGCCTCTCCAGGCTCTGTGTCCCTCCACTCATTCCTGGGCTGACTGTGCCTCTATGCCAGGCTCTGTGTCCCAGCACCCATTCCTGGGCATTCTTTGCCTCTCCAGGCTGTGTCCCAGCACCCATTCCTCGGCTGACAGTTCCTTTGCCAGGTACTGTTTAGCAGCACCCATTCCCTTTCTGACTGTGCCTCTCCAGACTTTGTGTCCCTGCACCCAATTCTGACCTTTTTGTGCCTCATATATGCACTGTGTCCCAGCACAAATTACTGGGCCTACTGTCCCTCTCCATGCTCTGTGTCCCAGTACCCATTCCTGAGATTACTGCGCCCCCTTCAGGCTCTGTGTTCCAGCGCCCATTCCTGGACAGATTGTGCCTCTCTAGGCTCTGTGTCCCAGCACCCATTGCTGGGGTGACTGTGCCTCTCTCCCAGGCTCCTTGTCCCAGCACCCACTCCTGGGCTGACTGTGCCTCTCCAGGCTCTGTGTCCCAGCACCCATTCCTGGGCTTACTGAGCCCGTCTCCCAGTCTCTGGGTCCCTGCACCCAATCCTGAGCTGATTTTGCCTCACATGTGCACTGTGTTCCACCACCAATTCGTGGGCTGACTTTGCCGCTCTCTCACGCTCTGTTTTCCAGCACCCATTCCTGGGCGGCTCTGCCTCTCCAGGCTCTGTGCCCCAGCACCCATTCCTGGGCTCACTCTCCCTCTATGAATGCTCTGTGACCCAGAACAAATTCCTAGGCTCACTGTGCCTCTCTCCCAGGCTCTGTGTCCCAGCACCCTTTTCCTGGGCTGACTGTGCCCCTCTCCCAGTCTCTGTGTCCCTGCACCCAATCCTGAGCTGATTTTGCCTCACATGTGCACTCTGTCCCACCACCAATTCGTGGGCTGACTTTGCCGCTCTCTCACGCTCTTTTTTCCAGCACCCATTCCTGGGTTGGCTCTGCCTCTCCAGGCTCTGTGTCCTAGCACCCATTCCTGGGCTCACTTTGCCTCCCCCCCAGGCACTTTGTCCCAGCAGCCATTCCTGGGCTCACTCTCCCTCTATGAAAGGCTCTGTGTCCCAGAATAAATTCCTAGGCTTACTGTGCCTCTCTCCCAGGCTCTGTGTCCCAGCACGCATTCCTGGGCTTACTGAGCCCCTGTCAGCCTCTCTGTCCCAGCACACATTCCTGGGTTGGCTCTGCCTCTCCAGGCTCTGTGTCCTAGCACCCATTCCTCGGCTGTGTGTGATTCTCCAGGCCCTGTGTCCCAGCACCCATTCCTGGGCGGACTGTGCCTCTCCAGGCTCTGTGTCTCAGAAACCATTCCAGGGATTACTGAGCCTCTGCCAGCCTGTCTTAGTCAGCACACTTTCCTGGCCTGACTGTGCCGCTCTCCCAGGCTCCGTGTCCCAGCACCCATTCTTGGGCTGAGGGTGCCTCTCAAGTCTCTGTGTCCCAGAACCCAATCCTGAGCTGATTTTGCCTCACATGTGCACTGTGTCCCACCACCAATTCGTGGGCTGACTTTGCCGCTCTCTCACGCTCTGTTTCCCAGCACCCATTCCTGGGTGGCTCTGACTCTCCAGGCTCTGTGCCCCAGCACTCAATCCTGGGCTGATTGTCCTTCTGCTAGGCACTATGTCCCAGCACCCATTCCTCGGCTGACTGTTCCTCTCCATGCTCAATGTACCAGCACTCATTCCTGGGTTGACTGTGCCTCTTCAGGCACTTTGTCCCAGCACCCATTCCTGGGTGACTGTGCCTCTCCAGGCTATGTGTCCCAGCTCCCATTCCTGGGTTGGCTCTGCCTCTCCAGGCTCTGTGTCCCAGCACCCATTCCTGGGCTGCCTGTACCTCTCCAGTCTCTGCATCCCAGAACCCATTCCTGGGATGACTGAGCCTCTTCCAGCCTCAGTATCCCAGCACACATTCTTGGGCTGACAGTGCTTTTCCAGTCTCTGTGTCCAGGAACCCGTTCCTGGGCTGACTTGGCCTCTCACCCAGGCTCTGTGTCCCAGCACCCATTCCTTGGCTGACTGTTCCTTTGCCAGGTACTGTGTCCCAGCACCTATTCCCTTTCTGACTCAGCCTCTCCAGACTTTGTGTCCCTGCACCCAATCCTGAGCTGATTGCGCCTCCTATGTACACTGTGTCCCAGCACACATGCCTGGGTTGACTGTGCCGCTCTCCCCTGATCTGTGTCCCAGCACCCATTCCTGGACTGACTGTGCCTCTCCAGGCCCAGCGACCCTCAACCCATTCCTGGGCTGACTGTGCCTCTGCCAGCCTCTCTGTCCCAGCACCCTTTCCTGGGCTGACTGTGCCTTTCTCCCAGGCTCCTTGTCCCAGCACCCACTCCTGTGCTGACAGTGCTTCTTCCAGGCTCTGTGTCCCAGCACACATTCCTGAGCAGATAGTGCTTCTGCCAGGCTCTGTGTCCCAACACCCATTCCTGGGTTGACTGTGCCTCTCCAGGCCCCATGTCCCAGCACTCATTCCTGAGCTGACCCTGTCTCTATGCCACGCGCTCTGACCCAGCACCCATTCCTGGGCTGACTGTGCCTCTCCAGGCTCTGTGTCCCAGCACCCATTCCTGGGCTGACTGTGCCTCTCTCCCAAGCTCTGTGTCCCAGCACCCGTTCTTGGGCTGAGTTTTCCTCGCTCCCAGGCTCATTGTACCAGGACACGTTTCTGGGCTGACTGTTCCTTTCCATGCTCAATGTACCAGCACCCATTCCTGGGTTGACTGTGCTTCTGCCAGGCTCTGTGTTCCAGCACCCATTCCTGGGCTGACTGTGCCTCTCCAGACTCTGTGTCCCAGCACTCATTCCTTGGCTGACTGTGCCTCTCCAGGCTCTGTGTCCAAGCTCCCAATCCTGGGCTGGCTGTTCTTCTGCCAGGCTCTGTGTCCCAGCACCCATTCCTGAGCCTACCGTGCCTCTCTCCAAGGCTCTGTGTCCGACCATTCATTCCTGGACTGACTGTGATCGTCCAGGCTCTGTGTCCCACAACCCGTTCCTGGGCTGACTTGGCCTCTCTCCCAGGTACTGTGTCCCAGCACCTATTCCCTTTCTGACTCTGCCTCTCCAGACTTTGTGTCCCTGCACCCAATCCTAAGCTGATTGTGCCTCATATGTGCTCTGTGTCCCAGCACACATGTCTGGGCTGACCGTGCCGCTCTCCCCTGATCTGTGTCCAAGCACCCATTCCTGGACTGACTCTGCCTCTCCAGGCTCCGCGTCCCTCCACCCATTCCTGGGCTGACTGTGCCTCTGGCAGTCTCTCTGTCCCAGCACCCTTTCCTGGGCTGACTGTGCCTCTGCCAGCCACTCTGTCCCAGCACCCTTTCCTGAGCTGACTGTACCTCTCCAGTCTCTGCATCCCAGAACCCATTCCTGGGCGGACTGTGCCTCTCCAGGCTCTGTGTCCCAACACCCATTCCTGGGCTGACTGTGCCTCTCTCCCAAGCTCTGTCTCCTAGCTCCCATTCCTGGGCTGACTCGTCCTCTGCCATCCTCTTTTGCCCAGCACACAATCCTGAGCCTACTGTGCCTCTCTCCCAGGCTCTGTGTCCCAGCACCCGTTCTTGGGCTGAGTCTTCCTCTCTCCCAGGCTCATTGTACCAGGACCCGTTTCTGGGCTGACTGTTCCTTTCCATGCTCAATGTACCAGCACCCATTCGTGGGTTGACTGTGCTTCTGCCAGGCTCTGTGTTCCAGCACCCATTCCTGGGCTGACTGTGCCTGTCCAGGCTCTGTGTCCCAGCACTCATTCCTTGGCTGACTGTGCCTCTCCAGACTCTGTGTCCCAGCACTCATTCCTGGGCTGACTGTGGTTCTGCCAGCCTCTGTGTCCCAGAACACATTCTTGGGCTGACTGTGCTTTTCCAGTCGCTGTGTCCCTGCACTCACACCTGGTCTGACTGTGCCGCTCTCCCAGGCTCTGTGTCCCAGCACCCATTCCTGGGCTGACTGTGCCTCTCCAGGCTCTGTGTCCCAGTACTCACTCCTGGGCTGACTGTGTTTCTGCCAGTCACTGTGTTTCAGCATCAATTCCTGGGCACGCTGTGCATCTCCAGGCTCTGTATCCCAGCACCCAATGCTGGGGTGACTGTGCGTCTTCTGGGCACTGATCCCAGCACCCATTCCAGGGCTGACCGCGCCCCCTTCAGGCTCTGTGTTTCAGCACATATTACTGGGCCTACTGTCCCTCTCCATGCTCTGTGTCCGAGTACCCATTCCTGAGATTACTGCGACCCCTTCAGGCTCTGTGTTCCAGCGCCCATTCCTGGACAGATTGTGCCTGTCCAGGCTCTGTGTCCCAGCACTCATTCCTTGGCTGACTGTGTCTCTCCAGTCTCTGTGTCCCAGCACCCATTCCTAGGCTCACTTTGTCTCTCCCCCAGGCTCTTTGTCTCTGCACCCGTTCCTGGGCTCACTCTCCCTCTGTGAAAGGCTCTGTGTCCCCGAACCAATTCCTGGGCTCACTGTGCCTCTCTCCCAGGCTCTGTGTCCCAGCACCCATTCCTGGGCTGACTGTGCCTCTCCAGGCTCTGTGTTCCTGCACACAGTCCTGAGCTGACTGTGCCTCTCCAGACTCTGTGTCCCTGCACACATTCATGGGCTGACTGTGCCTCTCCAGGCTCTGTGTCCCTCCACTCATTCCTGGGCTGACTGTGCCTCTATGCCAGGCTCTGTGTCCCAGCACCCATTCCTGGGCATTCTTTGCCTCTCCAGGCTGTGTCCCAGCACCCATTCCTCGGCTGACAGTTCCTTTGCCAGGTACTGTTTAGCAGCACCCATTCCCTTTCTGACTGTGCCTCTCCAGACTTTGTGTCCCTGCACCCAATTCTGACCTTTTTGTGCCTCATATATGCACTGTGTCCCAGCACACATTACTGGGCCTACTGTCCCTCTCCATGCTCTGTGTCCCAGTACCCATTCCTGAGATTACTGCGCCCCCTTCAGGCTCTGTGTTCCAGCGCCCATTCCTGGACAGATTGTGCCTCTCTAGGCTCTGTGTCCCAGCACCCATTGCTGGGTTGACTGTGCCTCTCCAGGCCCCATGTCCCAGCACTCATTCCTTAGCTGACCCTGTCTCTATGCCACGCGCTCTGACCCAGCACCCATTCCTGGGCTGACTGTGCCTCTCCAGGCTCTGTGTCCCAGCACCCATTCCTGGGCTGACTGTGCCTCTCTCCCAAGCTCTGTGTCCCAGCACCCGTTCTTGGGCTGAGTTTTCCTCGCTCCCAGGCTCATTGTACCAGGACCCGTTTCTGGGCTGACTGTTCCTTTCCATGCTCAATGTACCAGCACCCATTCCTGGGTTGACTGTGCTTCTGCAAGGCTCTGTGTTCCAGCACCCATTCCTGGGCTGACTGTGCCTGTCCAGGCTCTGTGTCCCAGCATTCATTCCTTGGCTGACTGTGCCTCTCCAGACTTTGTGTCCCTGCTCCCAATTCTGACCTTTTTGTGCCTCATATATGCACTGTGTCCCAGCACACATTCCTGGGCTGACTGTGCCGATCTCCAACGATCTGTGTCCCAGCACCCATTCTTGGGCTGACTGTGCCTCTCCCGGCTCTGAGACTCAGCACTCCTTCCTGTGCTAACTGTGCCTCTCCAGGCTCTGTGTCCCAGTACTCACTCCTGGGCTGACTGTGTTTCTGCCAGTCACTGTGTTTCAGCATCAATTCCTGGGCACGCTGTGCATCTCCAGGCTCTGTATCCCAGCACCAATTACTGGGCTGAATCTGCCTCTGCCTGGCTCTGTGTCCCAGCACCCACTCCTGAGCAGACTGTGCTTCTCCAGGCTCTGTGTCCCAGCACCCATTCCTGGGCTGACTGTGCGTCTTCTGGGCACTGATCCCAGCACCCATTCCAGGGCTGACCGCGCCCCCTTCAGGCTCTGTGTTTCAGCACATATTACTGGGCCTACTGTCCCTCTCCATGCTCTGTGTCCCAGTACCCATTCCTGAGATTACTGCGACCCCTTCAGGCTCTGTGTTCCAGCGCCCATTCCTGGACAGATTGTGCCTGTCCAGGCTCTGTGTCCCAGCACTCATTCCTTGGCTGACTGTGTCTCTCCAGTCTCTGTGTCCCAGCACCCATTCCTAGGCTCACTTTGTCTCTCCCCCAGGCTCTTTGTCTCTGCACCCGTTCCTGGGCTCACTCTCCCTCTGTGAAAGGCTCTGTGTCCCCGAACCAATTCCTGGGCTCACTGTGCCTCTCTCCCAGGCTCTGTGTCCCAGCACCCATTCCTGGGCTGACTGTGCCTCTCCAGGCTCTGTGTTCCTGCACACAGTCCTGAGCTGACTGTGCCTCTCCAGACTCTGTGTCCCTGCACACATTCATGGGCTGACTGTGCCTCTCCAGGCTCTGTGTCCCTCCACTCATTCCTGGGCTGACTGTGCCTCTATGCCAGGCTCTGTGTCCCAGCACCCATTCCTGGGCATTCTTTGCCTCTCCAGGCTGTGTCCCAGCACCCATTCCTCGGCTGACAGTTCCTTTGCCAGGTACTGTTTAGCAGCACCCATTCCCTTTCTGACTGTGCCTCTCCAGACTTTGTGTCCCTGCACCCAATTCTGACCTTTTTGTGCCTCATATATGCACTGTGTCCCAGCACACATTACTGGGCCTACTGTCCCTCTCCATGCTCTGTGTCCCAGTACCCATTCCTGAGATTACTGCGCCCCCTTCAGGCTCTGTGTTCCAGCGCCCATTCCTGGACAGATTGTGCCTCTCTAGGCTCTGTGTCCCAGCACCCATTGCTGGGGTGACTGTGCCTCTCTCCCAGGCTCCTTGTCCCAGCAACCACTCCTGGGCTGACTGTGCCTCTCAAGGCTCTGTGTCCCATAACTCATTCCTGGGCTTACTTTGCTTCTCCAGGTTCTCTGACCCATCACCCATTCCTGAGCTGACTCTGGCTCTATTAAAGGCTGTGTGTCCCAGAACCCATTCCTGGGCTGACTGTGCCTCTCCAGGCTCTGTGTCCCAGCACACATTCCTGAGCAGACTGGGCTTCTGCCAGGCTCTGTGTCCCAGAACCCATTCCTGGGTTGACTGTGCCTCTCCAGGCCCCATGTCCCAGCACTCATTCCTGAGCTGACCCTGCCTCTATGCCACACGCTGTGACTGAGCACTCATTCCTCGGCTGACTGTGCCTCTCCAGGCTCTGTGTCCCAGCACAAATTCCTGGGCTGACTGTGCCTCTCTCCCAAGCTCTGTCTCCTAGCTCCCATTCCTGGGATGACTCATCCTCTGCCATCCTCTTTTGCCCAGCACGCAATCCTGAGCCTACTGTGCCTCTCTCCAAGGCTCTGTGTCCCAGCACCCGTTCTTGAGCTGAGTTTTCCTCGCTCCCAGGCTCATTGTACCAGGACACGTTTCTGGGCTGACTGTTCCTTTCCATGCTCAATATACCAGCACCCATTCCTGGGTTGACTGTGCTTCTGCCAGACTCTGTGTTCCAGCACCCATTCCTGGGCTGACTGTGTCTCTCCAGGCTCTGTGTCCCAGCACTCATTCCTTGGCTGACTGTGCCTCTCCTGGCTGTGTGTCCCAGCACCCATTCCTGGGCTGACTGTGGTTCTGCCAGCCTCTGTGTCCCAGAACACATTCTTGGGCTGACTGTGCTTTTCTAGTCGCTGTGTCCCTGCACTCACACCTGGTCTGACTGTGCCGCTCTCCCAGGCTCTGTGTCCCAGCACCCATTCCTGGGCTGACTGTGCCTCTCCAGGCTCTGTGTCCCTGCACACAATCCTGAGCGGACTGTGCCTCTCCAGACTCTGTGTCCCTGCACACATTCCTGAGCTGAATGTGCCTCTCCAGGCTCTGTGTCCCTCCACTCATTCCTGGGCTGACTGTACCTCTCCAGTCTCTGCATCCCAGAACCCATTCCTGGGCGGACTGTGCCTCTCCGGGCTCTGTGTCCCAGCACCCATTCCTGGGCTGACTGTGCCTCTCTCCCAAGCTCTGTCTCCTAGCTCCCATTCCTGGGCTGACTCGTCCTCTGCCATCCTCTTTTGCCCAGCACCCAATCCTGAGCCTACTGTGCCTCTCTCCCAGGCTCTGTGTCCCAGCACCCGTTCTTGGGCTGAGTCTTCCTCTCTCCCAGGCTCATTGTACCAGGACCCGTTTCTGGGCTGACTGTTCCTTTCCATGCTCAATGTACCAGCACCCATTCGTGGGTTGACTGTGCTTCTGCCAGGCTCTGTGTTCCAGCACCCATTCCTGGGCTGACTGTGCCTGTCCAGGCTCTGTGTCCCAGCACTCATTCCTTGGCTGACTGTGCCTCTCCAGACTCTGTGTCCCAGCACTCATTCCTGGGCTGACTGTGGTTCTGCCAGCCTCTGTGTCCCAGAACACATTCTTGGGCTGACTGTGCTTTTCCAGTCGCGGTGTCCCTGCACTCACACCTGGTCTGACTGTGCCGCTCTCCCAGGCTCTGTGTCCCAGCACCCATTCCTGGGCTGACTGTGCCTCTCCAGGCTCTGTGTCCCTGCACACAATCCTGAGCGGACTGTGCCTCTCCAGACTCTGTGTCCCTGCACACATTCCTGAGCTGACTGTGCCTCTCCAGGGTCTGTGTCCCTCCACTCATTCCTGGGCTGACTGTGCCTCTATTCCAGGCTCTGTGTCCCAGCACCAATTCCTGGGCTGACTGTGCCTCTATTCCAGGCTCTGTGTCCCAGCACCCATTCCTGGGCTTACTGTGCCTCTCCAGGCTCTGTGTCCCAGCACCCATTCCTCGGCTGACAGTTCCTTTGCCAGGTACTGTTTAGCAGCGCCCATTCCCTTTCTGACTGTGCCTCTCCAGACTTTGTGTCCCTGCTCCCAATTCTGACCTTTTTGTGCCTCATATATGCACTGTGTCCCAGCACCCATTCTTGGGCTGACTGTGCCTCTCCCAGACTCTGTGTCCCAGCACTCATTCGTGGGCTGACTGTGGTTCTGCCAGCCTCTGTGTCCCAGAACACATTCTTGGGCTGACTGTGCTTTTCCAGTCGCTGTGTCCCTGCACTCACACCTGGTCTGACTGTGCCGCTCTCCCAGGCTCTGTGTCCCAGCACCCATTCCTGGGCTGACTGTGCCTCTCCAGGCTCTGTGTCCCAGTACTCACTCCTGGGCTGACTGTGTTTCTGCCAGTCACTGTGTTTCAGCATCAATTCCTGGGCACGCTGTGCATCTCCAGGCTCTGTATCCCAGCACCCATTACTGGGCTGAATTTGCCTCTGCCTGGCTCTGTGTCCCAGCACCCATTCCTGAGCAGACTGTGCTTCTCCAGGCTCTGTGTTCCAGCACCCATTCCTGGGCTGACTGTGCGTCTTCTGGGCACTGATCCCAGCACCCATTCCAGGGCTGACCGCGCCCCCTTCACGCTCTGTGTTTCAGCACACATTACTGGGCCTACTGTCCCTCTCCATGCTCTGTGTCCCAGTACCCATTCCTGAGATTACTGCGCCCCCTTCAGGCTCTGTGTTCCAGTGCCCATTCCTGGACAGATTGTGCCTCTTTGCTTCTGTGTCCCAGCACCCATTGCTGGGGTGACTGTGCCTCTCTCCCACGCTCTGTGTCCCAGCACACATTCCTGAGCAGACTGTGCTTCTGCCAGGCTCTGTGTCCCCGAACCCATTCCTGGGTTGACTGTGCCTCTCCAGGCCCCATGTCCCAGCACTCATCCCTTAGCTGTCCCTGCCTCTATGCCTGGCGCGGTGACCCAGAACCCATTCCTGGGCGGACTGTGCCTCTCCAGGCTCTGTGTCCCAGCACCCATTCCTGGGCTGACTGTGCCTCTCTCCCAAGCTCTGTCTCCTAGCTCCCATTCCTGGGCTGACTCGTCCTCTGCCATCCTCTTTTGCCCAGCACCCAATCCTGAGCCTACTGTGCCTCTCTCCCAGGCTCTGTGTCCCAGCACCCGTTCTTGGGCTGAGTCTTCCTCGCTCCCAGGCTCATTGTACCAGGAACCGTTTCTGGGCTGACTGTTCCTTTCCATGCTCAATGTACCAGCACCCATTCGTGGGTTGACTGTGCTTCTGCCAGGCTCTGTGTTCCAGCACCCATTCCTGGGCTGACTGTGCCTGTCCAGGCTCTGTGTCCCAGCACTCATTCCTTGGCTGACTGTGTCTCTCCAGTCTCTGTGTCCCAGCACCCATTCCTAGGCTCACTTTGTCTCTCCCCCAGGCTCTTTGTCTCTGCACCCGTTCCTGGGCTCACTCTCCCTCTGTGAAAGGCTCTGTGTCCCCGAACCAATTCCTGGGCTCACTGTGCCTCTCTCCCAGGCTCTGTGTCCCAGCACCCATTCCTGGGCTGACTGTGCCTCTCCAGGCTCTGTGTTCCTGCACACAGTCCTGAGCTGACTGTGCCTCTCCAGACTCTGTGTCCCTGCACACATTCATGGGCTGACTGTGCCTCTCCAGGCTCTGTGTCCCTCCACTCATTCCTGGGCTGACTGTGCCTCTATGCCAGGCTCTGTGTCCCAGCACCCATTCCTGGGCATTCTTTGCCTCTCCAGGCTGTGTCCCAGCACCCATTCCTCGGCTGACAGTTCCTTTGCCAGGTACTGTTTAGCAGCACCCATTCCCTTTCTGACTGTGCCTCTCCAGACTTTGTGTCCCTGCACCCAATTCTGACCTTTTTGTGCCTCATATATGCACTGTGTCCCAGCACACATTACTGGGCCTACTGTCCCTCTCCATGCTCTGTGTCCCAGTACCCATTCCTGAGATTACTGCGCCCCCTTCAGGCTCTGTGTTCCAGCGCCCATTCCTGGACAGATTGTGCCTCTCTAGGCTCTGTGCCCCAGCACCCATTGCTGGGTTGACTGTGCCTCTCCAGGCCCCATGTCCCAGCACTCATTCCTGAGCTGACCCTGTCTCTATGCCACGCGCTCTGACCCAGCACCCATTCCTGGGCTGACTGTGCCTCTCCAGGCTCTGTGTCCCAGCACCCATTCCTGGGCTGACTGTGCCTCTCTCCCAAGCTCTGTGTCCCAGCACCCGTTCTTGGGGTGAGTTTTCCTCGCTCCCAGGCTCATTGTACCAGGACCCGTTTCTGGGCTGACTGTTCCTTTCCATGCTCAATGTACCAGCACCCATTCCTGGGTTGACTGTGCTTCTGCAAGGCTCTGTGTTCCAGCACCCATTCCTGGGCTGACTGTGCCTGTCCAGGCTCTGTGTCCCAGCATTCATTCCTTGGCTGACTGTGCCTCTCCAGACTTTGTGTCCCTGCTCCCAATTCTGACCTTTTTGTGCCTCATATATGCACTGTGTCCCAGCACACATTCCTGGGCTGACTGTGCCGATCTCCAACGATCTGTGTCCCAGCACCCATTCTTGGGCTGACTGTGCCTCTCCCGGCTCTGAGACTCAGCACTCCTTCCTGTGCTAACTGTGCCTCTCCAGGCTCTGTGTCCCAGTACTCACTCCTGGGCTGACTGTGTTTCTGCCAGTCACTGTGTTTCAGCATCAATTCCTGGGCACGCTGTGCATCTCCAGGCTCTGTATCCCAGCACCAATTACTGGGCTGAATCTGCCTCTGCCTGGCTCTGTGTCCCAGCACCCACTCCTGAGCAGACTGTGCTTCTCCAGGCTCTGTGTCCCAGCACCCATTCCTGGGCTGACTGTGCGTCTTCTGGGCACTGATCCCAGCACCCATTCCAGGGCTGACCGCGCCCCCTTCAGGCTCTGTGTTTCAGCACATATTACTGGGCCTACTGTCCCTCTCCATGCTCTGTGTCCCAGTACCCATTCCTGAGATTACTGCGACCCCTTCAGGCTCTGTGTTCCAGCGCCCATTCCTGGACAGATTGTGCCTGTCCAGGCTCTGTGTCCCAGCACTCATTCCTTGGCTGACTGTGTCTCTCCAGTCTCTGTGTCCCAGCACCCATTCCTAGGCTCACTTTGTCTCTCCCCCAGGCTCTTTGTCTCTGCACCCGTTCCTGGGCTCACTCTCCCTCTGTGAAAGGCTCTGTGTCCCCGAACCAATTCCTGGGCTCACTGTGCCTCTCTCCCAGGCTCTGTGTCCCAGCACCCATTCCTGGGCTGACTGTGCCTCTCCAGGCTCTGTGTTCCTGCACACAGTCCTGAGCTGACTGTGCCTCTCCAGACTCTGTGTCCCTGCACACATTCATGGGCTGACTGTGCCTCTCCAGGCTCTGTGTCCCTCCACTCATTCCTGGGCTGACTGTGCCTCTATGCCAGGCTCTGTGTCCCAGCACCCATTCCTGGGCATTCTTTGCCTCTCCAGGCTGTGTCCCAGCACCCATTCCTCGGCTGACAGTTCCTTTGCCAGGTACTGTTTAGCAGCACCCATTCCCTTTCTGACTGTGCCTCTCCAGACTTTGTGTCCCTGCTCCCAATTCTGACCTTTTTGTGCCTCATATATGCACTGTGTCCCAGCACACATTACTGGGCCTACTGTCCCTCTCCATGCTCTGTGTCCCAGTACCCATTCCTGAGATTACTGCGCCCCCTTCAGGCTCTGTGTTCCAGCGCCCATTCCTGGACAGATTGTGCCTCTCTAGGCTCTGTGTCCCAGCACCCATTGCTGGGGTGACTGTGCCTCTCTCCCAGGCTCCTTGTCCCAGCAACCACTCCTGGGCTGACTGTGCCTCTCAAGGCTCTGTGTCCCATAACTCATTCCTGGGCTTACTTTGCTTCTCCAGGTTCTCTGACCCATCACCCATTCCTGAGCTGACTCTGGCTCTATTAAAGGCTGTGTGTCCCAGAACCCATTCCTGGGCTGACTGTGCCTCTCCAGGCTCTGTGTCCCAGCACACATTCCTGAGCAGACTGGGCTTCTGCCAGGCTCTGTGTCCCAGAACCCATTCCTGGGTTGACTGTGCCTCTCCAGGCCCCATGTCCCAGCACTCATTCCTGAGCTGACCCTGCCTCTATGCCACACGCTGTGACTGAGCACTCATTCCTCGGCTGACTGTGCCTCTCCAGGCTCTGTGTCCCAGCACAAATTCCTGGGCTGACTGTGCCTCTCTCCCAAGCTCTGTCTCCTAGCTCCCATTCCTGGGATGACTCATCCTCTGCCATCCTCTTTTGCCCAGCACGCAATCCTGAGCCTACTGTGCCTCTCTCCAAGGCTCTGTGTCCCAGCACCCGTTCTTGAGCTGAGTTTTCCTCGCTCCCAGGCTCATTGTACCAGGACACGTTTCTGGGGTGACTGTTCCTTTCCATGCTCAATATACCAGCACCCATTCCTGGGTTGACTGTGCTTCTGCCAGGCTCTGTGTTCCAGCACCCATTCCTGGGCTGACTGTGTCTCTCCAGGCTCTGTGTCCCAGCACTCATTCCTTGGCTGACTGTGCCTCTCCTGGCTCTGTGTCCCAGCACCCATTCCTGGGCTGACTGTGCCTCTCCAGACTCTGTGTCCCTCCACTCATTCCTGGGCTGACTGTGGTTCTGCCAGCCTCTGTGTCCCAGAACACATTCTTGGGCTGACTGTGCTTTTCTAGTCGCTGTGTCCCTGCACTCACACCTGGTCTGACTGTGCCGCTCTCCCAGGCTCTGTGTCCCAGCACCCATTCCTGGGCTGACTGTGCCTCTCCAGGCTCTGTGTCCCTGCACACAATCCTGAGCGGACTGTGCCTCTCCAGACTCTGTGTCCCTGCACACATTCCTGAGCTGAATGTGCCTCTCCAGGCTCTGTGTCCCTCCACTCATTCCTGGGCTGACTGTACCTCTCCAGTCTCTGCATCCCAGAACCCATTCCTGGGCGGACTGTGCCTCTCCGGGCTCTGTGTCCCAGCACCCATTCCTGGGCTGACTGTGCCTCTCTCCCAAGCTCTGTCTCCTAGCTCCCATTCCTGGGCTGACTCGTCCTCTGCCATCCTCTTTTGCCCAGCACCCAATCCTGAGCCTACTGTGCCTCTCTCCCAGGCTCTGTGTCCCAGCACCCGTTCTTGGGCTGAGTCTTCCTCTCTCCCAGGCTCATTGTACCAGGACCCGTTTCTGGGCTGACTGTTCCTTTCCATGCTCAATGTACCAGCACCCATTCGTGGGTTGACTGTGCTTCTGCCAGGCTCTGTGTTCCAGCACCCATTCCTGGGCTGACTGTGCCTGTCCAGGCTCTGTGTCCCAGCACTCATTCCTTGGCTGACTGTGCCTCTCCAGACTCTGTGTCCCAGCACTCATTCCTGGGCTGACTGTGGTTCTGCCAGCCTCTGTGTCCCAGAACACATTCTTGGGCTGACTGTGCTTTTCCAGTCGCGGTGTCCCTGCACTCACACCTGGTCTGACTGTGCCGCTCTCCCAGGCTCTGTGTCCCAGCACCCATTCCTGGGCTGACTGTGCCTCTCCAGGCTCTGTGTCCCTGCACACAATCCTGAGCGGACTGTGCCTCTCCAGACTCTGTGTCCCTGCACACATTCCTGAGCTGACTGTGCCTCTCCAGGGTCTGTGTCCCTCCACTCATTCCTGGGCTGACTGTGCCTCTATTCCAGGCTCTGTGTCCCAGCACCAATTCCTGGGCTGACTGTGCCTCTATTCCAGGCTCTGTGTCCCAGCACCCATTCCTGGGCGTTCTTTCCCTCTCCAGGCTGTGTCCCAGCACCCATTCCTCGGCTGACAGTTCCTTTGCCAGGTACTGTTTAGCAGCACCCATTCCCTTTCTGACTGTGCCTCTCCAGACTTTGTGTCCCTGCTCCCAATTCTGACCTTTTTGTGCCTCATATATGCACTGTGTCCCAGCACACATTCCTGGGCTGACTGTGCCGATCTCCAACAATCTGTGTCCCAGCACCCATTCTTGGGCTGACTGTGCCTCTCCCAGACTCTGTGTCCCAGCACTCATTCGTGGGCTGACTGTGGTTCTGCCAGCCTCTGTGTCCCAGAACACATTCTTGGGCTGACTGTGCTTTTCCAGTCGCTGTGTCCCTGCACTCACACCTGGTCTGACTGTGCCGCTCTCCCAGGCTCTGTGTCCCAGCACCCATTCCTGGGCTGACTGTGCCTCTCCAGGCTCTGTGTCCCAGTACTCACTCCTGGGCTGACTGTGTTTCTGCCAGTCACTGTCTTTCAGCATCAATTCCTGGGCACGCTGTGCATCTCCAGGCTCTGTATCCCAGCACCCATTACTGGGCTGAATTTGCCTCTGCCTGGCTCTGTGTCCCAGCACCCATTCCTGAGCAGACTGTGCTTCTCCAGGCTCTGTGTCCCAGCACCCATTCCTGGGCTGACTGTGCGTCTTCTGGGCACTGATCCCAGCACCCATTCCAGGGCTGACCGCGCCCCCTTCAGGCTCTGTGTTTCAGCACACATTACTGGGCCTACTGTCCCTCTCCATGCTCTGTGTCCCAGTACCCATTCCTGAGATTACTGCGCCCCCTTCAGGCTCTGTGTTCCAGTGCCCATTCCTGGACAGATTGTGCCTCTTTGCTTCTGTGTCCCAGCACCCATTGCTGGGGTGACTGTGCCTCTCTCCCACGCTCTGTGTCCCAGCACACATTCCTGAGCAGACTGTGCTTCTGCCAGGCTCTGTGTCCCCGAACCCATTCCTGGGTTGACTGTGCCTCTCCAGGCCCCATGTCCCAGCACTCATCCCTTAGCTGTCCCTGCCTCTATGCCTGGCGCGGTGACCCAGAACCCATTCCTGGGCGGACTGTGCCTCTCCAGGCTCTGTGTCCCAGCACCCATTCCTGGGCTGACTGTGCCTCTCTCCCAAGCTCTGTCTCCTAGCTCCCATTCCTGGGCTGACTCGTCCTCTGCCATCCTCTTTTGCCCAGCACCCAATCCTGAGCCTACTGTGCCTCTCTCCCAGGCTCTGTGTCCCAGCACCCGTTCTTGGGCTGAGTCTTCCTCGCTCCCAGGCTCATTGTACCAGGAACCGTTTCTGGGCTGACTGTTCCTTTCCATGCTCAATGTACCAGCACCCATTCGTGGGTTGACTGTGCTTCTGCCAGGCTCTGTGTTCCAGCACCCATTCCTGGGCTGACTGTGCCTGTCCAGGCTCTGTGTCCCAGCACTCATTCCTTGGCTGACTGTGTCTCTCCAGTCTCTGTGTCCCAGCACCCATTCCTAGGCTCACTTTGTCTCTCCCCCAGGCTCTTTGTCTCTGCACCCGTTCCTGGGCTCACTCTCCCTCTGTGAAAGGCTCTGTGTCCCCGAACCAATTCCTGGGCTCACTGTGCCTCTCTCCCAGGCTCTGTGTCCCAGCACCCATTCCTGGGCTGACTGTGCCTCTCCAGGCTCTGTGTTCCTGCACACAGTCCTGAGCTGACTGTGCCTCTCCAGACTCTGTGTCCCTGCACACATTCATGGGCTGACTGTGCCTCTCCAGGCTCTGTGTCCCTCCACTCATTCCTGGGCTGACTGTGCCTCTATGCCAGGCTCTGTGTCCCAGCACCCATTCCTGGGCATTCTTTGCCTCTCCAGGCTGTGTCCCAGCACCCATTCCTCGCCTGACAGTTCCTTTGCCAGGTACTGTTTAGCAGCACCCATTCCCTTTCTGACTGTGCCTCTCCAGACTTTGTGTCCCTTCTCCCTATTCTGACCTTTTTGTGCCTCATATATGCACTGTGTCCCAGCACACATTACTGGGCCTACTGTCCCTCTCCATGCTCTGTGTCCCAGTACCCATTCCTGAGATTACTGCGCCCCCTTCAGGCTCTGTGTTCCAGCGCCCATTCCTGGACAGATTGTGCCTCTCTAGGCTCTGTGTCCCAGCACCCATTGCTGGGGTGACTGTGCCTCTCTCCCAGGCTCCTTGTCCCAGCACCCACTCCTGGGCTGACTGTGCCTCTCCAGGCTCTGTGTCCCAGCACCAATTCCTGGGTTGACTGTACCTCTCCAGTCTCTGCATCCCAGAATCCATTCCTGGGATGACTTTGCCTCTCCAGGCTCTGTGTCCCAGCACCCATTCCTGGGCTCAGTTTGCCTCACCCCCAGGCTCTGTGTCCCAGCACCCATTTCTGGGCTGACTCTGCCACTCATGGCTCTGTGTACCAGCACGCGTTCCTGGGCTGACTCTGCTTCTGCCAGGCTCTGGGTCCCAGCACACATTCCTGGGCTCACATTTACTCTCCAGTCTCTGTGTCCCAGCACCCATTCCTAGGCTCACTTTGTCTCTCCCCCAGGCTCTTTGTCTCTGCACCCGTTCCTGGGCTCACTCTCCCTCTGTGAAAGGCTCTGTGTCCCCGAACCAATTCCTGGGCTCACTGTGCCTCTCTCCCAGGCTCTGTGTCCCAGCACCCATTCCTGGGCTGACTGTGCCTCTCCAGGCTCTGTGTTCCTGCACACAGTCCTGAGCTGACTGTGCCTCTCCAGACTCTGTGTCCCTGCACACATTCATGGGCTGACTGTGCCTCTCCAGGCTCTGTGTCCCTCCACTCATTCCTGGGCTGACTGTGCCTCTATGCCAGGCTCTGTGTCCCAGCACCCATTCCTGGGCATTCTTTGCCTCTCCAGGCTGTGTCCCAGCACCCATTCCTCGGCTGACAGTTCCTTTGCCAGGTACTGTTTAGCAGCACCCATTCCCTTTCTGACTGTGCCTCTCCAGACTTTGTGTCCCTGCACCCAATTCTGACCTTTTTGTGCCTCATATATGCACTGTGTCCCAGCACACATTACTGGGCCTACTGTCCCTCTCCATGCTCTGTGTCCCAGTACCCATTCCTGAGATTACTGCGCCCCCTTCAGGCTCTGTGTTCCAGCGCCCATTCCTGGACAGATTGTGCCTCTCTAGGCTCTGTGTCCCAGCACCCATTGCTGGGGTGACTGTGCCTCTCTCCCAGGCTCCTTGTCCCAGCACCCACTCCTGGGCTGACTGTGCCTCTCCAGGCTCTGTGTCCCAGCACCCATTCCTGGGCTTACTGAGCCCGTCTCCCAGTCTCTGGGTCCCTGCACCCAATCCTGAGCTGATTTTGCCTCACATGTGCACTGTGTTCCACCACCAATTCGTGGGCTGACTTTGCCGCTCTCTCACGCTCTGTTTTCCAGCACCCATTCCTGGGCGGCTCTGCCTCTCCAGGCTCTGTGCCCCAGCACCCATTCCTGGGCTCACTCTCCCTCTATGAATGCTCTGTGACCCAGAACAAATTCCTAGGCTCACTGTGCCTCTCTCCCAGGCTCTGTGTCCCAGCACCCTTTTCCTGGGCTGACTGTGCCCCTCTCCCAGTCTCTGTGTCCCTGCACCCAATCCTGAGCTGATTTTGCCTCACATGTGCACTCTGTCCCACCACCAATTCGTGGGCTGACTTTGCCGCTCTCTCACGCTCTTTTTTCCAGCACCCATTCCTGGGTTGGCTCTGCCTCTCCAGGCTCTGTGTCCTAGCACCCATTCCTGGGCTCACTTTGCCTCCCCCCCAGGCACTTTGTCCCAGCAGCCATTCCTGGGCTCACTCTCCCTCTATGAAAGGCTCTGTGTCCCAGAATAAATTCCTAGGCTTACTGTGCCTCTCTCCCAGGCTCTGTGTCCCAGCACGCATTCCTGGGCTTACTGAGCCCCTGTCAGCCTCTCTGTCCCAGCACACATTCCTGGGTTGGCTCTGCCTCTCCAGGCTCTGTGTCCTAGCACCCATTCCTCGGCTGTGTGTGATTCTCCAGGCCCTGTGTCCCAGCACCCATTCCTGGGCGGACTGTGCCTCTCCAGGCTCTGTGTCTCAGAAACCATTCCAGGGATTACTGAGCCTCTGCCAGCCTGTCTTAGTCAGCACACTTTCCTGGCCTGACTGTGCCGCTCTCCCAGGCTCCGTGTCCCAGCACCCATTCTTGGGCTGAGGGTGCCTCTCAAGTCTCTGTGTCCCAGAACCCAATCCTGAGCTGATTTTGCCTCACATGTGCACTGTGTCCCACCACCAATTCGTGGGCTGACTTTGCCGCTCTCTCACGCTCTGTTTCCCAGCACCCATTCCTGGGTGGCTCTGACTCTCCAGGCTCTGTGCCCCAGCACTCAATCCTGGGCTGATTGTCCTTCTGCTAGGCACTATGTCCCAGCACCCATTCCTCGGCTGACTGTTCCTCTCCATGCTCAATGTACCAGCACTCATTCCTGGGTTGACTGTGCCTCTTCAGGCACTTTGTCCCAGCACCCATTCCTGGGTGACTGTGCCTCTCCAGGCTATGTGTCCCAGCTCCCATTCCTGGGTTGGCTCTGCCTCTCCAGGCTCTGTGTCCCAGCACCCATTCCTGGGCTGCCTGTACCTCTCCAGTCTCTGCATCCCAGAACCCATTCCTGGGATGACTGAGCCTCTTCCAGCCTCAGTATCCCAGCACACATTCTTGGGCTGACAGTGCTTTTCCAGTCTCTGTGTCCAGGAACCCGTTCCTGGGCTGACTTGGCCTCTCACCGAGGCTCTGTGTCCCAGCACCCATTCCTTGGCTGACTGTTCCTTTGCCAGGTACTGTGTCCCAGCACCTATTCCCTTTCTGACTCAGCCTCTCCAGACTTTGTGTCCCTGCACCCAATCCTGAGCTGATTGCGCCTCCTATGTAGACTGTGTCCCAGCACACATGCCTGGGTTGACTGTGCCGCTCTCCCCTGATCTGTGTCCCAGCACCCATTCCTGGACTGACTGTGCCTCTCCAGGCCCAGCGTCCCTCAACCCATTCCTGGGCTGACTGTGCCTCTGCCAGCCTCTCTGTCCCAGCACCCTTTCCTGGGCTGACTGTGCCTTTCTCCCAGGCTCCTTGTCCCAGCACCCACTCCTGTGCTGACAGTGCTTCTTCCAGGCTCTGTGTCCCAGCACACATTCCTGAGCAGATAGTGCTTCTGCCAGGCTCTGTGTCCCAGAACCCATTCCTGGGTTGACAGTGCCTCTCCAGGCCCCATGTCCCAGCACTCATTCCTGAGCTGACCCTGTCTCTATGCCACGCGCTCTGACCCAGCACCTATTCCTGGGCTGACTGTGCCTCTCCAGGCTCTGTGTCCCAGCACCCATTCCTGGGCTGACTGTGCCTCTCTCCCAAGCTCTGTGTCCCAGCATCCGTTCTTGGGCTGAGTTTTCCTCGCTCCCAGGCTCATTGTACCAGGACCCGTTTCTGGGCTGACTGTTCCTTTCCATGCTCAATGTACCAGCACCCATTCCTGGGTTGACTGTGCTTCTGCCAGGCTCTGTGTTCCAGCACCCATTCCTGGGCTGACTGTGCCTCTCCAGACTCTGTGTCCCAGCACTCATTCCTTGGCTGACTGTGCCTCTCCAGGCTCTGTGTCCAAGCTCCCAATCCTGGGCTGGCTGTTCTTCTGCCAGGCTCTGTGTCCCAGCACCCATTCCTGAGCCTACCGTGCCTCTCTCCAAGGCTCTGTGTCCGACCATTCATTCCTGGACTGACTGTGATCGTCCAGGCTCTGTGTCCCACAACCCGTTCCTGGGCTGACTTGGCCTCTCTCCCAGGTACTGTGTCCCAGCACCTATTCCCTTTCTGACTCTGCCTCTCCAGACTTTGTGTCCCTGCACCCAATCCTAAGCTGATTGTGCCTCATATGTGCTCTGTGTCCCAGCACACATGTCTGGGCTGACCGTGCCGCTCTCCCCTGATCTGTGTCCAAGCACCCATTCCTGGACTGACTCTGCCTCTCCAGGCTCCGCGTCCCTCCACCCATTCCTGGACTGACTGTGCCTCTGGCAGTCTCTCTGTCCCAGCACCCTTTCCTGGGCTGACTGTGCCTCTGCCAGCCACTCTGTCCCAGCACCCTTTCCTGAGCTGACTGTACCTCTCCAGTCTCTGCATCCCAGAACCCATTCCTGGGCGGACTGTGCCTCTCCAGGCTCTGTGTCCCAACACCCATTCCTGGGCTGACTGTGCCTCTCTCCCAAGCTCTGTCTCCTAGCTCCCATTCCTGGGCTGACTCGTCCTCTGCCATCCTCTTTTGCCCAGCACGCAATCCTGAGCCTACTGTGCCTCTCTCCCAGGCTCTGTGTCCCAGCACCCGTTCTTGGGCTGAGTCTTCCTCTCTCCCAGGCTCATTGTACCAGGACCCGTTTCTGGGCTGACTGTTCCTTTCCATGCTCAATGTACCAGCACCCATTCGTGGGTTGACTGTGCTTCTGCCAGGCTCTGTGTTCCAGCACCCATTCCTGGGCTGACTGTGCCTGTCCAGGCTCTGTGTCCCAGCACTCATTCCTTGGCTGACTGTGCCTCTCCAGACTCTGTGTCCCAGCACTCATTCCTGGGCTGACTGTGGTTCTGCCAGCCTCTGTGTCCCAGAACACATTCTTGGGCTGACTGTGCTTTTCCAGTCGCTGTGTCCCTGCACTCACACCTGGTCTGACTGTGCCGCTCTCCCAGGCTCTGTGTCCCAGCACCCATTACTGGGCTGACTGTGCCTCTCCAGGCTCTGTGTCCCAGTACTCACTCCTGGGCTGACTGTGTTTCTGCCAGTCACTGTGTTTCAGCATCAATTCCTGGGCACGCTGTGCATCTCCAGGCTCTGTATCCCAGCACCCAATGCTGGGGTGAATCTGCCTCTGCCTGGCTCTGTGTCCCAGCACCCATTCCTGAGCAGACTGTGCTTCTCCAGGCTCTGTGTCCCAGCACCCATTCCTGGGCTGACTGTGCGTCTTCTGGGCACTGATCCCAGCACCCATTCCAGGGCTGACCGCGCCCCCTTCAGGCTCTGTGTTTCAGCACATATTACTGGGCCTACTGTCCCTCTCCATGCTCTGTGTCCCAGTACCCATTCCTGAGATTACTGCGACCCCTTCAGGCTCTGTGTTCCAGCGCCCATTCCTGGACAGATTGTGCCTGTCCAGGCTCTGTGTCCCAGCACTCATTCCTTGGCTGACTGTGTCTCTCCAGTCTCTGTGTCCCAGCACCCATTCCTAGGCTCACTTTGTCTCTCCCCCAGGCTCTTTGTCTCTGCACCCGTTCCTGGGCTCACTCTCCCTCTGTGAAAGGCTCTGTGTCCCCGAACCAATTCCTGGGCTCACTGTGCCTCTCTCCCAGGCTCTGTGTCCCAGCACCCATTCCTGGGCTGACTGTGCCTCTCCAGGCTCTGTGTTCCTGCACACAGTCCTGAGCTGACTGTGCCTCTCCAGACTCTGTGTCCCTCCACTCATTCCTGGGCTGACTGTGCCTCTATGCCAGGCTCTGTGTCCCAGCACCCATTCCTGGGCATTCTTTGCCTCTCCAGGCTGTGTCCCAGCACCCATTCCTCGGCTGACAGTTCCTTTGCCAGGTACTGTTTAGCAGCACCCATTCCCTTTCTGACTGTGCCTCTCCAGACTTTGTGTCCCTGCACCCAATTCTGACCTTTTTGTGCCTCATATATGCACTGTGTCCCAGCACACATTACTGGGCCTACTGTCCCTCTCCATGCTCTGTGTCCCAGTACCCATTCCTGAGATTACTGCGCCCCCTTCAGGCTCTGTGTTCCAGCGCCCATTCCTGGACAGATTGTGCCTCTCTAGGCTCTGTGTCCCAGCACCCATTGCTGGGTTGACTGTGCCTCTCCAGGCCCCATGTCCCAGCACTCATTCCTGAGCTGACCCTGTCTC
This sequence comes from Zonotrichia albicollis, assembly GCF_047830755.1. NCBI lineage: Eukaryota > Metazoa > Chordata > Aves > Passeriformes > Passerellidae > Zonotrichia > Zonotrichia albicollis. Next base: position 26,749,458 of record NC_133859.1, read on the forward strand.
TATGCCACGCGCTCTGACCCAGCACCCATTCCTGGGCTGACTGTGCCTCTCCAGGCTCTGTGTCCCAGCACCCATTCCTGGGCTGACTGTGCCTCTCTCCCAAGCTCTGTGTCCCAGCACCCGTTCTTGGGCTGAGTTTTCCTCGCTCCCAGGCTCATTGTACCAGGACCCGTTTCTGGGCTGACTGTTCCTTTCCATGCTCAATGTACCAGCACCCATTCCTGGGTTGACTGTGCTTCTGCAAGGCTCTGTGTTCCAGCACCCATTCCTGGGCTGACTGTGCCTGTCCAGGCTCTGTGTCCCAGCATTCATTCCTTGGCTGACTGTGCCTCTCCAGACTTTGTGTCCCTGCTCCCAATTCTGACCTTTTTGTGCCTCATATATGCACTGTGTCCCAGCGCACATTCCTGGGCTGACTGTGCCGATCTCCAACGATCTGTGTCCCAGCACCCATTCTTGGGCTGACTGTGCCTCTCCCGGCTCTGAGACTCAGCACTCCTTCCTGTGCTAACTGTGCCTCTCCAGGCTCTGTGTCCCAGTACTCACTCCTGGGCTGACTGTGTTTCTGCCAGTCACTGTGTTTCAGCATCAATTCCTGGGCACGCTGTGCATCTCCAGGCTCTGTATCCCAGCACCAATTACTGGGCTGAATCTGCCTCTGCCTGGCTCTGTGTCCCAGCACCCACTCCTGAGCAGACTGTGCTTCTCCAGGCTCTGTGTCCCAGCACCCATTCCTGGGCTGACTGTGCGTCTTCTGGGCACTGATCCCAGCACCCATTCCAGGGCTGACCGCGCCCCCTTCAGGCTCTGTGTTTCAGCACATATTACTGGGCCTACTGTCCCTCTCCATGCTCTGTGTCCCAGTACCCATTCCTGAGATTACTGCGACCCCTTCAGGCTCTGTGTTCCAGCGCCCATTCCTGGACAGATTGTGCCTGTCCAGGCTCTGTGTCCCAGCACTCATTCCTTGGCTGACTGTGTCTCTCCAGTCTCTGTGTCCCAGCACCCATTCCTAGGCTCACTTTGTCTCTCCCCCAGGCTCTTTGTCTCTGCACCCGTTCCTGGGCTCACTCTCCCTCTGTGAAAGGCTCTGTGTCCCCGAACCAATTCCTGGGCTCACTGTGCCTCTCTCCCAGGCTCTGTGTCCCAGCACCCATTCCTGGGCTGACTGTGCCTCTCCAGGCTCTGTGTTCCTGCACACAGTCCTGAGCTGACTGTGCCTCTCCAGACTCTGTGTCCCTGCACACATTCATGGGCTGACTGTGCCTCTCCAGGCTCTGTGTCCCTCCACTCATTCCTGGGCTGACTGTGCCTCTATGCCAGGCTCTGTGTCCCAGCACCCATTCCTGGGCATTCTTTGCCTCTCCAGGCTGTGTCCCAGCACCCATTCCTCGCCTGACAGTTCCTTTGCCAGGTACTGTTTAGCAGCACCCATTCCCTTTCTGACTGTGCCTCTCCAGACTTTGTGTCCCTGCTCCCTATTCTGACCTTTTTGTGCCTCATATATGCACTGTGTCCCAGCACACATTACTGGGCCTACTGTCCCTCTCCATGCTCTGTGTCCCAGTACCCATTCCTGAGATTACTGCGCCCCCTTCAGGCTCTGTGTTCCAGCGCCCATTCCTGGACAGATTGTGCCTCTCTAGGCTCTGTGTCCCAGCACCCATTGCTGGGGTGACTGTGCCTCTCTCCCAGGCTCCTTGTCCCAGCACCCACTCCTGGGCTGACTGTGCCTCTCCAGGCTCTGTGTCCCAGCACCAATTCCTGGGTTGACTGTACCTCTCCAGTCTCTGCATCCCAGAATCCATTCCTGGGATGACTGTGCCTCTCCAGGCTCTGTGTCCCAGCACCCATTCCTGGGCTCAGTTTGCCTCACCCCCAGGCTCTGTGTCCCAGCACCCATTTCTGGGCTGACTCTGCCACTCATGGCTCTGTGTACCAGCACGCGTTCCTGGGCTGACTCTGCTTCTGCCAGGCTCTGGGTCCCAGCACACATTCCTGGGCTCACATTTACTCTCCAGTCTCTGTGTCCCAGCACCCATTCCTAGGCTCACTTTGTCTCTCCCCCAGGCTCTTTGTCTCTGCACCCGTTCCTGGGCTCACTCTCCCTCTGTGAAAGGCTCTGTGTCCCCGAACCAATTCCTGGGCTCACTGTGCCTCTCTCCCAGGCTCTGTGTCCCAGCACCCATTCCTGGGCTGACTGTGCCTCTCCAGGCTCTGTGTTCCTGCACACAGTCCTGAGCTGACTGTGCCTCTCCAGACTCTGTGTCCCTGCACACATTCATGGGCTGACTGTGCCTCTCCAGGCTCTGTGTCCCTCCACTCATTCCTGGGCTGACTGTGCCTCTATGCCAGGCTCTGTGTCCCAGCACCCATTCCTGGGCATTCTTTGCCTCTCCAGGCTGTGTCCCAGCACCCATTCCTCGGCTGACAGTTCCTTTGCCAGGTACTGTTTAGCAGCACCCATTCCCTTTCTGACTGTGCCTCTCCAGACTTTGTGTCCCTGCACCCAATTCTGACCTTTTTGTGCCTCATATATGCACTGTGTCCCAGCACACATTACTGGGCCTACTGTCCCTCTCCATGCTCTGTGTCCCAGTACCCATTCCTGAGATTACTGCGCCCCCTTCAGGCTCTGTGTTCCAGCGCCCATTCCTGGACAGATTGTGCCTCTCTAGGCTCTGTGTCCCAGCACCCATTGCTGGGGTGACTGTGCCTCTCTCCCAGGCTCCTTGTCCCAGCACCCACTCCTGGGCTGACTGTGCCTCTCCAGGCTCTGTGTCCCAGCACCAATTCCTGGGTTGACTGTACCTCTCCAGTCTCTGCATCCCAGAATCCATTCCTGGGATGACTGTGCCTCTCCAGGCTCTGTGTCCCAGCACCCATTCCTGGGCTCAGTTTGCCTCACCCCCAGGCTCTGTGTCCCAGCACCCATTTCTGGGCTGACTCTGCCACTCATGGCTCTGTGTACCAGCACGCGTTCCTGGGCTGACTCTGCTTCTGCCAGGCTCTGGGTCCCAGCACACATTCCTGGGCTCACATTTACTCTCCAGTCTCTGTGTCCCAGCACCCATTCCTAGGCTCACTTTGTCTCTCCCCCAGGCTCTTTGTCTCTGCACCCGTTCCTGGGCTCACTCTCCCTCTGTGAAAGGCTCTGTGTCCCCGAACCAATTCCTGGGCTCACTGTGCCTCTCTCCCAGGCTCTGTGTCCCAGCACCCATTCCTGGGCTGACTGTGCCTCTCCAGGCTCTGTGTTCCTGCACACAGTCCTGAGCTGACTGTGCCTCTCCAGACTCTGTGTCCCTGCACACATTCATGGGCTGACTGTGCCTCTCCAGGCTCTGTGTCCCTCCACTCATTCCTGGGCTGACTGTGCCTCTATGCCAGGCTCTGTGTCCCAGCACCCATTCCTGGGCATTCTTTGCCTCTCCAGGCTGTGTCCCAGCACCCATTCCTCGGCTGACAGTTCCTTTGCCAGGTACTGTTTAGCAGCACCCATTCCCTTTCTGACTGTGCCTCTCCAGACTTTGTGTCCCTGCACCCAATTCTGACCTTTTTGTGCCTCATATATGCACTGTGTCCCAGCACACATTACTGGGCCTACTGTCCCTCTCCATGCTCTGTGTCCCAGTACCCATTCCTGAGATTACTGCGCCCCCTTCAGGCTCTGTGTTCCAGCGCCCATTCCTGGACAGATTGTGCCTCTCTAGGCTCTGTGTCCCAGCACCCATTGCTGGGGTGACTGTGCCTCTCTCCCAGGCTCCTTGTCCCAGCACCCACTCCTGGGCTGACTGTGCCTCTCCAGGCTCTGTGTCCCAGCACCCATTCCTGGGCTTACTGAGCCCGTCTCCCAGTCTCTGGGTCCCTGCACCCAATCCTGAGCTGATTTTGCCTCACATGTGCACTGTGTTCCACCACCAATTCGTGGGCTGACTTTGCCGCTCTCTCACGCTCTGTTTTCCAGCACCCATTCCTGGGCGGCTCTGCCTCTCCAGGCTCTGTGCCCCAGCACCCATTCCTGGGCTCACTCTCCCTCTATGAATGCTCTGTGACCCAGAACAAATTCCTAGGCTCACTGTGCCTCTCTCCCAGGCTCTGTGTCCCAGCACCCTTTTCCTGGGCTGACTGTGCCCCTCTCCCAGTCTCTGTGTCCCTGCACCCAATCCTGAGCTGATTTTGCCTCACATGTGCACTCTGTCCCACCACCAATTCGTGGGCTGACTTTGCCGCTCTCTCACGCTCTTTTTTCCAGCACCCATTCCTGGGTTGGCTCTGCCTCTCCAGGCTCTGTGTCCTAGCACCCATTCCTGGGCTCACTTTGCCTCCCCCCCAGGCACTTTGTCCCAGCAGCCATTCCTGGGCTCACTCTCCCTCTATGAAAGGCTCTGTGTCCCAGAATAAATTCCTAGGCTTACTGTGCCTCTCTCCCAGGCTCTGTGTCCCAGCACGCATTCCTGGGCTTACTGAGCCCCTGTCAGCCTCTCTGTCCCAGCACACATTCCTGGGTTGGCTCTGCCTCTCCAGGCTCTGTGTCCTAGCACCCATTCCTGGGCTGTGTGTGATTCTCCAGGCCCTGTGTCCCAGCACCCATTCCTGGGCGGACTGTGCCTCTCCAGGCTCTGTGTCTCAGAAACCATTCCAGGGATTACTGAGCCTCTGCCAGCCTGTCTTAGTCAGCACACTTTCCTGGCCTGACTGTGCCGCTCTCCCAGGCTCCGTGTCCCAGCACCCATTCTTGGGCTGAGGGTGCCTCTCAAGTCTCTGTGTCCCAGAACCCAATCCTGAGCTGATTTTGCCTCACATGTGCACTGTGTCCCACCACCAATTCGTGGGCTGACTTTGCCGCTCTCTCACGCTCTGTTTCCCAGCACCCATTCCTGGGTGGCTCTGACTCTCCAGGCTCTGTGCCCCAGCACTCAATCCTGGGCTGATTGTCCTTCTGCTAGGCACTATGTCCCAGCACCCATTCCTCGGCTGACTGTTCCTCTCCATGCTCAATGTACCAGCACTCATTCCTGGGTTGACTGTGCCTCTTCAGGCACTTTGTCCCAGCACCCATTCCTGGGTGACTGTGCCTCTCCAGGCTATGTGTCCCAGCTCCCATTCCTGGGTTGGCTCTGCCTCTCCAGGCTCTGTGTCCCAGCACCCATTCCTGGGCTGCCTGTACCTCTCCAGTCTCTGCATCCCAGAACCCATTCCTGGGATGACTGAGCCTCTTCCAGCCTCAGTATCCCAGCACACATTCTTGGGCTGACAGTGCTTTTCCAGTCTCTGTGTCCAGGAACCCGTTCCTGGGCTGACTTGGCCTCTCACCGAGGCTCTGTGTCCCAGCACCCATTCCTTGGCTGACTGTTCCTTTGCCAGGTACTGTGTCCCAGCACCTATTCCCTTTCTGACTCAGCCTCTCCAGACTTTGTGTCCCTGCACCCAATCCTGAGCTGATTGCGCCTCCTATGTAGACTGTGTCCCAGCACACATGCCTGGGTTGACTGTGCCGCTCTCCCCTGATCTGTGTCCCAGCACCCATTCCTGGACTGACTGTGCCTCTCCAGGCCCAGCGTCCCTCAACCCATTCCTGGGCTGACTGTGCCTCTGCCAGCCTCTCTGTCCCAGCACCCTTTCCTGGGCTGACTGTGCCTTTCTCCCAGGCTCCTTGTCCCAGCACCCACTCCTGTGCTGACAGTGCTTCTTCCAGGCTCTGTGTCCCAGCACACATTCCTGAGCAGATAGTGCTTCTGCCAGGCTCTGTGTCCCAGAACCCATTCCTGGGTTGACAGTGCCTCTCCAGGCCCCATGTCCCAGCACTCATTCCTGAGCTGACCCTGTCTCTATGCCACGCGCTCTGACCCAGCACCTATTCCTGGGCTGACTGTGCCTCTCCAGGCTCTGTGTCCCAGCACCCATTCCTGGGCTGACTGTGCCTCTCTCCCAAGCTCTGTGTCCCAGCACCCGTTCTTGGGCTGAGTTTTCCTCGCTCCCAGGCTCATTGTACCAGGACCCGTTTCTGGGCTGACTGTTCCTTTCCATGCTCAATGTACCAGCACCCATTCCTGGGTTGACTGTGCTTCTGCCAGGCTCTGTGTTCCAGCACCCATTCCTGGGCTGACTGTGCCTCTCCAGACTCTGTGTCCCAGCACTCATTCCTTGGCTGACTGTGCCTCTCCAGGCTCTGTGTCCAAGCTCCCAATCCTGGGCTGGCTGTTCTTCTGCCAGGCTCTGTGTCCCAGCACCCATTCCTGAGCCTACCGTGCCTCTCTCCAAGGCTCTGTGTCCGACCATTCATTCCTGGACTGACTGTGATCGTCCAGGCTCTGTGTCCCACAACCCGTTCCTGGGCTGACTTGGCCTCTCTCCCAGGTACTGTGTCCCAGCACCTATTCCCTTTCTGACTCTGCCTCTCCAGACTTTGTGTCCCTGCACCCAATCCTAAGCTGATTGTGCCTCATATGTGCTCTGTGTCCCAGCACACATGTCTGGGCTGACCGTGCCGCTCTCCCCTGATCTGTGTCCAAGCACCCATTCCTGGACTGACTCTGCCTCTCCAGGCTCCGCGTCCCTCCACCCATTCCTGGACTGACTGTGCCTCTGGCAGTCTCTCTGTCCCAGCACCCTTTCCTGGGCTGACTGTGCCTCTGCCAGCCACTCTGTCCCAGCACCCTTTCCTGAGCTGACTGTACCTCTCCAGTCTCTGCATCCCAGAACCCATTCCTGGGCGGACTGTGCCTCTCCAGGCTCTGTGTCCCAACACCCATTCCTGGGCTGACTGTGCCTCTCTCCCAAGCTCTGTCTCCTAGCTCCCATTCCTGGGCTGACTCGTCCTCTGCCATCCTCTTTTGCCCAGCACGCAATCCTGAGCCTACTGTGCCTCTCTCCCAGGCTCTGTGTCCCAGCACCCGTTCTTGGGCTGAGTCTTCCTCTCTCCCAGGCTCATTGTACCAGGACCCGTTTCTGGGCTGACTGTTCCTTTCCATGCTCAATGTACCAGCACCCATTCGTGGGTTGACTGTGCTTCTGCCAGGCTCTGTGTTCCAGCACCCATTCCTGGGCTGACTGTGCCTGTCCAGGCTCTGTGTCCCAGCACTCATTCCTTGGCTGACTGTGCCTCTCCAGACTCTGTGTCCCAGCACTCATTCCTGGGCTGACTGTGGTTCTGCCAGCCTCTGTGTCCCAGAACACATTCTTGGGCTGACTGTGCTTTTCCAGTCGCTGTGTCCCTGCACTCACACCTGGTCTGACTGTGCCGCTCTCCCAGGCTCTGTGTCCCAGCACCCATTACTGGGCTGACTGTGCCTCTCCAGGCTCTGTGTCCCAGTACTCACTCCTGGGCTGACTGTGTTTCTGCCAGTCACTGTGTTTCAGCATCAATTCCTGGGCACGCTGTGCATCTCCAGGCTCTGTGTCCCAGCACCCATTCCTAGGCTCACTTTGTCTCTCCCCCAGGCTCTTTGTCTCTGCACCCGTTCCTGGGCTCACTCTCCCTCTGTGAAAGGCTCTGTGTCCCCGAACCAATTCCTGGGCTCACTGTGCCTCTCTCCCAGGCTCTGTGTCCCAGCACCCATTCCTGGGCTGACTGTGCCTCTCCAGGCTCTGTGTTCCTGCACACAGTCCTGAGCTGACTGTGCCTCTCCAGACTCTGTGTCCCTGCACACATTCATGGGCTGACTGTGCCTCTCCAGGCTCTGTGTCCCTCCACTCATTCCTGGGCTGACTGTGCCTCTATGCCAGGCTCTGTGTCCCAGCACCCATTCCTGGGCATTCTTTGCCTCTCCAGGCTGTGTCCCAGCACCCATTCCTCGGCTGACAGTTCCTTTGCCAGGTACTGTTTAGCAGCACCCATTCCCTTTCTGACTGTGCCTCTCCAGACTTTGTGTCCCTGCACCCAATTCTGACCTTTTTGTGCCTCATATATGCACTGTGTCCCAGCACACATTACTGGGCCTACTGTCCCTCTCCATGCTCTGTGTCCCAGTACCCATTCCTGAGATTACTGCGCCCCCTTCAGGCTCTGTGTTCCAGCGCCCATTCCTGGACAGATTGTGCCTCTCTAGGCTCTGTGTCCCAGCACCCATTGCTGGGTTGACTGTGCCTCTCCAGGCCCCATGTCCCAGCACTCATTCCTGAGCTGACCCTGTCTCTATGCCACGCGCTCTGACCCAGCACCCATTCCTGGGCTGACTGTGCCTCTCCAGGCTCTGTGTCCCAGCACCCATTCCTGGGCTGACTGTGCCTCTCTCCCAAGCTCTGTGTCCCAGCACCCGTTCTTGGGCTGAGTTTTCCTCGCTCCCAGGCTCATTGTACCAGGACCCGTTTCTGGGCTGACTGTTCCTTTCCATGCTCAATGTACCAGCACCCATTCCTGGGTTGACTGTGCTTCTGCAAGGCTCTGTGTTCCAGCACCCATTCCTGGGCTGACTGTGCCTGTCCAGGCTCTGTGTCCCAGCATTCATTCCTTGGCTGACTGTGCCTCTCCAGACTTTGTGTCCCTGCTCCCAATTCTGACCTTTTTGTGCCTCATATATGCACTGTGTCCCAGCGCACATTCCTGGGCTGACTGTGCCGATCTCCAACGATCTGTGTCCCAGCACCCATTCTTGGGCTGACTGTGCCTCTCCCGGCTCTGAGACTCAGCACTCCTTCCTGTGCTAACTGTGCCTCTCCAGGCTCTGTGTCCCAGTACTCACTCCTGGGCTGACTGTGTTTCTGCCAGTCACTGTGTTTCAGCATCAATTCCTGGGCACGCTGTGCATCTCCAGGCTCTGTATCCCAGCACCAATTACTGGGCTGAATCTGCCTCTGCCTGGCTCTGTGTCCCAGCACCCACTCCTGAGCAGACTGTGCTTCTCCAGGCTCTGTGTCCCAGCACCCATTCCTGGGCTGACTGTGCGTCTTCTGGGCACTGATCCCAGCACCCATTCCAGGGCTGACCGCGCCCCCTTCAGGCTCTGTGTTTCAGCACATATTACTGGGCCTACTGTCCCTCTCCATGCTCTGTGTCCCAGTACCCATTCCTGAGATTACTGCGACCCCTTCAGGCTCTGTGTTCCAGCGCCCATTCCTGGACAGATTGTGCCTGTCCAGGCTCTGTGTCCCAGCACTCATTCCTTGGCTGACTGTGTCTCTCCAGTCTCTGTGTCCCAGCACCCATTCCTAGGCTCACTTTGTCTCTCCCCCAGGCTCTTTGTCTCTGCACCCGTTCCTGGGCTCACTCTCCCTCTGTGAAAGGCTCTGTGTCCCCGAACCAATTCCTGGGCTCACTGTGCCTCTCTCCCAGGCTCTGTGTCCCAGCACCCATTCCTGGGCTGACTGTGCCTCTCCAGGCTCTGTGTTCCTGCACACAGTCCTGAGCTGACTGTGCCTCTCCAGACTCTGTGTCCCTGCACACATTCATGGGCTGACTGTGCCTCTCCAGGCTCTGTGTCCCTCCACTCATTCCTGGGCTGACTGTGCCTCTATGCCAGGCTCTGTGTCCCAGCACCCATTCCTGGGCATTCTTTGCCTCTCCAGGCTGTGTCCCAGCACCCATTCCTCGGCTGACAGTTCCTTTGCCAGGTACTGTTTAGCAGCACCCATTCCCTTTCTGACTGTGCCTCTCCAGACTTTGTGTCCCTGCTCCCAATTCTGACCTTTTTGTGCCTCATATATGCACTGTGTCCCAGCACACATTACTGGGCCTACTGTCCCTCTCCATGCTCTGTGTCCCAGTACCCATTCCTGAGATTACTGCGCCCCCTTCAGGCTCTGTGTTCCAGCGCCCATTCCTGGACAGATTGTGCCTCTCTAGGCTCTGTGTCCCAGCACCCATTGCTGGGGTGACTGTGCCTCTCTCCCAGGCTCCTTGTCCCAGCACCCACTCCTGGGCTGACTGTGCCTCTCCAGGCTCTGTGTCCCAGCACCAATTCCTGGGTTGACTGTACCTCTCCAGTCTCTGCATCCCAGAATCCATTCCTGGGATGACTGTGCCTCTCCAGGCTCTGTGTCCCAGCACCCATTCCTGGGCTCAGTTTGCCTCACCCCCAGGCTCTGTGTCCCAGCACCCATTTCTGGGCTGACTCTGCCACTCATGGCTCTGTGTACCAGCACGCGTTCCTGGGCTGACTCTGCTTCTGCCAGGCTCTGGGTCCCAGCACACATTCCTGGGCTCACATTTACTCTCCAGTCTCTGTGTCCCAGCACCCATTCCTAGGCTCACTTTGCCTCTCCCCCAGGCTCTTTGTCTCTGCACCCGTTCCTGGGCTCACTCTCCCTCTGTGAAAGGCTCTGTGTCCCCGAACCAATTCCTGGGCTCACTGTGCCTCTCTCCCAGGCTCTGTGTCCCAGCACCCATTCCTGGGCTGACTGTGCCTCTCCAGGCTCTGTGTTCCTGCACACAGTCCTGAGCTGACTGTGCCTCTCCAGACTCTGTGTCCCTGCACACATTCATGGGCTGACTGTGCCTCTCCAGGCTCTGTGTCCCTCCACTCATTCCTGGGCTGACTGTGCCTCTATGCCAGGCTCTGTGTCCCAGCACCCATTCCTGGGCATTCTTTGCCTCTCCAGGCTGTGTCCCAGCACCCATTCCTCGGCTGACAGTTCCTTTGCCAGGTACTGTGTCCCAGCACCTATTCCCTTTCTGACTGTGCCTCTCCAGACTTTGTGTCCCTGCACCCAATTCTGACCTTTTTGTGCCTCATATATGCACTGTGTCCCAGCACACATTACTGGGCCTACTGTCCCTCTCCATGCTCTGTGTCCCAGTACCCATTCCTGAGATTACTGCGCCCCCTTCAGGCTCTGTGTTCCAGGGCCCATTCCTGGACAGATTGTGCCTCTCTAGGCTCTGTGTCCCAGCACCCATTCCTGGGGTGACTGTGCCTCTCTCCCAGGCTCCTTGTCCCAGCACCCACTCCTGGGCTGACTGTGCCTCTCCAGGCTCTGTGTCCCAGCACCAATTCCTGGGTTGACTGTGCCTCTCCAGGCCCCATGTCCCAGCACTCATCCCTTAGCTGTCCCTGCCTCTATGCCTGGCGCTGTGACCCAGCACCCATTCCTAGGCTGACTGTGCCTCTCCAGGCTCTGTGTCCAAGCACCCATTCCTGGGCTGACTGTACCTCTCCAGTCTCTGCATCCCAGAACCCATTCCTGGGCGGACTGTGCCTCTCCAGGCTCTGTGTCCCAGCACCCATTCCTGGGCTGACTGTGCCTCTCTCCCAAGCTCTGTCTCCTAGCTCCCATTCCTGGGCTGACTCGTCCTCTGCCATCCTCTTTTGCCCAGCACCCAATCCTGAGCCTACTGTGCCTCTCTCCCAGGCTCTGTGTCCCAGCACCCGTTCTTGGGCTGAGTCTTCCTCGCTCCCAGGCTCATTGTACCAGGACCCGTTTCTGGGCTGACTGTTCCTTTCCATGCTCAATGTACCAGCACCCATTCGTGGGTTGACTGTGCTTCTGCCAGGCTCTGTGTTCCAGCACCCATTCCTGGGCTGACTGTGCCTGTCCAGGCTCTGTGTCCCAGCACTCATTCCTTGGCTGACTGTGTCTCTCCAGAGTCTGTGTCCCAGCACCCATTCCTAGGCTCACTTTGTCTCTCCCCCAGGCTCTTTGTCTCTGCACCCGTTCCTGGGCTCACTCTCCCTCTGTGAAAGGCTCTGTGTCCCCGAACCAATTCCTGGGCTCACTGTGCCTCTCTCCCAGGCTCTGTGTCCCAGCACCCATTCCTGGGCTGACTGTGCCTCTCCAGGCTCTGTGTTCCTGCACACAGTCCTGAGCTGACTGTGCCTCTCCAGACTCTGTGTCCCTGCACACATTCATGGGCTGACTGTGCCTCTCCAGGCTCTGTGTCCCTCCACTCATTCCTGGGCTGACTGTGCCTCTATGCCAGGCTCTGTGTCCCAGCACCCATTCCTGGGCATTCTTTGCCTCTCCAGGCTGTGTCCCAGCACCCATTCCTCGGCTGACAGTTCCTTTGCCAGGTACTGTTTAGCAGCACCCATTCCCTTTCTGACTGTGCCTCTCCAGACTTTGTGTCCCTGCACCCAATTCTGACCTTTTTGTGCCTCATATATGCACTGTGTCCCAGCACACATTACTGGGCCTACTGTCCCTCTCCATGCTCTGTGTCCCAGTACCCATTCCTGAGATTACTGCGCCCCCTTCAGGCTCTGTGTTCCAGCGCCCATTCCTGGACAGATTGTGCCTCTCTAGGCTCTGTGTCCCAGCACCCATTGCTGGGGTGACTGTGCCTCTCTCCCAGGCTCCTTGTCCCAGCAACCACTCCTGGGCTGACTGTGCCTCTCAAGGCTCTGTGTCCCATAACTCATTCCTGGGCTTACTTTGCTTCTCCAGGTTCTCTGACCCATCACCCATTCCTGAGCTGACTCTGGCTCTATTAAAGGCTGTGTGTCCCAGAACCCATTCCTGGGCTGACTGTGCCTCTCCAGGCTCTGTGTCCCAGCACACATTCCTGAGCAGACTGGGCTTCTGCCAGGCTCTGTGTCCCAGAACCCATTCCTGGGTTGACTGTGCCTCTCCAGGCCCCATGTCCCAGCACTCATTCCTGAGCTGACCCTGCCTCTATGCCACACGCTGTGACTGAGCACTCATTCCTCGGCTGACTGTGCCTCTCCAGGCTCTGTGTCCCAGCACAAATTCCTGGGCTGACTGTGCCTCTCTCCCAAGCTCTGTCTCCTAGCTCCCATTCCTGGGATGACTCATCCTCTGCCATCCTCTTTTGCCCAGCACGCAATCCTGAGCCTACTGTGCCTCTCTCCAAGGCTCTGTGTCCCAGCACCCGTTCTTGAGCTGAGTTTTCCTCGCTCCCAGGCTCATTGTACCAGGACACGTTTCTGGGGTGACTGTTCCTTTCCATGCTCAATATACCAGCACCCATTCCTGGGTTGACTGTGCTTCTGCCAGGCTCTGTGTTCCAGCACCCATTCCTGGGCTGACTGTGTCTCTCCAGTCTCTGTGTCCCAGCACTCATTCCTTGGCTGACTGTGCCTCTCCTGGCTCTGTGTCCCAGCACCCATTCCTGGGCTGACTGTGCCTCTCCAGACTCTGTGTCCCTCCACTCATTCCTGGGCTGACTGTGGTTCTGCCAGCCTCTGTGTCCCAGAACACATTCTTGGGCTGACTGTGCTTTTCTAGTCGCTGTGTCCCTGCACTCACACCTGGTCTGACTGTGCCGCTCTCCCAGGCTCTGTGTCCCAGCACCCATTCCTGGGCTGACTGTGCCTCTCCAGGCTCTGTGTCCCTGCACACAATCCTGAGCGGACTGTGCCTCTCCAGACTCTGTGTCCCTGCACACATTCCTGAGCTGAATGTGCCTCTCCAGGCTCTGTGTCCCTCCACTCATTCCTGGGCTGACTGTACCTCTCCAGTCTCTGCATCCCAGAACCCATTCCTGGGCGGACTGTGCCTCTCCGGGCTCTGTGTCCCAGCACCCATTCCTGGGCTGACTGTGCCTCTCTCCCAAGCTCTGTCTCCTAGCTCCCATTCCTGGGCTGACTCGTCCTCTGCCATCCTCTTTTGCCCAGCACCCAATCCTGAGCCTACTGTGCCTCTCTCCCAGGCTCTGTGTCCCAGCACCCGTTCTTGGGCTGAGTCTTCCTCTCTCCCAGGCTCATTGTACCAGGACCCGTTTCTGGGCTGACTGTTCCTTTCCATGCTCAATGTACCAGCACCCATTCGTGGGTTGACTGTGCTTCTGCCAGGCTCTGTGTTCCAGCACCCATTCCTGGGCTGACTGTGCCTGTCCAGGCTCTGTGTCCCAGCACTCATTCCTTGGCTGACTGTGCCTCTCCAGACTCTGTGTCCCAGCACTCATTCCTGGGCTGACTGTGGTTCTGCCAGCCTCTGTGTCCCAGAACACATTCTTGGGCTGACTGTGCTTTTCCAGTCGCGGTGTCCCTGCAATCACACCTGGTCTGACTGTGCTTCTGCCAGGCTCTGTGTTCCAGCACCCATTCCTGGGCTGACTGTGCCTGTCCAGGCTCTGTGTCCCAGCACCCATTCCTGGGCTGACTGTGCCTCTCCAGGCTCTGTGTCCCTGCACACAATCCTGAGCGGACTGTGCCTCTCCAGACTCTGTGTCCCTGCACACATTCCTGAGCTGACTGTGCCTCTCCAGGGTCTGTGTCCCTCCACTCATTCCTGGGCTGACTGTGCCTCTATTCCAGGCTCTGTGTCCCAGCACCAATTCCTGGGCTGACTGTGCCTCTATTCCAGGCTCTGTGTCCCAGCACCCATTCCTGGGCGTTCTTTCCCTCTCCAGGCTGTGTCCCAGCACCCATTCCTCGGCTGACAGTTCCTTTGCCAGGTACTGTTTAGCAGCGCCCATTCCCTTTCTGACTGTGCCTCTCCAGACTTTGTGTCCCTGCTCCCAATTCTGACCTTTTTGTGCCTCATATATGCACTGTGTCCCAGCACACATTCCTGGGCTGACTGTGCCGATCTCCAACAATCTGTGTCCCAGCACCCATTCTTGGGCTGACTGTGCGTCTTCTGGGCACTGATCCCAGCACCCATTCCAGGGCTGACCGCGCCCCCTTCAGGCTCTGTGTTTCAGCACACATTACTGGGCCTACTGTCCCTCTCCATGCTCTGTGTCCCAGTACCCATTCCTGAGATTACTGCGCCCCCTTCAGGCTCTGTGTTCCAGTGCCCATTCCTGGACAGATTGTGCCTCTTTGCTTCTGTGTCCCAGCACCCATTGCTGGGGTGACTGTGCCTCTCTCCCACGCTCTGTGTCCCAGCACACATTCCTGAGCAGACTGTGCTTCTGCCAGGCTCTGTGTCCCCGAACCCATTCCTGGGTTGACTGTGCCTCTCCAGGCCCCATGTCCCAGCACTCATCCCTTAGCTGTCCCTGCCTCTATGCCTGGCGCGGTGACCCAGAACCCATTCCTGGGCGGACTGTGCCTCTCCAGGCTCTGTGTCCCAGCACCCATTCCTGGGCTGACTGTGCCTCTCTCCCAAGCTCTGTCTCCTAGCTCCCATTCCTGGGCTGACTCGTCCTCTGCCATCCTCTTTTGCCCAGCACCCAATCCTGAGCCTACTGTGCCTCTCTCCCAGGCTCTGTGTCCCAGCACCCGTTCTTGGGCTGAGTCTTCCTCGCTCCCAGGCTCATTGTACCAGGAACCGTTTCTGGGCTGACTGTTCCTTTCCATGCTCAATGTACCAGCACCCATTCGTGGGTTGACTGTGCTTCTGCCAGGCTCTGTGTTCCAGCACCCATTCCTGGGCTGACTGTGCCTGTCCAGGCTCTGTGTCCCAGCACTCATTCCTTGGCTGACTGTGTCTCTACAGTCTCTGTGTCCCAGCACCCATTCCTAGGCTCACTTTGTCTCTCCCCCAGGCTCTTTGTCTCTGCACCCGTTCCTGGGCTCACTCTCCCTCTGTGAAAGGCTCTGTGTCCCCGAACCAATTCCTGGGCTCACTGTGCCTCTCTCCCAGGCTCTGTGTCCCAGCACCCATTCCTGGGCTGACTGTGCCTCTCCAGGCTCTGTGTTCCTGCACACAGTCCTGAGCTGACTGTGCCTCTCCAGACTCTGTGTCCCTGCACACATTCATGGGCTGACTGTGCCTCTCCAGGCTCTGTGTCCCTCCACTCATTCCTGGGCTGACTGTGCCTCTATGCCAGGCTCTGTGTCCCAGCACCCATTCCTGGGCATTCTTTGCCTCTCCAGGCTGTGTCCCAGCACCCATTCCTCGGCTGACAGTTCCTTTGCCAGGTACTGTTTAGCAGCACCCATTCCCTTTCTGACTGTGCCTCTCCAGACTTTGTGTCCCTGCTCCCAATTCTGACCTTTTTGTGCCTCATATATGCACTGTGTCCCAGCACACATTACTGGGCCTACTGTCCCTCTCCATGCTCTGTGTCCCAGTACCCATTCCTGAGATTACTGCGCCCCCTTCAGGCTCTGTGTTCCAGCGCCCATTCCTGGACAGATTGTGCCTCTCTAGGCTCTGTGTCCCAGCACCCATTGCTGGGGTGACTGTGCCTCTCTCCCAGGCTCCTTGTCCCAGCACCCACTCCTGGGCTGACTGTGCCTCTCCAGGCTCTGTGTCCCAGCACCAATTCCTGGGTTGACTGTACCTCTCCAGTCTCTGCATCCCAGAATCCATTCCTGGGATGACTGTGCCTCTCCAGGCTCTGTGTCCCAGCACCCATTCCTGGGCTCAGTTTGCCTCACCCCCAGGCTCTGTGTCCCAGCACCCATTTCTGGGCTGACTCTGCCACTCATGGCTCTGTGTACCAGCACGCGTTCCTGGGCTGACTCTGCTTCTGCCAGGCTCTGGGTCCCAGCACACATTCCTGGGCTCACATTTACTCTCCAGTCTCTGTGTCCCAGCACCCATTCCTAGGCTCACTTTGCCTCTCCCCCAGGCTCTTTGTCTCTGCACCCGTTCCTGGGCTCACTCTCCCTCTGTGAAAGGCTCTGTGTCCCCGAACCAATTCCTGGGCTCACTGTGCCTCTCTCCCAGGCTCTGTGTCCCAGCACCAATTCCTGGGCTGACTGTGCCTCTCCAGGCTCTGTGTTCCTGCACACAGTCCTGAGCTGACTGTGCCTCTCCAGACTCTGTGTCCCTGCACACATTCATGGGCTGACTGTGCCTCTCCAGGCTCTGTGTCCCTCCACTCATTCCTGGGCTGACTGTGCCTCTATGCCAGGCTCTGTGTCCCAGCACCCATTCCTGGGCATTCTTTGCCTCTCCAGGCTGTGTCCCAGCACCCATTCCTCGGCTGACAGTTCCTTTGCCAGGTACTGTGTCCCAGCACCTATTCCCTTTCTGACTGTGCCTCTCCAGACTTTGTGTCCCTGCACCCAATTCTGACCTTTTTGTGCCTCATATATGCACTGTGTCCCAGCACACATTACTGGGCCTACTGTCCCTCTCCATGCTCTGTGTCCCAGTACCCATTCCTGAGATTACTGCGCCCCCTTCAGGCTCTGTGTTCCAGGGCCCATTCCTGGACAGATTGTGCCTCTCTAGGCTCTGTGTCCCAGCACCCATTGCTGGGGTGACTGTGCCTCTCTCCCAGGCTCCTTGTCCCAGCACCCACTCCTGGGCTGACTGTGCCTCTCCAGGCTCTGTGTCCCAGCACCAATTCCTGGGTTGACTGTGCCTCTCCAGGCCCCATGTCCCAGCACTCATCCCTTAGCTGTCCCTGCCTCTATGCCTGGCGCTGTGACCCAGCACCCATTCCTAGGCTGACTGTGCCTCTCCAGGCTCTGTGTCCCAGCACCCATTCCTGGGCTGACTGTACCTCTCCAGTCTCTGCATCCCAGAACCCATTCCTGGGCGGACTGTGCCTCTCCAGGCTCTGTGTCCCAGCACCCATTCCTGGGCTGACTGTGCCTCTCTCCCAAGCTCTGTCTCCTAGCTCCCATTCCTGGGCTGACTCGTCCTCTGCCATCCTCTTTTGCCCAGCACCCAATCCTGAGCCTACTGTGCCTCTCTCCCAGGCTCTGTGTCCCAGCACCCGTTCTTGGGCTGAGTCTTCCTCGCTCCCAGGCTCATTGTACCAGGACCCGTTTCTGGGCTGACTGTTCCTTTCCATGCTCAATGTACCAGCACCCATTCGTGGGTTGACTGTGCTTCTGCCAGGCTCTGTGTTCCAGCACCCATTCCTGGGCTGACTGTGCCTGTCCAGGCTCTGTGTCCCAGCACTCATTCCTTGGCTGACTGTGTCTCTCCAGTCTCTGTGTCCCAGCACCCATTCCTAGGCTCACTTTGTCTCTCCCCCAGGCTCTTTGTCTCTGCACCCGTTCCTGGGCTCACTCTCCCTCTGTGAAAGGCTCTGTGTCCCCGAACCAATTCCTGGGCTCACTGTGCCTCTCTCCCAGGCTCTGTGTCCCAGCACCCATTCCTGGGCTGACTGTGCCTCTCCAGGCTCTGTGTTCCTGCACACAGTCCTGAGCTGACTGTGCCTCTCCAGACTCTGTGTCCCTGCACACATTCATGGGCTGACTGTCCCTCTCCAGGCTCTGTGTCCCTCCACTCATTCCTGGGCTGACTGTGCCTCTATGCCAGGCTCTGTGTCCCAGCACCCATTCCTGGGCATTCTTTGCCTCTCTAGGCTGTGTCCCAGCACCCATTCCTCGGCTGACAGTTCCTTTGCAAGGTACTGTTTAGCAGCACCCATTCCCTTTCTGACTGTGCCTCTCCAGACTTTGTGTCCCTGCACCCAATTCTGACCTTTTTGTGCCTCATATATGCACTGTGTCCCAGCACACATTACTGGGCCTACTGTCCCTCTCCATGCTCTGTGTCCCAGTACCCATTCCTGAGATTACTGCGCCCCCTTCAGGCTCTGTGTTCCAGCGCCCATTCCTGGACAGATTGTGCCTCTCTAGGCTCTGTGTCCCAGCACCCATTGCTGGGGTGACTGTGCCTCTCTCCCAGGCTCCTTGTCCCAGCACCCACTCCTGGGCTGACTGTGCCTCTCCAGGCTCTGTGTCCCAGCACCAATTCCTGGGTTGACTGTACCTCTCCAGTCTCTGCATCCCAGAATCCATTCCTGGGATGACTGTGCCTCTCCAGGCTCTGTGTCCCAGCACCCATTCCTGGGCTCAGTTTGCCTCACCCCCAGGCTCTGTGTCCCAGCACCCATTTCTGGGCAGACTCTGCCACTCATGGCTCTGTGTACCAGCACGCGTTCCTGGGCTGACTCTGCTTCTGCCAGGCTCTGTGTCCCAGCACACATTCCTGGGCTCACATTTACTCTCCAGTCTCTGTGTCCCAGCACCCATTCCTAGGCTCACTTTGTCTCTCCCCCAGGCTCTTTGTCTCTGCACCCGTTCCTGGGCTCACTCTCCCTCTGTGAAAGGCTCTGTGTCCCCGAACCAATTCCTGGGCTCACTGTGCCTCTCTCCAAGGCTCTGTGTCCCAGCACCCATTCCTGGGCTGACTGTGCCTCTCCAGGCTCTGTGTTCCTGCACACAGTCCTGAGCTGACTGTGCCTCTCCAGACTCTGTGTCCCTGCACACATTCATGGGCTGACTGTGCCTCTCCAGGCTCTGTGTCCCTCCACTCATTCCTGGGCTGACTGTGCCTCTATGCCAGGCTCTGTGTCCCAGCACCCATTCCTGGGCATTCTTTGCCTCTCCAGGCTGTGTCCCAGCACCCATTCCTCGGCTGACAGTTCCTTTGCCAGGTACTGTTTAGCAGCACCCATTCCCTTTCTGACTGTGCCTCTCCAGACTTTGTGTCCCTGCACCCAATTCTGACCTTTTTGTGCCTCATATATGCACTGTGTCCCAGCACACATTACTGGGCCTACTGTCCCTCTCCATGCTCTGTGTCCCAGTACCCATTCCTGAGATTACTGCGCCCCCTTCAGGCTCTGTGTTCCAGCGCCCATTCCTGGACAGATTGTGCCTCTCTAGGCTCTGTGTCCCAGCACCCATTGCTGGGGTGACTGTGCCTCTCTCCCAGGCTCCTTGTCCCAGCACCCACTCCTGGGCTGACTGTGCCTCTCCAGGCTCTGTGTCCCAGCACCCATTCCTGGGCTTACTGAGCCCGTCTCCCAGTCTCTGGGTCCCTGCACCCAATCCTGAGCTGATTTTGCCTCACATGTGCACTGTGTTCCACCACCAATTCGTGGGCTGACTTTGCCGCTCTCTCACGCTCTGTTTTCCAGCACCCATTCCTGGGCGGCTCTGCCTCTCCAGGCTCTGTGCCCCAGCACCCATTCCTGGGCTCACTCTCCCTCTATGAATGCTCTGTGACCCAGAACAAATTCCTAGGCTCACTGTGCCTCTCTCCCAGGCTCTGTGTCCCAGCACCCTTTTCCTGGGCTGACTGTGCCCCTCTCCCAGTCTCTGTGTCCCTGCACCCAATCCTGAGCTGATTTTGCCTCACATGTGCACTCTGTCCCACCACCAATTCGTGGGCTGACTTTGCCGCTCTCTCACGCTCTTTTTTCCAGCACCCATTCCTGGGTTGGCTCTGCCTCTCCAGGCTCTGTGTCCTAGCACCCATTCCTGGGCTCACTTTGCCTCCCCCCCAGGCACTTTGTCCCAGCAGCCATTCCTGGGCTCACTCTCCCTCTATGAAAGGCTCTGTGTCCCAGAATAAATTCCTAGGCTTACTGTGCCTCTCTCCCAGGCTCTGTGTCCCAGCACGCATTCCTGGGCTTACTGAGCCCCTGTCAGCCTCTCTGTCCCAGCACACATTCCTGGGTTGGCTCTGCCTCTCCAGGCTCTGTGTCCTAGCACCCATTCCTGGGCTGAGTGTGATTCTCCAGGCCCTGTGTCCCAGCACCCATTCCTGGGCGGACTGTGCCTCTCCAGGCTCTGTGTCTCAGAAACCATTCCAGGGATTACTGAGCCCCTGCCAGCCTGTCTTAGTCAGCACACTTTCCTGGCCTGACTGTGCCGCTCTCCCAGGCTCCGTGTCCCAGCACCCATTCTTGGGCTGAGGGTGCCTCTCAAGTCTCTGTGTCCCAGAACCCAATCCTGAGCTGATTTTGCCTCACATGTGCACTGTGTCCCACCACCAATTCGTGGGCTGACTTTGCCGCTCTCTCACGCTCTGTTTCCCAGCACCCATTCCTGGGTGGCTCTGACTCTCCAGGCTCTGTGCCCCAGCACTCAATCCTGGGCTGATTGTCCTTCTGCTAGGCACTATGTCCCAGCACCCATTCCTCGGCTGACTGTTCCTCTCCATGCTCAATGTACCAGCACTCATTCCTGGGTTGACTGTGCCTCTTCAGGCACTTTGTCCCAGCACCCATTCCTGGGTGACTGTGCCTCTCCAGGCTATGTGTCCCAGCTCCCATTCCTGGGTTGGCTCTGCCTCTCCAGGCTCTGTGTCCCAGCACCCATTCCTGGGCTGCCTGTACCTCTCCAGTCTCTGCATCCCAGAACCCATTCCTGGGATGACTGAGCCTCTTCCAGCCTCAGTATCCCAGCACCCACTCCTGGGCTGACTGTGCCTCTCCAGGCTCTGTGTCCCAGCACCAATTCCTGGGTTGACTGTACCTCTCCAGTCTCTGCATCCCAGAATCCATTCCTGGGATTACTGTGCCTCTCCAGGCTCTGTGTCCCAGCACCCATTCCTGGGCTCAGTTTGCCTCACCCCCAGGCTCTGTGTCCCAGCACCCATTTCTGGGCTGACTCTGCCACTCATGGCTCTGTGTACCAGCACGCATTCCTGGGCTGACTCTGCTTCTGCCAGGCTCTGGGTCCCAGCACACATTCCTGGGCTCACATTTACTCTCCAGTCTCTGTGTCCCAGCACCCATTCCTAGGCTCACTTTGTCTCTCCCCCAGGCTCTTTGTCTCTGCACCCGTTCCTGGGCTCACTCTCCCTCTGTGAAAGGCTCTGTGTCCCCGAACCAATTCCTGGGCTCACTGTGCCTCTCTCCCAGGCTCTGTGTCCCAGCACCCATTCCTGGGCTGACTGTGCCTCTCCAGGCTCTGTGTTCCTGCACACAGTCCTGAGCTGACTGTGCCTCTCCAGACTCTGTGTCCCTGCACACATTCATGGGCTGACTGTGCCTCTCCAGGCTCTGTGTCCCTCCACTCATTCCTGGGCTGACTGTGCCTCTATGCCAGGCTCTGTGTCCCAGCACCCATTCCTGGGCATTCTTTGCCTCTCCAGGCTGTGTCCCAGCACCCATTCCTCGGCTGACAGTTCCTTTGCCAGGTACTGTTTAGCAGCACCCATTCCCTTTCTGACTGTGCCTCTCCAGACTTTGTGTCCCTGCACCCAATTCTGACCTTTTTGTGCCTCATATATGCACTGTGTCCCAGCACACATTACTGGGCCTACTGTCCCTCTCCATGCTCTGTGTCCCAGTACCCATTCCTGAGATTACTGCGCCCCCTTCAGGCTCTGTGTTCCAGGGCCCATTCCTGGACAGATTGTGCCTCTCTAGGCTCTGTGTCCCAGCACCCATTGCTGGGGTGACTGTGCCTCTCTCCCAGGCTCCTTGTCCCAGCACCCACTCCTGGGCTGACTGTGCCTCTCCAGGCTCTGTGTCCCAGCACCAATTCCTGGGTTGACTGTGCCTCTCCAGGCCCCATGTCCCAGCACTCATCCCTTAGCTGTCCCTGCCTCTATGCCTGGCGCTGTGACCCAGCACCCATTCCTAGGCTGACTGTGCCTCTCCAGGCTCTGTGTCCCAGCACCCATTCCTGGGCTGACTGTACCTCTCCAGTCTCTGCATCCCAGAACCCATTCCTGGGCGGACTGTGCCTCTCCAGGCTCTGTGTCCCAGCACCCATTCCTGGGCTGACTGTGCCTCTCTCCCAAGCTCTGTCTCCTAGCTCCCATTCCTGGGCTGACTCGTCCTCTGCCATCCTCTTTTGCCCAGCACCCAATCCTGAGCCTACTGTGCCTCTCTCCCAGGCTCTGTGTCCCAGCACCCGTTCTTGGGCTGAGTCTTCCTCGCTCCCAGGCTCATTGTACCAGGACCCGTTTCTGGGCTGACTGTTCCTTTCCATGCTCAATGTACCAGCACCCATTCGTGGGTTGACTGTGCTTCTGCCAGGCTCTGTGTTCCAGCACCCATTCCTGGGCTGACTGTGCCTGTCCAGGCTCTGTGTCCCAGCACTCATTCCTTGGCTGACTGTGTCTCTCCAGTCTCTGTGTCCCAGCACCCATTCCTAGGCTCACTTTGTCTCTCCCCCAGGCTCTTTGTCTCTGCACCCGTTCCTGGGCTCACTCTCCCTCTGTGAAAGGCTCTGTGTCCCCGAACCAATTCCTGGGCTCACTGTGCCTCTCTCCCAGGCTCTGTGTCCCAGCACCCATTCCTGGGCTGACTGTGCCTCTCCAGGCTCTGTGTTCCTGCACACAGTCCTGAGCTGACTGTGCCTCTCCAGACTCTGTGTCCCTGCACACATTCATGGGCTGACTGTGCCTCTCCAGGCTCTGTGTCCCTTCACTCATTCCTGGGCTGACTGTGCCTCTATGCCAGGCTCTGTGTCCCAGCACCCATTCCTGGGCATTCTTTGCCTCTCCAGGCTGTGTCCCAGCACCCATTCCTCGGCTGACAGTTCCTTTGCAAGGTACTGTTTAGCAGCACCCATTCCCTTTCTGACTGTGCCTCTCCAGACTTTGTGTCCCTGCACCCAATTCTGACCTTTTTGTGCCTCATATATGCACTGTGTCCCAGCACACATTACTGGGCCTACTGTCCCTCTCCATGCTCTGTGTCCCAGTACCCATTCCTGAGATTACTGCGCCCCCTTCAGGCTCTGTGTTCCAGCGCCCATTCCTGGACAGATTGTGCCTCTCTAGGCTCTGTGTCCCAGCACCCATTGCTGGGGTGACTGTGCCTCTCTCCCAGGCTCCTTGTCCCAGCACCCACTCCTGGGCTGACTGTGCCTCTCCAGGCTCTGTGTCCCAGCACCCATTCCTGGGCTTACTGTACCTCTCCAGTCTCTGCATCCCAGAATCCATTCCTGGGATGACTGTGCCTCTCCAGGCTCTGTGTCCCAGCACCCATTCCTGGGCTCAGTTTGCCTCACCCCCAGGCTCTGTGTCCCAGCACCCATTTCTGGGCTGACTCTGCCACTCATGGCTCTGTGTACCAGCACGCGTTCCTGGGCTGACTCTGCTTCTGCCAGGCTCTGGGTCCCAGCACACATTCCTGGGCTCACATTTACTCTCCAGTCTCTGTGTCCCAGCACCCATTCCTAGGCTCACTTTGTCTCTCCCCCAGGCTCTTTGTCTCTGCACCCGTTCCTGGGCTCACTCTCCCTCTGTGAAAGGCTCTGTGTCCCCGAACCAATTCCTGGGCTCACTGTGCCTCTCTCCAAGGCTCTGTGTCCCAGCACCCATTCCTGGGCTGACTGTGCCTCTCCAGGCTCTGTGTTCCTGCACACAGTCCTGAGCTGACTGTGCCTCTCCAGACTCTGTGTCCCAGCACCCATTCCTGGGCATTCTTTGCCTCTCCAGGCTGTGTCCCAGCACCCATTCCTCGGCTGACAGTTCCTTTGCCAGGTACTGTTTAGCAGCACCCATTCCCTTTCTGACTGTGCCTCTCCAGACTTTGTGTCCCTGCACCCAATTCTGACCTTTTTGTGCCTCATATATGCACTGTGTCCCAGCACACATTACTGGGCCTACTGTCCCTCTCCATGCTCTGTGTCCCAGTACCCATTCCTGAGATTACTGCCCCCCCTTCAGGCTCTGTGTTCCAGCGCCCATTCCTGGACAGATTGTGCCTCTCTAGGCTCTGTGTCCCAGCACCCATTGCTGGGGTGACTGTGCCTCTCTCCCAGGCTCCTTGTCCCAGCACCCACTCCTGGGCTGACTGTGCCTCTCCAGGCTCTGTGTCCCAGCACCCATTCCTGGGCTTACTGAGCCCGTCTCCCAGTCTCTGGGTCCCTGCACCCAATCCTGAGCTGATTTTGCCTCACATGTGCACTGTGTTCCACCACCAATTCGTGGGCTGACTTTGCCGCTCTCTCACGCTCTGTTTTCCAGCACCCATTCCTGGGCGGCTCTGCCTCTCCAGGCTCTGTGCCCCAGCACCCATTCCTGGGCTCACTCTCCCTCTATGAATGCTCTGTGACCCAGAACAAATTCCTAGGCTCACTGTGCCTCTCTCCCAGGCTCTGTGTCCCAGCACCCTTTTCCTGGGCTGACTGTGCCCCTCTCCCAGTCTCTGTGTCCCTGCACCCAATCCTGAGCTGATTTTGCCTCACATGTGCACTCTGTCCCACCACCAATTCGTGGGCTGACTTTGCCGCTCTCTCACGCTCTTTTTTCCAGCACCCATTCCTGGGTTGGCTCTGCCTCTCCAGGCTCTGTGTCCTAGCACCCATTCCTGGGCTCACTTTGCCTCCCCCCCAGGCACTTTGTCCCAGCAGCCATTCCTGGGCTCACTCTCCCTCTATGAAAAGCTCTGTGTCCCAGAATAAATTCCTAGGCTTACTGTGCCTCTCTCCCAGGCTCTGTGTCCCAGCACGCATTCCTGGGCTTACTGAGCCCCTGTCAGCCTCTCTGTCCCAGCACACATTCCTGGGTTGGCTCTGCCTCTCCAGGCTCTGTGTCCTAGCACCCATTCCTGGGCTGAGTGTGATTCTCCAGGCCCTGTGTCCCAGCACCCATTCCTGGGCGGACTGTGCCTCTCCAGGCTCTGTGTCTCAGAAACCATTCCAGGGATTACTGAGCCTCTGCCAGCCTGTCTTAGTCAGCACACTTTCCTGGCCTGACTGTGCCGCTCTCCCAGGCTCCGTGTCCCAGCACCCATTCTTGGGCTGAGGGTGCCTCTCAAGTCTCTGTGTCCCAGAACCCAATCCTGAGCTGATTTTGCCTCACATGTGCACTGTGTCCCACCACCAATTCGTGGGCTGACTTTGCCGCTCTCTCACGCTCTGTTTCCCAGCACCCATTCCTGGGTGGCTCTGACTCTCCAGGCTCTGTGCCCCAGCACTCAATCCTGGGCTGATTGTCCTTCTGCTAGGCACTATGTCCCAGCACCCATTCCTCGGCTGACTGTTCCTCTCCATGCTCAATGTACCAGCACTCATTCCTGGGTTGACTGTGCCTCTTCAGGCACTTTGTCCCAGCACCCATTCCTGGGTGACTGTGCCTCTCCAGGCTATGTGTCCCAGCTCCCATTCCTGGGTTGGCTCTGCCTCTCCAGGCTCTGTGTCCCAGCACCCATTCCTGGGCTGCCTGTACCTCTCCAGTCTCTGCATCCCAGAACCCATTCCTGGGATGACTGAGCCTCTTCCAGCCTCAGTATCCCAGCACACATTCTTGGGCTGACAGTGCTTTTCCAGTCTCTGTGTCCAGGAACCCGTTCCTGGGCTGACTTGGCCTCTGCCAGCCTCTCTGTCCCAGCACCCTTTCCTGGGCTGACTGTGCCTTTCTCCCAGGCTCCTTGTCCCAGCACCCACTCCTGTGCTGACAGTGCTTCTTCCAGGCTCTGTGTCCCAGCACACATTCCTGAGCAGATAGTGCTTCTGCCAGGCTCTGTGTCCCAGAACCCATTCCTGGGTTGACTGTGCCTCTCCAGGCCCCATGTCCCAGCACTCATTCCTGAGCTGACCCTGTCTCTATGCCACGCGCTCTGACCCAGCACCCATTCCTGGGCTGACTGTGCCTCTCCAGGCTCTGTGTCCCAGCACCCATTCCTGGGCTGACTGTGCCTCTCTCCCAAGCTCTGTGTCCCAGCACCCGTTCTTGGGCTGAGTTTTCCTCGCTCCCAGGCTCATTGTACCAGGACCCGTTTCTGGGTTGACTGTTCCTTTCCATGCTCAATGTACCAGCACCCATTCCTGGGTTGACTGTGCTTCTGCCAGGCTCTGTGTTCCAGCACCCATTCCTGGGCTGACTGTGCCTCTCCAGACTCTGTGTCCCAGCACTCATTCCTTGGCTGACTGTGCCTCTCCAGGCTCTGTGTCCAAGCTCCCAATCCTGGGCTGGCTGTTCTTCTGCCAGGCTCTGTGTCCCAGCACCCATTCCTGAGCCTACCGTGCCTCTCTCCAAGGCTCTGTGTCCGACCATTCATTCCTGGACTGACTGTGATCGTCCAGGCTCTGTGTCCCACAACCCGTTCCTGGGCTGACTTGGCCTCTCTCCCAGGTACTGTGTCCCAGCACCTATTCCCTTTCTGACTCTGCCTCTCCAGACTTTGTGTCCCTGCACCCAATCCTGAGCTGATTGTGCCTCATATGTGCTCTGTGTCCCAGCACACATGTCTGGGCTGACCGTGCCGCTCTCCCCTGATCTGTGTCCAAGCACCCATTCCTGGACTGACTCTGCCTCTCCAGGCTCCGCGTCCCTCCACCCATTCCTGGGCTGACTGTGCCTCTGCCAGCCACTCTGTCCCAGCACCCTTTCCTGAGCTGACTGTACCTCTCCAGTCTCTGCATCCCAGAACCCATTCCTGGGCGGACTGTGCCTCTCCAGGCTCTGTGTCCCAGCACCCATTCCTGGGCTGACTGTGCCTCTCTCCCAAGCTCTGTCTCCTAGCTCCCATTCCTGGGCTGACTCGTCCTCTGCCATCCTCTTTTGCCCAGCACCCAATCCTGAGCCTACTGTGCCTCTCTCCCAGGCTCTGTGTCCCAGCACCCGTTCTTGGGCTGAGTCTTCCTCTCTCCCAGGCTCATTGTACCAGGACCCGTTTCTGGGCTGACTGTTCCTTTCCATGCTCAATGTACCAGCACCCATTCGTGGGTTGACTGTGCTTCTGCCAGGCTCTGTGTTCCAGCACCCATTCCTGGGCTGACTGTGCCTGTCCAGGCTCTGTGTCCCAGCACTCATTCCTTGGCTGACTGTGCCTCTCCAGACTCTGTGTCCCAGCACTCATTCCTGGGCTGACTGTGGTTCTGCCAGCCTCTGTGTCCCAGAACACATTCTTGGGCTGACTGTGCTTTTCCAGTCGCTGTGTCCCTGCACTCACACCTGGTCTGACTGTGCCGCTCTCCCAGGCTCTGTGTCCCAGCACCCATTACTGGGCTGACTGTGCCTCTCCAGGCTCTGTGTCCCAGTACTCACTCCTGGGCTGACTGTGTTTCTGCCAGTCACTGTGTTTCAGCATCAATTCCTGGGCACGCTGTGCATCTCCAGGCTCTGTATCCCAGCACCCATTACTGGGCTGAATTTGCCTCTGCCTGGCTCTGTGTCCCAGCACCCATTCCTGAGCAGACTGTGCTTCTCCAGGCTCTGTGTCCCAGCACCCATTCTTGGGCTGACTGTGCGTCTTCTGGGCACTGATCCCAGCACCCATTCCAGGGCTGACCGCGCCCCCTTCAGGCTCTGTGTTTCAGCACACATTACTGGGCCTACTGTCCCTCTCCATGCTCTGTGTCCCAGTACCCATTCCTGAGATTACTGCGCCCCCTTCAGGCTCTGTGTTCCAGTGCCCATTCCTGGACAGATTGTGCCTCTTTGGTTCTGTGTCCCAGCACCCATTGCTGGGGTGACTGTGCCTCTCTCCCACGCTCTGTGTCACAGCACACATTCCTGAGCAGACTGTGCTTCTGCCAGGCTCTGTGTCCCCGAACCCATTCCTGGGTTGACTGTGCCTCTCCAGGCCCCATGTCCCAGCACTCATCCCTTAGCTGTCCCTGCCTCTATGCCTGGCGCTGTGACCCAGCACCCATTCCTAGGCTGACTGTGCCTCTCCAGGCTCTGTGTCCCAGCACCCATTCCTGGGCTGACTGTGCCTCTCTCCCAAGCTCTGTCTCCTAGCTCCCATTCCTGGGCTGACTCGTCCTCTGCCATCCTCTTTTGCCCAGCACCCAATCCTGAGCCTACTGTGCCTCTCTCCCAGGCTCTGTGTCCCAGCACCCGTTCTTGGGCTGAGTCTTCCTCGCTCCCAGGCTCATTGTACCAGGACCCGTTTCTGGGCTGACTGTTCCTTTCCATGCTCAATGTACCAGCACCCATTCGTGGGTTGACTGTGCTTCTGCCAGACTCTGTGTTCCAGCACCCATTCCTGGGCTGACTGTGCCTGTCCAGGCTCTGTGTCCCAGCACTCATTCCTTGGCTGACTGTGTCTCTCCAGACTCTGTGTCCCAGGACTCATTCCTGGGCTGACTGTGGTTCTGCCAGCCTCTGTGTCCCAGAACACATTCTTGGGCTGACTGTGCTTTTCCAGTCGCTGTGTCCCTGCACTCACACCTGGTCTGACTGTGCCGCCCTCCCAGGCTCTGTGTCCCAGCACCCATTCCTGGGCTGACTGTGCCTCTCCAGGCTCTGTGTTCCTGCACACAGTCCTGAGCTGACTGTGCCTCTCCAGACTCTGTGTCCCTGCACACATTCATGGGCTGACTGTGCCTCTCCAGGCTCTGTGTCCCTCCACTCATTCCTGGGCTGACTGTGCCTCTATGCCAGGCTCTGTGTCCCAGCACCCATTCCTGGGCATTCTTTGCCTCTCCAGGCTCTGTCCCAGCACCCATTCCTCGGCTGACAGTTCCTTTGCCAGGTACTGTTTAGCAGCACCCATTCCCTTTCTGACTGTGCCTCTCCAGACTTTGTGTCCCTGCACCCAATTCTGACCTTTTTGTGCCTCATATATGCACTGTGTCCCAGCACACATTACTGGGCCTACTGTCCCTCTCCATGCTCTGTGTCCCAGTACCCATTCCTGAGATTACTGCGCCCCCTTCAGGCTCTGTGTTCCAGCGCCCATTCCTGGACAGATTGTGCCTCTCTAGGCTCTGTGTCCCAGCACCCATTGCTGGGGTGACTGTGCCTCTCTCCCAGGCTCCTTGTCCCAGCACCCACTCCTGGGCTGACTGTGCCTCTCCAGGCTCTGTGTCCCAGCACCAATTCCTGGGTTGACTGTACCTCTCCAGTCTCTGCATCCCAGAATCCATTCCTGGGATGACTGTGCCTCTCCAGGCTCTGTGTCCCAGCACCCATTCCTGGGCTCAGTTTGCCTCACCCCCAGGCTCTGTGTCCCAGCACCCATTTCTGGGCTGACTCTGCCACTCATGGCTCTGTGTACCAGCACGCGTTCCTGGGCTGACTCTGCTTCTGCCAGGCTCTGGGTCCCAGCACACATTCCTGGGCTCACATTTACTCTCCAGTCTCTGTGTCCCAGCACCCATTCCTAGGCTCACTTTGTCTCTCCCCCAGGCTCTTTGTCTCTGCACCCGTTCCTGGGCTCACTCTCCCTCTGTGAAAGGCTCTGTGTCCCCGAACCAATTCCTGGGCTCACTGTGCCTCTCTCCCAGGCTCTGTGTCCCAGCACCCATTCCTGGGCTGACTGTGCCTCTCCAGGCTCTGTGTTCCTGCACACAGTCCTGAGCTGACTGTGCCTCTCCAGACTCTGTGTCCCTGCACACATTCATGGGCTGACTGTGCCTCTCCAGGCTCTGTGTCCCTCCACTCATTCCTGGGCTGACTGTGCCTCTATGCCAGGCTCTGTGTCCCAGCACCCATTCCTGGGCATTCTTTGCCTCTCCAGGCTGTGTCCCAGCACCCATTCCTCGGCTGACAGTTCCTTTGCCAGGTACTGTTTAGCAGCACCCATTCCCTTTCTGACTGTGCCTCTCCAGACTTTGTGTCCCTGCACCCAATTCTGACCTTTTTGTGCCTCATATATGCACTGTGTCCCAGCACACATTACTGGGCCTACTGTCCCTCTCCATGCTCTGTGTCCCAGTACCCATTCCTGAGATTACTGCGCCCCCTTCAGGCTCTGTGTTCCAGCGCCCATTCCTGGACAGATTGTGCCTCTCTAGGCTCTGTGTCCCAGCGCCCATTGCTGGGGTGACTGTGCCTCTCTCCCAGGCTCCTTGTCCCAGCACCCACTCCTGGGCTGACTGTGCCTCTCCAGGCTCTGTGTCCCAGCACCAATTCCTGGGTTGACTGTACCTCTCCAGTCTCTGCATCCCAGAATCCATTCCTGGGATGACTGTGCCTCTCCAGGCTCTGTTTCCCAGCACCCATTCCTGGGCTCAGTTTGCCTCACCCCCAGGCTCTGTGTCCCAGCACCCATTTCTGGGCTGACTCTTCCACTCATGGCTCTGTGTACCAGCACGCGTTCCTGGGCTGACTCTGCTTCTGCCAGGCTCTGGGTCCCAGCACACATTCCTGGGCTCACATTTACTCTCCAGTCTCTGTGTCCCAGCACCCATTCCTAGGCTCACTTTGTCTCTCCCCCAGGCTCTTTGTCCCAGCACCCATTCCTGGGCTCACTCTCCCTCTATGAATGCTCTGTGACCCAGAACAAATTCCTAGGCTCACTGTGCCTCTCTCCCAGGCTCTGTGTCCCAGCACCCTTTTCCTGGGCTGACTGTGCCCCTCTCCCAGTCTCTGTGTCCCTGCACCCAATCCTGAGCTGATTTTGCATCACATGTGCACTCTGTCCCACCACCAATTCGTGGGCTGACTTTGCCGCTCTCTCACGCTCTTTTTTCCAGCACCTATTCCTGGGTTGGCTCTGCCTCTCCAGGCTCTGTGTCCTAGCACCCATTCCTGGGCTCACTTTGCCTCCCCCCCAGGCACTTTGTCCCAGCAGCCATTCCTGGGCTCACTCTCCCTCTATTAAAGGCTCTGTGTCCCAGAATAAATTCCTAGGCTTACTGTGCCTCTCTCCAAGGCTCTGTGTCCCAGCACGCATTCCTGGGCTTACTGAGCCCCTGTCAGCCTCTCTGTCCCAGCACACATTCCTGGGTTGGCTCTGCCTCTCCAGGCTCTGTGTCCTAGCACCCATTCCTGGGCTGAGTGTGATTCTCCAGGCCCTGTGTCCCAGCACCCATTCCTGGGCGGACTGTGCCTCTCCAGGCTCTGTGTCTCAGAAACCATTCCAGGGATTACTGAGCCTCTGCCAGCCTGTCTTAGTCAGCACACTTTCCTGGCCTGACTGTGCCGCTCTCCCAGGCTCCGTGTCCCAGCACCCATTCTTGGGCTGAGGGTGCCTCTCAAGTCTCTGTGTCCCAGAACCCAATCCTGAGCTGATTTTGCCTCACATGTGCACTGTGTCCCACCACCAATTCGTGGGCTGACTTTGCCGCTCTCTCACGCTCTGTTTCCCAGCACCCATTCCTGGGTGGCTCTGACTCTCCAGGCTCTGTGCCCCAGCACTCAATCCTGGGCTGATTGTCCTTCTGCTAGGTACTATGTCCCAGCACCCATTCCTCGGCTGACTGTTCCTCTCCATGCTCAATGTACCAGCACTCATTCCTGGGTTGACTGTGCCTCTTCAGGCACTTTGTCCCAGCACCCATTCCTGGGTGACTGTGCCTCTCCAGGCTATGTGTCCCAGCTCCCATTCCTGGGTTGGCTCTGCCTCTCCAGGCTCTGTGTCCCAGCACCCATTCCTGGGCTGCCTGTACCTCTCCAGTCTCTGCATCCCAGAACCCATTCCTGGGATGACTGAGCCTCTTCCAGCCTCAGTATCCCAGCACACATTCTTGGGCTGACAGTGCTTTTCCAGTCTCTGTGTCCAGGAACCCGTTCCTGGGCTGACTTGGCCTCTCACCCAGGCTCTGTGTCCCAGCACCCATTCCTTGGCTGACTGTTCCTTTGCCAGGTACTGTGTCCCAGCACCTATTCCCTTTCTGACTCAGCCTCTCCAGACTTTGTGTCACTGCACCCAATCCTGAGCTGATTGCGCCTCCTATGTACACTGTGTCCCAGCACACATGCCTGGGTTGACTGTGCCGCTCTCCCCTGATCTGTGTCCCAGCACCCATTCCTGGACTGACTGTGCCTCTCCAGGCCCAGCGTCCCTCAACCCATTCCTGGGCTGACTGTACCTCTGCCAGCCTCTCTGTCCCAGCACCCTTTCCTGGGCTGACTGTGCCTTTCTCCCAGGCTCTGTGAACCAACACTTGTTCCTGTGCTGACTGTGCTTCTTCCAGGCTCTGTGTGCAAGCACACATTCCTGAGCAGATAGTGCTTCTGCCAGGCTCTGTGTCCCAGAACCCATTCCTGGGCATTCTTTGCCTCTCCAGGCTGTGTCCCAGCACCCATTCCTCGGCTGACAGTTCCTTTGCCAGGTACTGTTTAGCAGCACCCATTCCCTTTCTGACTGTGCCTCTCCAGACTTTGTGTCCCTGCTCCCTATTCTGACCTTTTTGTGCCTCATATATGCACTGTGTCCCAGCACACATTACTGGGCCTACTGTCCCTCTCCATGCTCTGTGTCCCAGTACCCATTCCTGAGATTACTGCGCCCCCTTCAGGCTCTGTGTTCCAGCGCCCATTCCTGGACAGATTGTGCCTCTCTAGGCTCTGTGTCCCAGCACCCATTGCTGGGGTGACTGTGCCTCTCTCCCAGGCTCCTTGTCCCAGCACCCACTCCTGGGCTGACTGTGCCTCTCCAGGCTCTGTGTCCCAGCACCAATTCCTGGGTTGACTGTACCTCTCCAGTCTCTGCATCCCAGAATCCATTCCTGGGATGACTTTGCCTCTCCAGGCTCTGTGTCCCAGCACCCATTCCTGGGCTCAGTTTGCCTCACCCCCAGGCTCTGTGTCCCAGCACCCATTTCTGGGCTGACTCTGCCACTCATGGCTCTGTGTACCAGCACGCGTTCCTGGGCTGACTCTGCTTCTGCCAGGCTCTGGGTCCCAGCACACATTCCTGGGCTCACATTTACTCTCCAGTCTCTGTGTCCCAGCACCCATTCCTAGGCTCACTTTGTCTCTCCCCCAGGCTCTTTGTCTCTGCACCCGTTCCTGGGCTCACTCTCCCTCTGTGAAAGGCTCTGTGTCCCCGAACCAATTCCAGGGCTCACTGTGCCTCTCTCCCAGGCTCTGTGTCCCAGCACCCATTCCTGGGCTGACTGTGCCTCTCCAGGCTCTGTGTTCCTGCACACAGTCCTGAGCTGACTGTGCCTCTCCAGACTCTGTGTCCCTGCACACATTCATGGGCTGACTGTGCCTCTCCAGGCTCTGTGTCCCTCCACTCATTCCTGGGCTGACTGTGCCTCTATGCCAGGCTCTGTGTCCCAGCACCCATTCCTGGGCATTCTTTGCCTCTCCAGGCTGTGTCCCAGCACCCATTCCTCGGCTGACAGTTCCTTTGCCAGGTACTGTTTAGCAGCACCCATTCCCTTTCTGACTGTGCCTCTCCAGACTTTGTGTCCCTGCACCCAATTCTGACCTTTTTGTGCCTCATATATGCACTGTGTCCCAGCACACATTACTGGGCCTACTGTCCCTCTCCATGCTCTGTGTCCCAGTACCCATTCCTGAGATTACTGCGCCCCCTTCAGGCTCTGTGTTCCAGCGCCCATTCCTGGACAGATTGTGCCTCTCTAGGCTCTGTGTCCCAGCACCCATTGCTGGGGTGACTGTGCCTCTCTCCCAGGCTCCTTGTCCCAGCACCCACTCCTGGGCTGACTGTGCCTCTCCAGGCTCTGTGTCCCAGCACCCATTCCTGGGCTTACTGAGCCCGTCTCCCAGTCTCTGGGTCCCTGCACCCAATCCTGAGCTGATTTTGCCTCACATGTGCACTGTGTTCCACCACCAATTCGTGGGCTGACTTTGCCGCTCTCTCACGCTCTGTTTTCCAGCACCCATTCCTGGGCGGCTCTGCCTCTCCAGGCTCTGTGCCCCAGCACCCATTCCTGGGCTCACTCTCCCTCTATGAATGCTCTGTGACCCAGAACAAATTCCTAGGCTCACTGTGCCTCTCTCCCAGGCTCTGTGTCCCAGCACCCTTTTCCTGGGCTGACTGTGCCCCTCTCCCAGTCTCTGTGTCCCTGCACCCAATCCTGAGCTGATTTTGCCTCACATGTGCACTCTGTCCCACCACCAATTCGTGGGCTGACTTTGCCGCTCTCTCACGCTCTTTTTTCCAGCACCCATTCCTGGGTTGGCTCTGCCTCTCCAGGCTCTGTGTCCTAGCACCCATTCCTGGGCTCACTTTGCCTCCCCCCCAGGCACTTTGTCCCAGCAGCCATTCCTGGGCTCACTCTCCCTCTATGAAAGGCTCTGTGTCCCAGAATAAATTCCTAGGCTTACTGTGCCTCTCTCCCAGGCTCTGTGTCCCAGCACGCATTCCTGGGCTTACTGAGCCCCTGTCAGCCTCTCTGTCCCAGCACACATTCCTGGGTTGGCTCTGCCTCTCCAGGCTCTGTGTCCTAGCACCCATTCCTGGGCTGAGTGTGATTCTCCAGGCCCTGTGTCCCAGCACCCATTCCTGGGCGGACTGTGCCTCTCCAGGCTCTGTGTCTCAGAAACCATTCCAGGGATTACTGAGCCTCTGCCAGCCTGTCTTAGTCAGCACACTTTCCTGGCCTGACTGTGCCGCTCTCCCAGGCTCCGTGTCCCAGCACCCATTCTTGGGCTGAGGGTGCCTCTCAAGTCTCTGTGTCCCAGAACCCAATCCTGAGCTGATTTTGCCTCACATGTGCACTGTGTCCCACCACCAATTCGTGGGCTGACTTTGCCGCTCTCTCACGCTCTGTTTCCCAGCACCCATTCCTGGGTGGCTCTGACTCTCCAGGCTCTGTGCCCCAGCACTCAATCCTGGGCTGATTGTCCTTCTGCTAGGCACTATGTCCCAGCACCCATTCCTCGGCTGACTGTTCCTCTCCATGCTCAATGTACCAGCACTCATTCCTGGGTTGACTGTGCCTCTTCAGGCACTTTGTCCCAGCACCCATTCCTGGGTGACTGTGCCTCTCCAGGCTATGTGTCCCAGCTCCCATTCCTGGGTTGGCTCTGCCTCTCCAGGCTCTGTGTCCCAGCACCCATTCCTGGGCTGCCTGTACCTCTCCAGTCTCTGCATCCCAGAACCCATTCCTGGGATGACTGAGCCTCTTCCAGCCTCAGTATCCCAGCACACATTCTTGGGCTGACAGTGCTTTTCCAGTCTCTGTGTCCAGGAACCCGTTCCTGGGCTGACTTGGCCTCTCACCGAGGCTCTGTGTCCCAGCACCCATTCCTTGGCTGACTGTTCCTTTGCCAGGTACTGTGTCCCAGCACCTATTCCCTTTCTGACTCAGCCTCTCCAGACTTTGTGTCCCTGCACCCAATCCTGAGCTGATTGCGCCTCCTATGTAGACTGTGTCCCAGCACACATGCCTGGGTTGACTGTGCCGCTCTCCCCTGATCTGTGTCCCAGCACCCATTCCTGGACTGACTGTGCCTCTCCAGGCCCAGCGTCCCTCAACCCATTCCTGGGCTGACTGTGCCTCTGCCAGCCTCTCTGTCCCAGCACCCTTTCCTGGGCTGACTGTGCCTTTCTCCCAGGCTCCTTGTCCCAGCACCCACTCCTGTGCTGACAGTGCTTCTTCCAGGCTCTGTGTCCCAGCACACATTCCTGAGCAGATAGTGCTTCTGCCAGGCTCTGTGTCCCAGAACCCATTCCTGGGTTGACAGTGCCTCTCCAGGCCCCATGTCCCAGCACTCATTCCTGAGCTGACCCTGTCTCTATGCCACGCGCTCTGACCCAGCACCTATTCCTGGGCTGACTGTGCCTCTCCAGGCTCTGTGTCCCAGCACCCATTCCTGGGCTGACTGTGCCTCTCTCCCAAGCTCTGTGTCCCAGCACCCGTTCTTGGGCTGAGTTTTCCTCGCTCCCAGGCTCATTGTACCAGGACCCGTTTCTGGGCTGACTGTTCCTTTCCATGCTCAATGTACCAGCACCCATTCCTGGGTTGACTGTGCTTCTGCCAGGCTCTGTGTTCCAGCACCCATTCCTGGGCTGACTGTGCCTCTCCAGACTCTGTGTCCCAGCACTCATTCCTTGGCTGACTGTGCCTCTCCAGGCTCTGTGTCCAAGCTCCCAATCCTGGGCTGGCTGTTCTTCTGCCAGGCTCTGTGTCCCAGCACCCATTCCTGAGCCTACCGTGCCTCTCTCCAAGGCTCTGTGTCCGACCATTCATTCCTGGACTGACTGTGATCGTCCAGGCTCTGTGTCCCACAACCCGTTCCTGGGCTGACTTGGCCTCTCTCCCAGGTACTGTGTCCCAGCACCTATTCCCTTTCTGACTCTGCCTCTCCAGACTTTGTGTCCCTGCACCCAATCCTAAGCTGATTGTGCCTCATATGTGCTCTGTGTCCCAGCACACATGTCTGGGCTGACCGTGCCGCTCTCCCCTGATCTGTGTCCAAGCACCCATTCCTGGACTGACTCTGCCTCTCCAGGCTCCGCGTCCCTCCACCCATTCCTGGACTGACTGTGCCTCTGGCAGTCTCTCTGTCCCAGCACCCTTTCCTGGGCTGACTGTGCCTCTGCCAGCCACTCTGTCCCAGCACCCTTTCCTGAGCTGACTGTACCTCTCCAGTCTCTGCATCCCAGAACCCATTCCTGGGCGGACTGTGCCTCTCCAGGCTCTGTGTCCCAACACCCATTCCTGGGCTGACTGTGCCTCTCTCCCAAGCTCTGTCTCCTAGCTCCCATTCCTGGGCTGACTCGTCCTCTGCCATCCTCTTTTGCCCAGCACGCAATCCTGAGCCTACTGTGCCTCTCTCCCAGGCTCTGTGTCCCAGCACCCGTTCTTGGGCTGAGTCTTCCTCTCTCCCAGGCTCATTGTACCAGGACCCGTTTCTGGGCTGACTGTTCCTTTCCATGCTCAATGTACCAGCACCCATTCGTGGGTTGACTGTGCTTCTGCCAGGCTCTGTGTTCCAGCACCCATTCCTGGGCTGACTGTGCCTGTCCAGGCTCTGTGTCCCAGCACTCATTCCTTGGCTGACTGTGCCTCTCCAGACTCTGTGTCCCAGCACTCATTCCTGGGCTGACTGTGGTTCTGCCAGCCTCTGTGTCCCAGAACACATTCTTGGGCTGACTGTGCTTTTCCAGTCGCTGTGTCCCTGCACTCACACCTGGTCTGACTGTGCCGCTCTCCCAGGCTCTGTGTCCCAGCACCCATTACTGGGCTGACTGTGCCTCTCCAGGCTCTGTGTCCCAGTACTCACTCCTGGGCTGACTGTGTTTCTGCCAGTCACTGTGTTTCAGCATCAATTCCTGGGCACGCTGTGCATCTCCAGGCTCTGTATCCCAGCACCCAATGCTGGGGTGAATCTGCCTCTGCCTGGCTCTGTGTCCCAGCACCCATTCCTGAGCAGACTGTGCTTCTCCAGGCTCTGTGTCCCAGCACCCATTCCTGGGCTGACTGTGCGTCTTCTGGGCACTGATCCCAGCACCCATTCCAGGGCTGACCGCGCCCCCTTCAGGCTCTGTGTTTCAGCACATATTACTGGGCCTACTGTCCCTCTCCATGCTCTGTGTCCCAGTACCCATTCCTGAGATTACTGCGACCCCTTCAGGCTCTGTGTTCCAGCGCCCATTCCTGGACAGATTGTGCCTGTCCAGGCTCTGTGTCCCAGCACTCATTCCTTGGCTGACTGTGTCTCTCCAGTCTCTGTGTCCCAGCACCCATTCCTAGGCTCACTTTGTCTCTCCCCCAGGCTCTTTGTCTCTGCACCCGTTCCTGGGCTCACTCTCCCTCTGTGAAAGGCTCTGTGTCCCCGAACCAATTCCTGGGCTCACTGTGCCTCTCTCCCAGGCTCTGTGTCCCAGCACCCATTCCTGGGCTGACTGTGCCTCTCCAGGCTCTGTGTTCCTGCACACAGTCCTGAGCTGACTGTGCCTCTCCAGACTCTGTGTCCCTGCACACATTCATGGGCTGACTGTGCCTCTCCAGGCTCTGTGTCCCTCCACTCATTCCTGGGCTGACTGTGCCTCTATGCCAGGCTCTGTGTCCCAGCACCCATTCCTGGGCATTCTTTGCCTCTCCAGGCTGTGTCCCAGCACCCATTCCTCGGCTGACAGTTCCTTTGCCAGGTACTGTTTAGCAGCACCCATTCCCTTTCTGACTGTGCCTCTCCAGACTTTGTGTCCCTGCACCCAATTCTGACCTTTTTGTGCCTCATATATGCACTGTGTCCCAGCACACATTACTGGGCCTACTGTCCCTCTCCATGCTCTGTGTCCCAGTACCCATTCCTGAGATTACTGCGCCCCCTTCAGGCTCTGTGTTCCAGCGCCCATTCCTGGACAGATTGTGCCTCTCTAGGCTCTGTGTCCCAGCACCCATTGCTGGGTTGACTGTGCCTCTCCAGGCCCCATGTCCCAGCACTCATTCCTGAGCTGACCCTGTCTCTATGCCACGCGCTCTGACCCAGCACCCATTCCTGGGCTGACTGTGCCTCTCCAGGCTCTGTGTCCCAGCACCCATTCCTGGGCTGACTGTGCCTCTCTCCCAAGCTCTGTGTCCCAGCACCCGTTCTTGGGCTGAGTTTTCCTCGCTCCCAGGCTCATTGTACCAGGACCCGTTTCTGGGCTGACTGTTCCTTTCCATGCTCAATGTACCAGCACCCATTCCTGGGTTGACTGTGCTTCTGCAAGGCTCTGTGTTCCAGCACCCATTCCTGGGCTGACTGTGCCTGTCCAGGCTCTGTGTCCCAGCATTCATTCCTTGGCTGACTGTGCCTCTCCAGACTTTGTGTCCCTGCTCCCAATTCTGACCTTTTTGTGCCTCATATATGCACTGTGTCCCAGCACACATTCCTGGGCTGACTGTGCCGATCTCCAACGATCTGTGTCCCAGCACCCATTCTTGGGCTGACTGTGCCTCTCCCGGCTCTGAGACTCAGCACTCCTTCCTGTGCTAACTGTGCCTCTCCAGGCTCTGTGTCCCAGTACTCACTCCTGGGCTGACTGTGTTTCAGCCAGTCACTGTGTTTCAGCATCAATTCCTGGGCACGCTGTGCATCTCCAGGCTCTGTATCCCAGCACCAATTACTGGGCTGAATCTGCCTCTGCCTGGCTCTGTGTCCCAGCACCCACTCCTGAGCAGACTGTGCTTCTCCAGGCTCAGTGTCCCAGCACCCATTCCTGGGCTGACTGTGCGTCTTCTGGGCACTGATCCCAGCACCCATTCCAGGGCTGACCGCGCCCCCTTCAGGCTCTGTGTTTCAGCACATATTACTGGGCCTACTGTCCCTCTCCATGCTCTGTGTCCCAGTACCCATTCCTGAGATTACTGCGACCCCTTCAGGCTCTGTGTTCCAGCGCCCATTCCTGGACAGATTGTGCCTGTCCAGGCTCTGTGTCCCAGCACTCATTCCTTGGCTGACTGTGTCTCTCCAGTCTCTGTGTCCCAGCACCCATTCCTAGGCTCACTTTGTCTCTCCCCCAGGCTCTTTGTCTCTGCACCCGTTCCTGGGCTCACTCTCCCTCTGTGAAAGGCTCTGTGTCCCCGAACCAATTCCTGGGCTCACTGTGCCTCTCTCCCAGGCTCTGTGTCCCAGCACCCATTCCTGGGCTGACTGTGCCTCTCCAGGCTCTGTGTTCCTGCACACAGTCCTGAGCTGACTGTGCCTCTCCAGACTCTGTGTCCCTGCACACATTCATGGGCTGACTGTGCCTCTCCAGGCTCTGTGTCCCTCCACTCATTCCTGGGCTGACTGTGCCTCTATGCCAGGCTCTGTGTCCCAGCACCCATTCCTGGGCATTCTTTGCCTCTCCAGGCTGTGTCCCAGCACCCATTCCTCGCCTGACAGTTCCTTTGCCAGGTACTGTTTAGCAGCACCCATTCCCTTTCTGACTGTGCCTCTCCAGACTTTGTGTCCCTGCACCCAATTCTGACCTTTTTGTGCCTCATATATGCACTGTGTCCCAGCACACATTACTGGGCCTACTGTCCCTCTCCATGCTCTGTGTCCCAGTACCCATTCCTGAGATTACTGCGCCCCCTTCAGGCTCTGTGTTCCAGCGCCCATTCCTGGACAGATTGTGCCTCTCTAGGCTCTGTGTCCCAGCACCCATTGCTGGGGTGACTGTGCCTCTCTCCCAGGCTCCTTGTCCCAGCAACCACTCCTGGGCTGACTGTGCCTCTCAAGGCTCTGTGTCCCATAACTCATTCCTGGGCTTACTTTGCATCTCCAGGTTCTCTGACCCATCACCCATTCCTGAGCTGACTCTGGCTCTATTAAAGGCTGTGTGTCCCAGAACCCATTCCTGGGCTGACTGTGCCTCTCCAGGCTCTGTGTCCCAGCACACATTCCTGAGCAGACTGGGCTTCTGCCAGGCTCTGTGTCCCAGAACCCATTCCTGGGTTGACTGTGCCTCTCCAGGCCCCATGTCCCAGCACTCATTCCTGAGCTGACCCTGCCTCTATGCCACACGCTGTGACTGAGCACTCATTCCTCGGCTGACTGTGCCTCTCCAGGCTCTGTGTCCCAGCACAAATTCCTGGGCTGACTGTGCCTCTCTCCCAAGCTCTGTCTCCTAGCTCCCATTCCTGGGATGACTCATCCTCTGCCATCCTCTTTTGCCCAGCACGCAATCCTGAGCCTACTGTGCCTCTCTCCAAGGCTCTGTGTCCCAGCACCCGTTCTTGAGCTGAGTTTTCCTCGCTCCCAGGCTCATTGTACCAGGACACGTTTCTGCGGTGACTGTTCCTTTCCATGCTCAATATACCAGCACCCATTCCTGGGTTGACTGTGCTTCTGCCAGGCTCTGTGTTCCAGCACCCATTCCTGGGCTGACTGTGTCTCTCCAGGCTCTGTGTCCCAGCACTCATTCCTTGGCTGACTGTGCCTCTCCTGGCTCTGTGTCCCAGCACCCATTCCTGGGCTGACTGTGCCTCTCCAGACTCTGTGTCCCTCCACTCATTCCTGGGCTGACTGTGGTTCTGCCAGCCTCTGTGTCCCAGAACACATTCTTGGGCTGACTGTGCTTTTCTAGTCGCTGTGTCCCTGCACTCACACCTGGTCTGACTGTGCCGCTCTCCCAAGCTCTGTGTCCCAGCACCCATTCCTGGGCTGACTGTGCCTCTCCAGGCTCTGTGTCCCTGCACACAATCCTGAGCGGACTGTGCCTCTCCAGACTCTGTGTCCCTGCACACATTCCTGAGCTGAATGTGCCTCTCCAGGCTCTGTGTCCCTCCACTCATTCCTGGGCTGACTGTACCTCTCCAGTCTCTGCATCCCAGAACCCATTCCTGGGCGGACTGTGCCTCTCCGGGCTCTGTGTCCCAGCACCCATTCCTGGGCTGACTGTGCCTCTCTCCCAAGCTCTGTCTCCTAGCTCCCATTCCTGGGCTGACTCGTCCTCTGCCATCCTCTTTTGCCCAGCACCCAATCCTGAGCCTACTGTGCCTCTCTCCCAGGCTCTGTGTCCCAGCACCCGTTCTTGGGCTGAGTCTTCCTCTCTCCCAGGCTCATTGTACCAGGACCCGTTTCTGGGCTGACTGTTCCTTTCCATGCTCAATGTACCAGCACCCATTCGTGGGTTGACTGTGCTTCTGCCAGGCTCTGTGTTCCAGCACCCATTCCTGGGCTGACTGTGCTTTCCAGGCTCTGTGTCCCAGCACTCATTCCTTGGCTGACTGTGCCTCTCCAGACTCTGTGTCCCAGCACTCATTCCTGGGCTGACTGTGGTTCTGCCAGCCTCTGTGTCCCAGAACACATTCTTGGGCTGACTGTGCTTTTCCAGTCGCGGTGTCCCTGCACTCACACCTGGTCTGACTGTGCTTCTGCCAGGCTCTGTGTTCCAGCACCCATTACTGGGCTGACTGTGCCTGTCCAGGCTCTGTGTCCCACACCCATTCCTGGGCTGACTGTGCCTCTCCAGGCTCTGTGTCCCTGCACACAATCCTGAGCGGACTGTGCCTCTCCAGACTCTGTGTCCCTGCACACATTCCTGAGCTGACTGTGCCTCTCCAGGGTCTGTGTCCCTCCACTCATTCCTGGGCTGACTGTGCCTCTATTCCAGGCTCTGTGTCCCAGCACCAATTCCTGGGCTGACTGTGCCTCTATTCCAGGCTCTGTGTCCCAGCACCCATTCCTGGGCGTTCTTTCCCTCTCCAGGCTGTGTCCCAGCACCCATTCCTCGGCTGACAGTTCCTTTGCCAGGTACTGTTTAGCAGCGCCCATTCCCTTTCTGACTGTGCCTCTCCAGACTTTGTGTCCCTGCTCCCAATTCTGACCTTTTTGTGCCTCATATATGCACGGTGTCCCAGCACACATTCCTGGGCTGACTGTGCCGATCTCCAACAATCTGTGTCCCAGCACCCATTCTTGGGCTGACTGTGCGTCTTCTGGGCACTGATCCCAGCACCCATTCCAGGGCTGACCGCGCCCCCTTCAGGCTCTGTGTTTCAGCACACATTACTGG
The DNA here is from genome assembly GCF_047830755.1 of Zonotrichia albicollis. Classification (NCBI taxonomy): domain Eukaryota; kingdom Metazoa; phylum Chordata; class Aves; order Passeriformes; family Passerellidae; genus Zonotrichia; species Zonotrichia albicollis. The sequence goes on from NC_133859.1 coordinate 26,791,933, forward strand.
GCCTACTGTCCCTCTCCATGCTCTGTGTCCCAGTACCCATTCCTGAGATTACTGCGCCCCCTTCAGGCTCTGTGTTCCAGTGCCCATTCCTGGACAGATTGTGCCTCTTTGCTTCTGTGTCCCAGCACCCATTGCTGGGGTGACTGTGCCTCTCTCCCACGCTCTGTGTCCCAGCACACATTCCTGAGCAGACTGTGCTTCTGCCAGGCTCTGTGTCCCCGAACCCATTCCTGGGTTGACTGTGCCTCTCCAGGCCCCATGTCCCAGCACTCATCCCTTAGCTGTCCCTGCCTCTATGCCTGGCGCGGTGACCCAGAACCCATTCCTGGGCGGACTGTGCCTCTCCAGGCTCTGTGTCCCAGCACCCATTCCTGGGCTGACTGTGCCTCTCTCCCAAGCTCTGTCTCCTAGCTCCCATTCCTGGGCTGACTCGTCCTCTGCCATCCTCTTTTGCCCAGCACCCAATCCTGAGCCTACTGTGCCTCTCTCCCAGGCTCTGTGTCCCAGCACCCGTTCTTGGGCTGAGTCTTCCTCGCTCCCAGGCTCATTGTACCAGGAACCGTTTCTGGGCTGACTGTTCCTTTCCATGCTCAATGTACCAGCACCCATTCGTGGGTTGACTGTGCTTCTGCCAGGCTCTGTGTTCCAGCACCCATTCCTGGGCTGACTGTGCCTGTCCAGGCTCTGTGTCCCAGCACTCATTCCTTGGCTGACTGTGTCTCTACAGTCTCTGTGTCCCAGCACCCATTCCTAGGCTCACTTTGTCTCTCCCCCAGGCTCTTTGTCTCTGCACCCGTTCCTGGGCTCACTCTCCCTCTGTGAAAGGCTCTGTGTCCCCGAACCAATTCCTGGGCTCACTGTGCCTCTCTCCCAGGCTCTGTGTCCCAGCACCCATTCCTGGGCTGACTGTGCCTCTCCAGGCTCTGTGTTCCTGCACACAGTCCTGAGCTGACTGTGCCTCTCCAGACTCTGTGTCCCTGCACACATTCATGGGCTGACTGTGCCTCTCCAGGCTCTGTGTCCCTCCACTCATTCCTGGGCTGACTGTGCCTCTATGCCAGGCTCTGTGTCCCAGCACCCATTCCTGGGCATTCTTTGCCTCTCCAGGCTGTGTCCCAGCACCCATTCCTCGGCTGACAGTTCCTTTGCCAGGTACTGTTTAGCAGCACCCATTCCCTTTCTGACTGTGCCTCTCCAGACTTTGTGTCCCTGCTCCCAATTCTGACCTTTTTGTGCCTCATATATGCACTGTGTCCCAGCACACATTACTGGGCCTACTGTCCCTCTCCATGCTCTGTGTCCCAGTACCCATTCCTGAGATTACTGCGCCCCCTTCAGGCTCTGTGTTCCAGCGCCCATTCCTGGACAGATTGTGCCTCTCTAGGCTCTGTGTCCCAGCACCCATTGCTGGGGTGACTGTGCCTCTCTCCCAGGCTCCTTGTCCCAGCACCAATTCCTGGGTTGACTGTACCTCTCCAGTCTCTGCATCCCAGAATCCATTCCTGGGATGACTGTGCCTCTCCAGGCTCTGTGTCCCAGCACCCATTCCTGGGCTCAGTTTGCCTCACCCCCAGGCTCTGTGTCCCAGCACCCATTTCTGGGCTGACTCTGCCACTCATGGCTCTGTGTACCAGCACGCGTTCCTGGGCTGACTCTGCTTCTGCCAGGCTCTGGGTCCCAGCACACATTCCTGGGCTCACATTTACTCTCCAGTCTCTGTGTCCCAGCACCCATTCCTAGGCTCACTTTGCCTCTCCCCCAGGCTCTTTGTCTCTGCACCCGTTCCTGGGCTCACTCTCCCTCTGTGAAAGGCTCTGTGTCCCCGAACCAATTCCTGGGCTCACTGTGCCTCTCTCCCAGGCTCTGTGTCCCAGCACCAATTCCTGGGCTGACTGTGCCTCTCCAGGCTCTGTGTTCCTGCACACAGTCCTGAGCTGACTGTGCCTCTCCAGACTCTGTGTCCCTGCACACATTCATGGGCTGACTGTGCCTCTCCAGGCTCTGTGTCCCTCCACTCATTCCTGGGCTGACTGTGCCTCTATGCCAGGCTCTGTGTCCCAGCACCCATTCCTGGGCATTCTTTGCCTCTCCAGGCTGTGTCCCAGCACCCATTCCTCGGCTGACAGTTCCTTTGCCAGGTACTGTTTAGCAGCACCCATTCCCTTTCTGACTGTGCCTCTCCAGACTTTGTGTCCCTGCACCCAATTCTGACCTTTTTGTGCCTCATATATGCACTGTGTCCCAGCACACATTACTGGGCCTACTGTCCCTCTCCATGCTCTGTGTCCCAGTACCCATTCCTGAGATTACTGCGCCCCCTTCAGGCTCTGTGTTCCAGGGCCCATTCCTGGACAGATTGTGCCTCTCTAGGCTCTGTGTCCCAGCACCCATTGCTGGGGTGACTGTGCCTCTCTCCCAGGCTCCTTGTCCCAGCACCCACTCCTGGGCTGACTGTGCCTCTCCAGGCTCTGTGTCCCAGCACCAATTCCTGGGTTGACTGTGCCTCTCCAGGCCCCATGTCCCAGCACTCATCCCTTAGCTGTCCCTGCCTCTATGCCTGGCGCTGTGACCCAGCACCCATTCCTAGGCTGACTGTGCCTCTCCAGGCTCTGTGTCCCAGCACCCATTCCTGGGCTGACTGTACCTCTCCAGTCTCTGCATCCCAGAACCCATTCCTGGGCGGACTGTGCCTCTCCAGGCTCTGTGTCCCAGCACCCATTCCTGGGCTGACTGTGCCTCTCTCCCAAGCTCTGTCTCCTAGCTCCCATTCCTGGGCTGACTCGTCCTCTGCCATCCTCTTTTGCCCAGCACCCAATCCTGAGCCTACTGTGCCTCTCTCCCAGGCTCTGTGTCCCAGCACCCGTTCTTGGGCTGAGTCTTCCTCGCTCCCAGGCTCATTGTACCAGGACCCGTTTCTGGGCTGACTGTCCCTCTCCATGCTCTGTGTCCCAGTACCCATTCCTGAGATTACTGCGACCCCTTCAGGCTCTGTGTTCCAGCGCCCATTCCTGGGCTGACTGTGCCTGTCCAGGCTCTGTGTCCCAGCACTCATTCCTTGGCTGACTGTGTCTCTCCAGTCTCTGTGTCCCAGCACCCATTCCTAGGCTCACTTTGTCTCTCCCCCAGGCTCTTTGTCTCTGCACCCGTTCCTGGGCTCACTCTCCCTCTGTGAAAGGCTCTGTGTCCCCGAACCAATTCCTGGGCTCACTGTGCCTCTCTCCCAGGCTCTGTGTCCCAGCACCCATTCCTGGGCTGACTGTGCCTCTCCAGGCTCTGTGTTCCTGCACACAGTCCTGAGCTGACTGTGCCTCTCCAGACTCTGTGTCCCTGCACACATTCATGGGCTGACTGTGCCTCTCCAGGCTCTGTGTCCCTCCACTCATTCCTGGGCTGACTGTGCCTCTATGCCAGGCTCTGTGTCCCAGCACCCATTCCTGGGCATTCTTTGCCTCTCTAGGCTGTGTCCCAGCACCCATTCCTCGGCTGACAGTTCCTTTGCAAGGTACTGTTTAGCAGCACCCATTCCCTTTCTGACTGTGCCTCTCCAGACTTTGTGTCCCTGCACCCAATTCTGACCTTTTTGTGCCTCATATATGCACTGTGTCCCAGCACACATTACTGGGCCTACTGTCCCTCTCCATGCTCTGTGTCCCAGTACCCATTCCTGAGATTACTGCGCCCCCTTCAGGCTCTGTGTTCCAGCGCCCATTCCTGGACAGATTGTGCCTCTCTAGGCTCTGTGTCCCAGCACCCATTGCTGGGGTGACTGTGCCTCTCTCCCAGGCTCCTTGTCCCAGCACCCACTCCTGGGCTGACTGTGCCTCTCCAGGCTCTGTGTCCCAGCACCAATTCCTGGGTTGACTGTACCTCTCCAGTCTCTGCATCCCAGAATCCATTCCTGGGATGACTGTGCCTCTCCAGGCTCTGTGTCCCAGCACCCATTCCTGGGCTCAGTTTGCCTCACCCCCAGGCTCTGTGTCCCAGCACCCATTTCTGGGCAGACTCTGCCACTCATGGCTCTGTGTACCAGCACGCGTTCCTGGGCTGACTCTGCTTCTGCCAGGCTCTGTGTCCCAGCACACATTCCTGGGCTCACATTTACTCTCCAGTCTCTGTGTCCCAGCACCCATTCCTAGGCTCACTTTGTCTCTCCCCCAGGCTCTTTGTCTCTGCACCCGTTCCTGGGCTCACTCTCCCTCTGTGAAAGGCTCTGTGTCCCCGAACCAATTCCTGGGCTCACTGTGCCTCTCTCCCAGGCTCTGTGTCCCAGCACCCATTCCTGGGCTGACTGTGCCTCTCCAGGCTCTGTGTTCCTGCACACAGTCCTGAGCTGACTGTGCCTCTCCAGACTCTGTGTCCCTGCACACATTCATGGGCTGACTGTGCCTCTCCAGGCTCTGTGTCCCTCCACTCATTCCTGGGCTGACTGTGCCTCTATGCCAGGCTCTGTGTCCCAGCACCCATTCCTGGGCATTCTTTGCCTCTCCAGGCTGTGTCCCAGCACCCATTCCTCGGCTGACAGTTCCTTTGCCAGGTACTGTTTAGCAGCACCCATTCCCTTTCTGACTGTGCCTCTCCAGACTTTGTGTCCCTGCACCCAATTCTGACCTTTTTGTGCCTCATATATGCACTGTGTCCCAGCACACATTACTGGGCCTACTGTCCCTCTCCATGCTCTGTGTCCCAGTACCCATTCCTGAGATTACTGCGCCCCCTTCAGGCTCTGTGTTCCAGCGCCCATTCCTGGACAGATTGTGCCTCTCTAGGCTCTGTGTCCCAGCACCCATTGCTGGGGTGACTGTGCCTCTCTCCCAGGCTCCTTGTCCCAGCACCCACTCCTGGGCTGACTGTGCCTCTCCAGGCTCTGTGTCCCAGCACCCATTCCTGGGCTTACTGAGCCCGTCTCCCAGTCTCTGGGTCCCTGCACCCAATCCTGAGCTGATTTTGCCTCACATGTGCACTGTGTTCCACCACCAATTCGTGGGCTGACTTTGCCGCTCTCTCACGCTCTGTTTTCCAGCACCCATTCCTGGGCGGCTCTGCCTCTCCAGGCTCTGTGCCCCAGCACCCATTCCTGGGCTCACTCTCCCTCTATGAATGCTCTGTGACCCAGAACAAATTCCTAGGCTCACTGTGCCTCTCTCCCAGGCTCTGTGTCCCAGCACCCATTCCTGGGCTGCCTGTACCTCTCCAGTCTCTGCATCCCAGAACCCATTCCTGGGATGACTGAGCCTCTTCCAGCCTCAGTATCCCAGCACCCACTCCTGGGCTGACTGTGCCTCTCCAGGCTCTGTGTCCCAGCACCAATTCCTGGGTTGACTGTACCTCTCCAGTCTCTGCATCCCAGAATCCATTCCTGGGATTACTGTGCCTCTCCAGGCTCTGTGTCCCAGCACCCATTCCTGGGCTCAGTTTGCCTCACCCCCAGGCTCTGTGTCCCAGCACCCATTTCTGGGCTGACTCTGCCACTCATGGCTCTGTGTACCAGCACGCGTTCCTGGGCTGACTCTGCTTCTGCCAGGCTCTGGGTCCCAGCACACATTCCTGGGCTCACATTTACTCTCCAGTCTCTGTGTCCCAGCACCCATTCCTAGGCTCACTTTGTCTCTCCCCCAGGCTCTTTGTCTCTGCACCCGTTCCTGGGCTCACTCTCCCTCTGTGAAAGGCTCTGTGTCCCCGAACCAATTCCTGGGCTCACTGTGCCTCTCTCCCAGGCTCTGTGTCCCAGCACCAATTCCTGGGCTGACTGTGCCTCTCCAGGCTCTGTGTTCCTGCACACAGTCCTGAGCTGACTGTGCCTCTCCAGACTCTGTGTCCCTGCACACATTCATGGGCTGACTGTGCCTCTCCAGGCTCTGTGTCCCTCCACTCATTCCTGGGCTGACTGTGCCTCTATGCCAGGCTCTGTGTCCCAGCACCCATTCCTGGGCATTCTTTGCCTCTCCAGGCTGTGTCCCAGCACCCATTCCTCGGCTGACAGTTCCTTTGCCAGGTACTGTTTAGCAGCACCCATTCCCTTTCTGACTGTGCCTCTCCAGACTTTGTGTCCCTGCTCCCAATTCTGACCTTTTTGTGCCTCATATATGCACTGTGTCCCAGCACACATTACTGGGCCTACTGTCCCTCTCCATGCTCTGTGTCCCAGTACCCATTCCTGAGATTACTGCGCCCCCTTCAGGCTCTGTGTTCCAGGGCCCATTCCTGGACAGATTGTGCCTCTCTAGGCTCTGTGTCCCAGCACCCATTGCTGGGGTGACTGTGCCTCTCTCCCAGGCTCCTTGTCCCAGCACCCACTCCTGGGCTGACTGTGCCTCTCCAGGCTCTGTGTCCCAGCACCAATTCCTGGGTTGACTGTGCCTCTCCAGGCCCCATGTCCCAGCACTCATCCCTTAGCTGTCCCTGCCTCTATGCCTGGCGCTGTGACCCAGCACCCATTCCTAGGCTGACTGTGCCTCTCCAGGCTCTGTGTCCCAGCACCCATTCCTGGGCTGACTGTACCTCTCCAGTCTCTGCATCCCAGAACCCATTCCTGGGCGGACTGTGCCTCTCCAGGCTCTGTGTCCCAGCACCCATTCCTGGGCTGACTGTGCCTCTCTCCCAAGCTCTGTCTCCTAGCTCCCATTCCTGGGCTGACTCGTCCTCTGCCATCCTCTTTTGCCCAGCACCCAATCCTGAGCCTACTGTGCCTCTCTCCCAGGCTCTGTGTCCCAGCACCCGTTCTTGGGCTGAGTCTTCCTCGCTCCCAGGCTCATTGTACCAGGACCCGTTTCTGGGCTGACTGTTCCTTTCCATGCTCAATGTACCAGCACCCATTCGTGGGTTGACTGTGCTTCTGCCAGGCTCTGTGTTCCAGCACCCATTCCTGGGCTGACTGTGCCTGTCCAGGCTCTGTGTCCCAGCACTCATTCCTTGGCTGACTGTGTCTCTCCAGTCTCTGTGTCCCAGCACCCATTCCTAGGCTCACTTTGTCTCTCCCCCAGGCTCTTTGTCTCTGCACCCGTTCCTGGGCTCACTCTCCCTCTGTGAAAGGCTCTGTGTCCCCGAACCAATTCCTGGGCTCACTGTGCCTCTCTCCCAGGCTCTGTGTCCCAGCACCCATTCCTGGGCTGACTGTGCCTCTCCAGGCTCTGTGTTCCTGCACACAGTCCTGAGCTGACTGTGCCTCTCCAGACTCTGTGTCCCTGCACACATTCATGGGCTGACTGTGCCTCTCCAGGCTCTGTGTCCCTCCACTCATTCCTGGGCTGACTGTGCCTCTATGCCAGGCTCTGTGTCCCAGCACCCATTCCTGGGCATTCTTTGCCTCTCTAGGCTGTGTCCCAGCACCCATTCCTCGGCTGACAGTTCCTTTGCAAGGTACTGTTTAGCAGCACCCATTCCCTTTCTGACTGTGCCTCTCCAGACTTTGTGTCCCTGCACCCAATTCTGACCTTTTTGTGCCTCATATATGCACTGTGTCCCAGCACACATTACTGGGCCTACTGTCCCTCTCCATGCTCTGTGTCCCAGTACCCATTCCTGAGATTACTGCGCCCCCTTCAGGCTCTGTGTTCCAGCGCCCATTCCTGGACAGATTGTGCCTCTCTAGGCTCTGTGTCCCAGCACCCATTGCTGGGGTGACTGTGCCTCTCTCCCAGGCTCCTTGTCCCAGCACCCACTCCTGGGCTGACTGTGCCTCTCCAGGCTCTGTGTCCCAGCACCAATTCCTGGGTTGACTGTACCTCTCCAGTCTCTGCATCCCAGAATCCATTCCTGGGATGACTGTGCCTCTCCAGGCTCTGTGTCCCAGCACCCATTCCTGGGCTCAGTTTGCCTCACCCCCAGGCTCTGTGTCCCAGCACCCATTTCTGGGCAGACTCTGCCACTCATGGCTCTGTGTACCAGCACGCGTTCCTGGGCTGACTCTGCTTCTGCCAGGCTCTGTGTCCCAGCACACATTCCTGGGCTCACATTTACTCTCCAGTCTCTGTGTCCCAGCACCCATTCCTAGGCTCACTTTGTCTCTCCCCCAGGCTCTTTGTCTCTGCACCCGTTCCTGGGCTCACTCTCCCTCTGTGAAAGGCTCTGTGTCCCCGAACCAATTCCTGGGCTCACTGTGCCTCTCTCCCAGGCTCTGTGTCCCAGCACCCATTCCTGGGCTGACTGTGCCTCTCCAGGCTCTGTGTTCCTGCACACAGTCCTGAGCTGACTGTGCCTCTCCAGACTCTGTGTCCCTGCACACATTCATGGGCTGACTGTGCCTCTCCAGGCTCTGTGTCCCTCCACTCATTCCTGGGCTGACTGTGCCTCTATGCCAGGCTCTGTGTCCCAGCACCCATTCCTGGGCATTCTTTGCCTCTCCAGGCTGTGTCCCAGCACCCATTCCTCGGCTGACAGTTCCTTTGCCAGGTACTGTTTAGCAGCACCCATTCCCTTTCTGACTGTGCCTCTCCAGACTTTGTGTCCCTGCACCCAATTCTGACCTTTTTGTGCCTCATATATGCACTGTGTCCCAGCACACATTACTGGGCCTACTGTCCCTCTCCATGCTCTGTGTCCCAGTACCCATTCCTGAGATTACTGCGCCCCCTTCAGGCTCTGTGTTCCAGCGCCCATTCCTGGACAGATTGTGCCTCTCTAGGCTCTGTGTCCCAGCACCCATTGCTGGGGTGACTGTGCCTCTCTCCCAGGCTCCTTGTCCCAGCACCCACTCCTGGGCTGACTGTGCCTCTCCAGGCTCTGTGTCCCAGCACCCATTCCTGGGCTTACTGAGCCCGTCTCCCAGTCTCTGGGTCCCTGCACCCAATCCTGAGCTGATTTTGCCTCACATGTGCACTGTGTTCCACCACCAATTCGTGGGCTGACTTTGCCGCTCTCTCACGCTCTGTTTTCCAGCACCCATTCCTGGGCGGCTCTGCCTCTCCAGGCTCTGTGCCCCAGCACCCATTCCTGGGCTCACTCTCCCTCTATGAATGCTCTGTGACCCAGAAAAAATTCCTAGGCTCACTGTGCCTCTCTCCCAGGCTCTGTGTCCCAGCACCCATTCCTGGGCTGCCTGTACCTCTCCAGTCTCTGCATCCCAGAACCCATTCCTGGGATGACTGAGCCTCTTCCAGCCTCAGTATCCCAGCACCCACTCCTGGGCTGACTGTGCCTCTCCAGGCTCTGTGTCCCAGCACCAATTCCTGGGTTGACTGTACCTCTCCAGTCTCTGCATCCCAGAATCCATTCCTGGGATTACTGTGCCTCTCCAGGCTCTGTGTCCCAGCACCCATTCCTGGGCTCAGTTTGCCTCACCCCCAGGCTCTGTGTCCCAGCACCCATTTCTGGGCTGACTCTGCCACTCATGGCTCTGTGTACCAGCACGCGTTCCTGGGCTGACTCTGCTTCTGCCAGGCTCTGGGTCCCAGCACACATTCCTGGGCTCACATTTACTCTCCAGTCTCTGTGTCCCAGCACCCATTCCTAGGCTCACTTTGTCTCTCCCCCAGGCTCTTTGTCTCTGCACCCGTTCCTGGGCTCACTCTCCCTCTGTGAAAGGCTCTGTGTCCCCGAACCAATTCCTGGGCTCACTGTGCCTCTCTCCCAGGCTCTGTGTCCCAGCACCAATTCCTGGGCTGACTGTGCCTCTCCAGGCTCTGTGTTCCTGCACACAGTCCTGAGCTGACTGTGCCTCTCCAGACTCTGTGTCCCTGCACACATTCATGGGCTGACTGTGCCTCTCCAGGCTCTGTGTCCCTCCACTCATTCCTGGGCTGACTGTGCCTCTATGCCAGGCTCTGTGTCCCAGCACCCATTCCTGGGCATTCTTTGCCTCTCCAGGCTGTGTCCCAGCACCCATTCCTCGGCTGACAGTTCCTTTGCCAGGTACTGTTTAGCAGCACCCATTCCCTTTCTGACTGTGCCTCTCCAGACTTTGTGTCCCTGCTCCCAATTCTGACCTTTTTGTGCCTCATATATGCACTGTGTCCCAGCACACATTACTGGGCCTACTGTCCCTCTCCATGCTCTGTGTCCCAGTACCCATTCCTGAGATTACTGCGCCCCCTTCAGGCTCTGTGTTCCAGGGCCCATTCCTGGACAGATTGTGCCTCTCTAGGCTCTGTGTCCCAGCACCCATTGCTGGGGTGACTGTGCCTCTCTCCCAGGCTCCTTGTCCCAGCACCCACTCCTGGGCTGACTGTGCCTCTCCAGGCTCTGTGTCCCAGCACCAATTCCTGGGTTGACTGTGCCTCTCCAGGCCCCATGTCCCAGCACTCATCCCTTAGCTGTCCCTGCCTCTATGCCTGGCGCTGTGACCCAGCACCCATTCCTAGGCTGACTGTGCCTCTCCAGGCTCTGTGTCCCAGCACCCATTCCTGGGCTGACTGTACCTCTCCAGTCTCTGCATCCCAGAACCCATTCCTGGGCGGACTGTGCCTCTCCAGGCTCTGTGTCCCAGCACCCATTCCTGGGCTGACTCGTCCTCTGCCATCCTCTTTTGCCCAGCACCCAATCCTGAGCCTACTGTGCCTCTCTCCCAGGCTCTGTGTCCCAGCACCCGTTCTTGGGCTGAGTCTTCCTCGCTCCCAGGCTCATTGTACCAGGACCCGTTTCTGGGCTGACTGTTCCTTTCCATGCTCAATGTACCAGCACCCATTCGTGGGTTGACTGTGCTTCTGCCAGGCTCTGTGTTCCAGCACCCATTCCTGGGCTGACTGTGCCTGTCCAGGCTCTGTGTCCCAGCACTCATTCCTTGGCTGACTGTGTCTCTCCAGTCTCTGTGTCCCAGCACCCATTCCTAGGCTCACTTTGTCTCTCCCCCAGGCTCTTTGTCTCTGCACCCGTTCCTGGGCTCACTCTCCCTCTGTGAAAGGCTCTGTGTCCCCGAACCAATTCCTGGGCTCACTGTGCCTCTCTCCCAGGCTCTGTGTCCCAGCACCCATTCCTGGGCTGACTGTGCCTCTCCAGGCTCTGTGTTCCTGCACACAGTCCTGAGCTGACTGTGCCTCTCCAGACTCTGTGTCCCTGCACACATTCATGGGCTGACTGTGCCTCTCCAGGCTCTGTGTCCCTCCACTCATTCCTGGGCTGACTGTGCCTCTATGCCAGGCTCTGTGTCCCAGCACCCATTCCTGGGCATTCTTTGCCTCTCCAGGCTGTGTCCCAGCACCCATTCCTCGGCTGACAGTTCCTTTGCAAGGTACTGTTTAGCAGCACCCATTCCCTTTCTGACTGTGCCTCTCCAGACTTTGTGTCCCTGCACCCAATTCTGACCTTTTTGTGCCTCATATATGCACTGTGTCCCAGCACACATTACTGGGCCTACTGTCCCTCTCCATGCTCTGTGTCCCAGTACCCATTCCTGAGATTACTGCGCCCCCTTCAGGCTCTGTGTTCCAGCGCCCATTCCTGGACAGATTGTGCCTCTCTAGGCTCTGTGTCCCAGCACCCATTGCTGGGGTGACTGTGCCTCTCTCCCAGGCTCCTTGTCCCAGCACCCACTCCTGGGCTGACTGTGCCTCTCCAGGCTCTGTGTCCCAGCACCAATTCCTGGGTTGACTGTACCTCTCCAGTCTCTGCATCCCAGAATCCATTCCTGGGATGACTGTGCCTCTCCAGGCTCTGTGTCCCAGCACCCATTCCTGGGCTCAGTTTGCCTCACCCCCAGGCTCTGTGTCCCAGCACCCATTTCTGGGCTGACTCTGCCACTCATGGCTCTGTGTACCAGCACGCGTTCCTGGGCTGACTCTGCTTCTGCCAGGCTCTGGGTCCCAGCACACATTCCTGGGCTCACATTTACTCTCCAGTCTCTGTGTCCCAGCACCCATTCCTAGGCTCACTTTGTCTCTCCCCCAGGCTCTTTGTCTCTGCACCCGTTCCTGGGCTCACTCTCCCTCTGTGAAAGGCTCTGTGTCCCCGAACCAATTCCTGGGCTCACTGTGCCTCTCTCCAAGGCTCTGTGTCCCAGCACCCATTCCTGGGCTGACTGTGCCTCTCCAGGCTCTGTGTTCCTGCACACAGTCCTGAGCTGACTGTGCCTCTCCAGACTCTGTGTCCCAGCACCCATTCCTGGGCATTCTTTGCCTCTCCAGGCTGTGTCCCAGCACCCATTCCTCGGCTGACAGTTCCTTTGCCAGGTACTGTTTAGCAGCACCCATTCCCTTTCTGACTGTGCCTCTCCAGACTTTGTGTCCCTGCACCCAATTCTGACCTTTTTGTGCCTCATATATGCACTGTGTCCCAGCACACATTACTGGGCCTACTGTCCCTCTCCATGCTCTGTGTCCCAGTACCCATTCCTGAGATTACTGCGCCCCCTTCAGGCTCTGTGTTCCAGCGCCCATTCCTGGACAGATTGTGCCTCTCTAGGCTCTGTGTCCCAGCACCCATTGCTGGGGTGACTGTGCCTCTCTCCCAGGCTCCTTGTCCCAGCACCCACTCCTGGGCTGACTGTGCCTCTCCAGGCTCTGTGTCCCAGCACCCATTCCTGGGCTTACTGAGCCCGTCTCCCAGTCTCTGGGTCCCTGCACCCAATCCTGAGCTGATTTTGCCTCACATGTGCACTGTGTTCCACCACCAATTCGTGGGCTGACTTTGCCGCTCTCTCACGCTCTGTTTTCCAGCACCCATTCCTGGGCGGCTCTGCCTCTCCAGGCTCTGTGCCCCAGCACCCATTCCTGGGCTCACTCTCCCTCTATGAATGCTCTGTGACCCAGAACAAATTCCTAGGCTCACTGTGCCTCTCTCCCAGGCTCTGTGTCCCAGCACCCTTTTCCTGGGCTGACTGTGCCCCTCTCCCAGTCTCTGTGTCCCTGCACCCAATCCTGAGCTGATTTTGCCTCACATGTGCACTCTGTCCCACCACCAATTCGTGGGCTGACTTTGCCGCTCTCTCACGCTCTTTTTTCCAGCACCCATTCCTGGGTTGGCTCTGCCTCTCCAGGCTCTGTGTCCTAGCACCCATTCCTGGGCTCACTTTGCCTCCCCCCCAGGCACTTTGTCCCAGCAGCCATTCCTGGGCTCACTCTCCCTCTATGAAAAGCTCTGTGTCCCAGAATAAATTCCTAGGCTTACTGTGCCTCTCTCCCAGGCTCTGTGTCCCAGCACGCATTCCTGGGCTTACTGAGCCCCTGTCAGCCTCTCTGTCCCAGCACACATTCCTGGGTTGGCTCTGCCTCTCCAGGCTCTGTGTCCTAGCACCCATTCCTGGGCTGAGTGTGATTCTCCAGGCCCTGTGTCCCAGCACCCATTCCTGGGCGGACTGTGCCTCTCCAGGCTCTGTGTCTCAGAAACCATTCCAGGGATTACTGAGCCTCTGCCAGCCTGTCTTAGTCAGCACACTTTCCTGGCCTGACTGTGCCGCTCTCCCAGGCTCCGTGTCCCAGCACCCATTCTTGGGCTGAGGGTGCCTCTCAAGTCTCTGTGTCCCAGAACCCAATCCTGAGCTGATTTTGCCTCACATGTGCACTGTGTCCCACCACCAATTCGTGGGCTGACTTTGCCGCTCTCTCACGCTCTGTTTCCCAGCACCCATTCCTGGGTGGCTCTGACTCTCCAGGCTCTGTGCCCCAGCACTCAATCCTGGGCTGATTGTCCTTCTGCTAGGCACTATGTCCCAGCACCCATTCCTCGGCTGACTGTTCCTCTCCATGCTCAATGTACCAGCACTCATTCCTGGGTTGACTGTGCCTCTTCAGGCACTTTGTCCCAGCACCCATTCCTGGGTGACTGTGCCTCTCCAGGCTATGTGTCCCAGCTCCCATTCCTGGGTTGGCTCTGCCTCTCCAGGCTCTGTGTCCCAGCACCCATTCCTGGGCTGCCTGTACCTCTCCAGTCTCTGCATCCCAGAACCCATTCCTGGGATGACTGAGCCTCTTCCAGCCTCAGTATCCCAGCACACATTCTTGGGCTGACAGTGCTTTTCCAGTCTCTGTGTCCAGGAACCCGTTCCTGGGCTGACTTGGCCTCTGCCAGCCTCTCTGTCCCAGCACCCTTTCCTGGGCTGACTGTGCCTTTCTCCCAGGCTCCTTGTCCCAGCACCCACTCCTGTGCTGACAGTGCTTCTTCCAGGCTCTGTGTCCCAGCACACATTCCTGAGCAGATAGTGCTTCTGCCAGGCTCTGTGTCCCAGAACCCATTCCTGGGTTGACTGTGCCTCTCCAGGCCCCATGTCCCAGCACTCATTCCTGAGCTGACCCTGTCTCTATGCCACGCGCTCTGACCCAGCACCCATTCCTGGGCTGACTGTGCCTCTCCAGGCTCTGTGTCCCAGCACCCATTCCTGGGCTGACTGTGCCTCTCTCCCAAGCTCTGTGTCCCAGCACCCGTTCTTGGGCTGAGTTTTCCTCGCTCCCAGGCTCATTGTACCAGGACCCGTTTCTGGGTTGACTGTTCCTTTCCATGCTCAATGTACCAGCACCCATTCCTGGGTTGACTGTGCTTCTGCCAGGCTCTGTGTTCCAGCACCCATTCCTGGGCTGACTGTGCCTCTCCAGACTCTGTGTCCCAGCACTCATTCCTTGGCTGACTGTGCCTCTCCAGGCTCTGTGTCCAAGCTCCCAATCCTGGGCTGGCTGTTCTTCTGCCAGGCTCTGTGTCCCAGCACCCATTCCTGAGCCTACCGTGCCTCTCTCCAAGGCTCTGTGTGTTTTGCGGAGAAAAGAAGAAACTTCACAACTTGTAAAAGTTGTAAAGCCTGGTATGCTTTTATTACGACGCGCGCCGGACGCAAGACTCCCCAAAAGGGCATGCGTGCCCCTGGAGACTCCGAGTCTCCTTTTTATCTTCCCTTCCAAATGCATATGCATACAGTTTCAAATTAAGTTCATACATATTCATTCTACATGACATTTAGCACTAATTCTTCTTTATCGAAGGAATTCTTAAGTCGGGGGCAGATTGACCTCGTGGTTTTTCTGTTTTTCTTTCTCTGTCTCTTTGCTGTCTCTGGAACGCGGCCTCTCTTTCAGCTTTAGCTCTACAGACTCTTCACCTCTCCTAGACACTTTACTTAGTTCAGGATGGATATTCTGTCTCATTCCCCCCTTTCCTAGGAAATAAGTAAATTCTTTTACTTAAGGAAAATTTCTACGACAATAAGTGTCTTTTAGCGCTTTACCATGTACATTCGACAAAGAGGTTAGTACAGCTATTCGTTGTAGCATTCTCTAGTTCTAAATTAACAATGTAATAGATAATCTTAAGCTTATCTTAACTAATATTAGTAAAACTAGAATAGGGTGGCACAACTTATCAAAGATTCTATTTGCAGTTGGTGATCACTCAAAGATTACATTTTATTAGTGATTATTTGTATTTTATTCTTTGCAGAACTCTGGTTATTTCTTTTGTACCATGTTGGACAGTAATTAAGGTTTTCTTTCTACTTTCTCGGATTTCTTTTAAGACTTCTAACAGGTCTTGGTGCTTAATTAATTGTTTTACTAATGTAAGGTTCACCCCGATAGGGGTAGGTGGTAGTCTGTGATACATTGTGTAATTGGCTGTAATCAGCTGGTGGGATGTTACTGGTACCAAATATGAAAAATTACACTTAATAATCTTAACAAAATTACAAATACAAATACAGAGATTAGAATGGTTTCTACTAGACAGAATAACATTATTGCTATTAGTTTGTACAGCAGCACAAGCAGTTCTCAAACATACACTTTTTTCCAGTATATACGAGCACAGTTTTCTGGTCAGTGACTGGATGAATTTCAAAGTGACAAATACTCTGTTCAGTGTCCAAACACATCTTGGGCATTAGCAGTATTGCTTTCACAAATGAATCTCATTTGTTCTCTAGTAATGCAGGATTCTAAGTTTACTACTTGCTACTTTTCATTCATCTTTTTGTGCCCACACTCTATGTTCTGAAGGATAGAGTGTTGTTTCTTCATGGTTTAATCTTAGGGCAATGATGGGATGGATAACATAAACAGTGGCATTACATATGGTAAGCACAAAGGCAGTGGCTACATTAGAAATAGGATCATAGGTGAAATTCACCATAATCTACTAGGATTAAAACTTCTTTTCAAAATCAATTGCATTATCTCATTCAATTTTCTGAATTTCAGCTGGAAAATTACTTTCACTCTTTTCTTATATGATCAAAGCTGCTGTTGCTTGTATCTATAACTGTGCTTGTATACAACTGAAAGCTAAAGACACATTATCTTGAACTATACTAAGTGCTTCTACTATCAATTTGTGGTCTTGGTCTCCGGCCTGTTCATTCTTCTTTACTTTGGCAGTACTTTTGAAATCTGTCACTGGCTAGTTCTTAATGCTAGTAGAGATTACTATAAAGGCTGCTTCAATTTTGTTAGGCTACTTGCTGCAGCAGCTAGTTTATTCATCAGTATTTCTGAATCAATTCTATTTAAAACTCTTAATCTTGTCCTTAATATGCTAGTTAGATGTTTGTTATGGGGAACAGGAACTGCTTTCTGTTCATGATCATTTTTCCCTGCCAGAGGGATGTGCTGGGCTCTTACTACAAATTCAGACATACTTCACAAGTGTATCTGACAGAGGTTTAGGTCATATTTGAGACAGATGTTTGTTCTGAAATGTAGAGACTTCAGGGAATCTAATTTCTCTCTCTCTCTCTCTAAAGCACTTGATTTCTCAGATGTGTGGCAAGTAGGAATGTCTCTCTTGGTCACTCACCTTGCCCTTAGCAAAGATTAAGCTGTGACTGTGTTCAGGGCAGAAGATAATGGAGGGGAAATCTTGAGAGAAGAGCCTAAATTCATTGTCTACAGGCTGTATCAGGGTGAAATTACACTAACTGTCTGATTCACTTAGGTTATCACAGACTTCCTGGTGTTCATATACACCAGGGGAGGTTCAGACACTAATTACATCTGGTCTCTCATAAGCCATCTTTTTGATGACTAAGCACTTTACTTTGATTTCTTCTCTTCAGATTCCTTGAAGTGTTCACAGCTCCTGTTCTTGCTATTCTTACTCCTCACATACTTGATTCTCGTGGATTACTACAGTAGATATGTTTAATATAAACTTTCTTTATCTCAGAAGGTTTTCTTATGGATCTAGTATACTGATTAAATGCCAGGGACTAAGGCCATTCAGTATTGCTTTTGGTGGAGGTACTCTCTAGTTCTAAAACTTCAGTTATAATTCTATACAAAACAATTCTGTACACTAAAGTATGAGCTACTCTCGACCGCAATATACTCATTTTGTCCGAATAAGTTTTAGTCTCAGTTCACTGTCTCTTGGTGTCACTCTTGAAGGGGCTTTTGGGCCTTCTTCACTCGAGAGTGATGGATCCAGCATTCTGCTCTTTGATTTTGATTGCAGTGAAGGTGGTGAGAGGTACTTGCAGTGGTCTAGTGGTCTCTCTCACTGTGGTTCCGAAGTCTTCTCTGTAAGAGACTTAACATATACATCAACCCTAGGCTATCTAACTCCCTGCTCCGAGTTCCAGCCACAAGTTTCTCAATTACTCTGAGCTGTTTGCTTAATGCCACTATGTAAGTGGACATTCTGGACATTCTCTTTGTATTCTATTGTCTTCTATAAGGCATTCTAAAAGGATTCAGCATTCTTTTAGCTCAAAAGGTTTAGTTTGAATTTGCAATAGTGCTAGTGGAAGAGCTTCTTGCCCCAGTCTTATGATTTGCTGCTTAATCAAATGATTCATTCTCTCCCCCTGGCCGCTTGATTGGGGGCGGTATGGGGTGTGAAGTTCTTAATCTATGCCTAGATGGCTACTAATCTGTTGCACTATTTTGGAAATGAAAGGTGATTCTTTATCTGAGGATATTGTGGCTGGAACTCTGAAGCGTGGTATTATCTCTTGTAAAAATGATCTGGTCACCTCTTGAGCTTTGACAGTTCTGTGGGGAATGTTTCTGGCTACTCTGAAAATGTATCTATTAATACCAGTAAATACTGATACCTCTCTTTCCTTGGGAGTTCTGAAAAGTTGATTTGCCACTGCTATACACGCTCATGGCCTCTCTCAGTCTGACTAAGTTTTGGCCCGGGGGTATTTTGAGGTTAGTCTGGAGGCAAGGATCATATTATAAGCTCACTTGAGTGATAGTGGCATATAGATTCCTGACAATGATACAACAGTCTTTTCAATCAGATGTGTGTGTTCTAGAAAGCTTGTGGGAATTACTACTCTAAAGTCAACACTTCATTCTAGTGCACTCTGTATCACTCGCAGCCTCGGTCATTTTGAGAAAGGAGCCACACTCTATAAAAGGCTTTAAGTAATTAGGCTCTAGTGTGTTTTCTAGTGCTCTTCTTTCACTAGTAACCACGAAAATGGGAGGGGATTACTAGCTCTCTTTCAATGGTAGCCCACCCCTTGCAGTTGTCATTAAGCTTGATGGGGGAGCATCCCATGGGGGAGCATCTTTCACTCTTTCTGGTGCAGCAGAGGCCCATACTTTTGAAAACACTTATTTACTTATTCTAATATCTCTTTACTAATGTCTTTCTTAATTTCAGTGTTTGTTAATATTAAGCTTAACATCTTTATATTATTTGCCTCTAGAGCAACTCTTTTCATTTGAGAATGTTTAGCAAATTGAGCGAATTGTACAAAATCTTTTAGGTACACTTAGTACACATGTTACTTGAAAGGTTTGCAAAACTATGCTTTTTCAGACTGGCTAGTTGTTCATTCTTCACACTACAACATAAACATTCTCCACAGGTACTAAAGCTTTATTTAAAACTGAACACATAACCCTTGTGCTGACAAAAATTCTTCTCTTTTGGGAAGGTTACCTTTACCTCTCTTCTCTTACCTTGGGAGGAAGCCTTTACAAATCATATGTACTCATTTTGCGAACTGTGATTGCTTCGCATTTCAGCGTGATAATCTTTGCCTGATTTCATACGTTGCTATCTTATGCTGCATGCTGAACAACATGTTTGATTTGCTTGCTTTCTCTTTGCCTTGTTTTCCTTTTCAAGGGCCAAGACCAGAGAGCGGTCTGATCTCACAGTCTCTTTGTCATTCTGGGTGATTTCTTAAAACAAAAGACATTTCAGCATACAAAAACTATCTCATTTATCTTCCTATTATAAAACAGTACTAACAGCAATGAAGCACTATAAATCTTTTTATTTTCTGAGCTGCTTTTACTGGCAACTTCTTCTCAATGAGCCCCTCCCAAAAGGGGCTAATTTAGGAACCTGTTTGCTCTGGTCAGTTCTTATTATTTATTTCTCCTTGCCCTATCTCGCTTCTATTTGGACTTTTTTACAGACTTTCACAGTAGTTTCTCAGTTTTCTTCTTATACACATAGCTCCAGGTGGCAGGTATCAGATGTGATTCTCACACACAAGCTCTAAGACCTTAGGTTCTGAATCTGCTTGACCAGAAACCTTTAATTTACACTCGGGGCGTGTACCCTGACACTTATTGGAACAGCAAAACAGCAATACCAGTGTTTCTCATAAACACCGCACTGCAATAATACCTGCACATCCAGCTTTTGCCCACAGGCCATTCCCGTGTTCCCTGGGGAGACAGGGCAGCCAGAGCTGTCCCTGTGCCCAGGGCGCAGCCACTGTCACCTCACACAGCCTGCTAGCCTCTTGATGTACCAAAGGCTCTCGGAAATTGCTCACAAAGGCAGGCTATTCGGTTTGTTACAGAGAACTTTAAATCTCTACAGCAGATTGTTTCCAGTAAAGACTTACTGCAGTACTAACTGAAGTCTCATAAATCTCATAAGTCTCATTAACTAATTCATCTCATTCACCTCTTCTATATAAACTCTGTTTTACAAAATATCAGTCTTTTCTAGTTCTCTTCTTGCACAATCTAATTAAGCACTGTGTCTACTTACACACGCACTCACTCCCCCCCCCCCTTATCTCAAATTCACTAGAGCCATGGCTTGAATTACCATGAGGGGGAGAATTCTTGGAATTCTTTTAACTCACTTTATCGAAGTTAAACATAAATCACCGTACTATAGTTTTCCTATGTAAAATGCTACTCTTGTTGCAACAAAATCTTAAAATCTCTACAAACACCACTATATAATCTGAGAATCAAATTACCACAATGCAGCGGAAAAAAAATCACCACACAAAATCACTGGGAAAGGGCTTATTTCGCAAAGTGCTCACTTTTTTCAACACAACACAGCACACCATAATTCGGCATTTACTCAAATCAATTTTCTTGGACACAATCAAAATAACAGCGCACAGTCTAGAGATCAAGTCTAAACATCTAAGGCAAAGGAACTCTCTGAGCTCATACTCACGGTTAAAATGTACCAAATTTACACAAATCACTACATTCAAACACGATAAATACTATCACTGACATTCTTCTACTCGCTTCTCCGCGGGCACTTCTCTTCTTGCCCTCGCAGCCTGCTGCAGCCGGCGCCTCTGGCCTCACTCGGCTGCTTCAAACACGGGGAGTACTGACCCATCCTCGCACTGTAGGGCACTGTAGATTTACTCTCTTTTAAACACCATACACATATCACTTGCACGATCACAAACACAGTGCACTGGCCACACACATTAACTATACAGCAACACAGTGTCCGGATATTACACACACACAAACAAAACACACGGGCTCACCCGTTCTGCTCTATCAGAACTATGAATCTTCAATACACACATACACGGGTTCACCCGGCTTACTCCCAAAGCTGCTAGCGGTCTGCTCCATCAGAACGACGAACCCGGCCTCTAATACAGCTGCTCTATCAGTTGAACTCCATCTCTAATACAGCTGCTCTATCAGCTGAACTCCGTTTCTAATACAGCTGCTCTATCAGCTGAACCTCATCTCTAATACAGCTGCTCTATCAGCTGAACCCATGAACCCAGACGTCTCTGGGTGGTTTACTCCCTTTCTCTCTTTCCTCCCCCCCCCTGGGGCTCCATACATACCGTATTCTCTTCCGCAGGCCAGCGGGTCGTTGTCTGTCCTCGCAGGTGGCAAGTTGAGACAAGCGGAGCCCTACCAGGAAAAAATCTTGGGGCGCGCCTTGGAGGTCCGTCTATCCCCCCTGCCCCCGCGGGGACAGAGAACTCCTGCCTGGCTCGCCAAAATGTTTTGCGGAGAAAAGAAGAAACCTCACAACTTGTAAAAGTTGTAAAGCCCGGTATGCTTTTATTACGACGCGCGCCGGACGCAAGACTCCCCAAAAGGGCATGCGTGCCACTGGAGACTCCGAGTCTCCTTTTTATCTTCCCTTCCAAATGCATATGCATACAGTTTCAAATTAAGTTCATACATATTCATTCTACATGACATTTAGCACTAATTCTTCTTTATCGAAGGAATTCTTAAGTCGGGGGCAGATTGACCTCGTGGTTTTTCTGTTTTTCTTTCTCTGTCTCTTTGCTGTCTCTAGAACGCGGCCTCTCTTTCAGCTTTAGCTCTACAGACTCTTCACCTCTCCTAGACACTTTACTTAGTTCAGGATAGATATTCTGTCTCATGTGTCCGACCATTCATTCCTGGACTGACTGTGATCGTCCAGGCTCTGTGTCCCACAACCCGTTCCTGGGCTGACTTGGCCTCTCTCCCAGGTACTGTGTCCCAGCACCTATTCCCTTTCTGACTCTGCCTCTCCAGACTTTGTGTCCCTGCACCCAATCCTGAGCTGATTGTGCCTCATATGTGCTCTGTGTCCCAGCACACATGTCTGGGCTGACCGTGCCGCTCTCCCCTGATCTGTGTCCAAGCACCCATTCCTGGACTGACTCTGCCTCTCCAGGCTCCGCGTCCCTCCACCCATTCCTGGGCTGACTGTGCCTCTGCCAGCCACTCTGTCCCAGCACCCTTTCCTGAGCTGACTGTACCTCTCCAGTCTCTGCATCCCAGAACCCATTCCTGGGCGGACTGTGCCTCTCCAGGCTCTGTGTCCCAGCACCCATTCCTGGGCTGGCTGTGCCTCTCTCCCAAGCTCTGTCTCCTAGCTCCCATTCCTGGGCTGACTCGTCCTCTGCCATCCTCTTTTGCCCAGCACCCAATCCTGAGCCTACTGTGCCTCTCTCCCAGGCTCTGTGTCCCAGCACCCGTTCTTGGGCTGAGTCTTCCTCTCTCCCAGGCTCATTGTACCAGGACCCGTTTCTGGGCTGACTGTTCCTTTCCATGCTCAATGTACCAGCACCCATTCGTGGGTTGACTGTGCTTCTGCCAGGCTCTGTGTTCCAGCACCCATTCCTGGGCTGACTGTGCCTGTCCAGGCTCTGTGTCCCAGCACTCATTCCTTGGCTGACTGTGCCTCTCCAGACTCTGTGTCCCAGCACTCATTCCTGGGCTGACTGTGGTTCTGCCAGCCTCTGTGTCCCAGAACACATTCTTGGGCTGACTGTGCTTTTCCAGTCGCTGTGTCCCTGCACTCACACCTGGTCTGACTGTGCCGCTCTCCCAGGCTCTGTGTCCCAGCACCCATTACTGGGCTGACTGTGCCTCTCCAGGCTCTGTGTCCCAGTACTCACTCCTGGGCTGACTGTGTTTCTGCCAGTCACTGTGTTTCAGCATCAATTCCTGGGCACGCTGTGCATCTCCAGGCTCTGTATCCCAGCACCCATTACTGGGCTGAATTTGCCTCTGCCTGGCTCTGTGTCCCAGCACCCATTCCTGAGCAGACTGTGCTTCTCCAGGCTCTGTGTCCCAGCACCCATTCTTGGGCTGACTGTGCGTCTTCTGGGCACTGATCCCAGCACCCATTCCAGGGCTGACCGCGCCCCCTTCAGGCTCTGTGTTTCAGCACACATTACTGGGCCTACTGTCCCTCTCCATGCTCTGTGTCCCAGTACCCATTCCTGAGATTACTGCGGCCCCTTCAGGCTCTGTGTTCCAGTGCCCATTCCTGGACAGATTGTGCCTCTTTGGTTCTGTGTCCCAGCACCCATTGCTGGGGTGACTGTGCCTCTCTCCCACGCTCTGTGTCCCAGCACACATTCCTGAGCAGACTGTGCTTCTGCCAGGCTCTGTGTCCCCGAACCCATTCCTGGGTTGACTGTGCCTCTCCAGGCCCCATGTCCCAGCACTCATCCCTTAGCTGTCCCTGCCTCTATGCCTGGCGCTGTGACCCAGCACCCATTCCTAGGCTGACTGTGCCTCTCCAGGCTCTGTGTCCCAGCACCCATTCCTGGGCTGACTGTGCCTCTCTCCCAAGCTCTGTCTCCTAGCTCCCATTCCTGGGCTGACTCGTCCTCTGCCATCCTCTTTTGCCCAGCACCCAATCCTGAGCCTACTGTGCCTCTCTCCCAGGCTCTGTGTCCCAGCACCCGTTCTTGGGCTGAGTCTTCCTCGCTCCCAGGCTCATTGTACCAGGACCCGTTTCTGGGCTGACTGTTCCTTTCCATGCTCAATGTACCAGCACCCATTCGTGGGTTGACTGTGCTTCTGCCAGACTCTGTGTTCCAGCACCCATTCCTGGGCTGACTGTGCCTGTCCAGGCTCTGTGTCCCAGCACTCATTCCTTGGCTGACTGTGTCTCTCCAGACTCTGTGTCCCAGCACTCATTCCTGGGCTGACTGTGGTTCTGCCAGCCTCTGTGTCCCAGAACACATTCTTGGGCTGACTGTGCTTTTCCAGTCGCTGTGTCCCTGCACTCACACCTGGTCTGACTGTGCCGCCCTCCCAGGCTCTGTGTCCCAGCACCCATTCCTGGGCTGACTGTGCCTCTCCAGGCTCTGTGTTCCTGCACACAGTCCTGAGCTGACTGTGCCTCTCCAGACTCTGTGTCCCTGCACACATTCATGGGCTGACTGTGCCTCTCCAGGCTCTGTGTCCCTCCACTCATTCCTGGGCTGACTGTGCCTCTATGCCAGGCTCTGTGTCCCAGCACCCATTCCTGGGCATTCTTTGCCTCTCCAGGCTGTGTCCCAGCACCCATTCCTCGGCTGACAGTTCCTTTGCCAGGTACTGTTTAGCAGCACCCATTCCCTTTCTGACTGTGCCTCTCCAGACTTTGTGTCCCTGCACCCAATTCTGACCTTTTTGTGCCTCATATATGCACTGTGTCCCAGCACACATTACTGGGCCTACTGTCCCTCTCCATGCTCTGTGTCCCAGTACCCATTCCTGAGATTACTGCGCCCCCTTCAGGCTCTGTGTTCCAGCGCCCATTCCTGGACAGATTGTGCCTCTCTAGGCTCTGTGTCCCAGCACCCATTGCTGGGGTGACTGTGCCTCTCTCCCAGGCTCCTTGTCCCAGCACCCACTCCTGGGCTGACTGTGCCTCTCCAGGCTCTGTGTCCCAGCACCAATTCCTGGGTTGACTGTACCTCTCCAGTCTCTGCATCCCAGAATCCATTCCTGGGATGACTGTGCCTCTCCAGGCTCTGTGTCCCAGCACCCATTCCTGGGCTCAGTTTGCCTCACCCCCAGGCTCTGTGTCCCAGCACCCATTTCTGGGCTGACTCTGCCACTCATGGCTCTGTGTACCAGCACGCGTTCCTGGGCTGACTCTGCTTCTGCCAGGCTCTGGGTCCCAGCACACATTCCTGGGCTCACATTTACTCTCCAGTCTCTGTGTCCCAGCACCCATTCCTAGGCTCACTTTGTCTCTCCCCCAGGCTCTTTGTCCCAGCACCCATTCCTGGGCTCACTCTCCCTCTATGAATGCTCTGTGACCCAGAACAAATTCCTAGGCTCACTGTGCCTCTCTCCCAGGCTCTGTGTCCCAGCACCCTTTTCCTGGGCTGACTGTGCCCCTCTCCCAGTCTCTGTGTCCCTGCACCCAATCCTGAGCTGATTTTGCATCACATGTGCACTCTGTCCCACCACCAATTCGTGGGCTGACTTTGCCGCTCTCTCACGCTCTTTTTTCCAGCACCTATTCCTGGGTTGGCTCTGCCTCTCCAGGCTCTGTGTCCTAGCACCCATTCCTGGGCTCACTTTGCCTCCCCCCCAGGCACTTTGTCCCAGCAGCCATTCCTGGGCTCACTCTCCCTCTATGAAAGGCTCTGTGTCCCAGAATAAATTCCTAGGCTTACTGTGCCTCTCTCCAAGGCTCTGTGTCCCAGCACGCATTCCTGGGCTTACTGAGCCCCTGTCAGCCTCTCTGTCCCAGCACACATTCCTGGGTTGGCTCTGCCTCTCCAGGCTCTGTGTCCTAGCACCCATTCCTGGGCTGAGTGTGATTCTCCAGGCCCTGTGTCCCAGCACCCATTCCTGGGCGGACTGTGCCTCTCCAGGCTCTGTGTCTCAGAAACCATTCCAGGGATTACTGAGCCTCTGCCAGCCTGTCTTAGTCAGCACACTTTCCTGGCCTGACTGTGCCGCTCTCCCAGGCTCCGTGTCCCAGCACCCATTCTTGGGCTGAGGGTGCCTCTCAAGTCTCTGTGTCCCAGAACCCAATCCTGAGCTGATTTTGCCTCACATGTGCACTGTGTCCCACCACCAATTCGTGGGCTGACTTTGCCGCTCTCTCACGCTCTGTTTCCCAGCACCCATTCCTGGGTGGCTCTGACTCTCCAGGCTCTGTGCCCCAGCACTCAATCCTGGGCTGATTGTCCTTCTGCTAGGTACTATGTCCCAGCACCCATTCCTCGGCTGACTGTTCCTCTCCATGCTCAATGTACCAGCACTCATTCCTGGGTTGACTGTGCCTCTTCAGGCACTTTGTCCCAGCACCCATTCCTGGGTGACTGTGCCTCTCCAGGCTATGTGTCCCAGCTCCCATTCCTGGGTTGGCTCTGCCTCTCCAGGCTCTGTGTCCCAGCACCCATTCCTGGGCTGCCTGTACCTCTCCAGTCTCTGCATCCCAGAACCCATTCCTGGGATGACTGAGCCTCTTCCAGCCTCAGTATCCCAGCACACATTCTTGGGCTGACAGTGCTTTTCCAGTCTCTGTGTCCAGGAACCCGTTCCTGGGCTGACTTGGCCTCTCACCCAGGCTCTGTGTCCCAGCACCCATTCCTTGGCTGACTGTTCCTTTGCCAGGTACTGTGTCCCAGCACCTATTCCCTTTCTGACTCAGCCTCTCCAGACTTTGTGTCACTGCACCCAATCCTGAGCTGATTGCGCCTCCTATGTACACTGTGTCCCAGCACACATGCCTGGGTTGACTGTGCCGCTCTCCCCTGATCTGTGTCCCAGCACCCATTCCTGGACTGACTGTGCCTCTCCAGGCCCAGCGTCCCTCAACCCATTCCTGGGCTGACTGTACCTCTGCCAGCCTCTCTGTCCCAGCACCCTTTCCTGGGCTGACTGTGCCTTTCTCCCAGGCTCTGTGAACCAACACTTGTTCCTGTGCTGACTGTGCTTCTTCCAGGCTCTGTGTGCAAGCACACATTCCTGAGCAGATAGTGCTTCTGCCAGGCTCTGTGTCCCAGAACCCATTCCTGGGTTGACTGTGCCTCTCCAGGCCCCATGTCCCAGCACTCATTCCTGAGCTGACCCTGTCTCTATGCCACGCGCTGTGACCCAGCACCCATTCCTGGGCTGACTGTGCCTCTCTCCCAAGCTCTGTGTCCCAGTACCCGTTCTTGGGCTGAGTTTTCCTCGCTCCCAGGCTCATTGTACCAGGACCCGTTTCTGGGCTGACTGTTCCTTTCCATGCTCAATGTACCAGCACCCATTCCTGGGTTGACTGTGCTTCTGCCAGGCTCTGTGTTCCAGCACCCATTCCTGGGCTGACTGTGCCTGTCCAGGCTCTGTGTCCCAGCACTCATTCCTTGGCTGACTGTGCCTCTCCAGGCTCTGTGTCCAAGCTCCCAATTCTGGGCTGGCTGTTCTTCTGCCAGGCTCTGTGTCCCAGCACCCATTCCTGGGCTGACTGTGCCTCTCCAGACTCTGTGTCCCAGCACTCATTCCTTGGCTGACTGTGCCTCTCCAGGCTCTGTGTCCAAGCACCCAATCCTGGGCTGGCTGTTCTTCTGCCAGGCTCTGTGTCCCAGCACCCAATCCTGAGCCTACCGTGCCTCTCTCCAAGGCTCTGTGTCCGACCATTCATTCCTGGACTGACTGTGATCGTCCAGGCTCTGTGTCCCAGAACCCGTTCCTGGGCTGACTTGGCCTCTCTCCCAGGTACTGTGTCCCAGCACCTATTCCCTTTCTGACTCTGCCTCTCCAGACTTTGTGTCCCTGCACCCAATCCTGAGCTGATAGTGCCTCATATGTGCTCTGTGTCCCAGCACACATGTCTGGGCTGACCGTGCCGCTCTCCCCTGATCTGTGTCCAAGCACCCATTCCTGGACTGACTCTGCCTCTCCAGGCTCCGCGTCCCTCCACCCATTCCTGCGCTGACTGTGCCTCTGGCAGTCTCTCTGTCCCAGCACCCTTTCCTGGGCTGACTGTGCCTCTGCCAGCCACTCTGTCCCAGCACCCTTTCCTGAGCTGACTGTACCTCTCCAGTCTCTGCATCCCAGAACCCATTCCTGGGCGGACTGTGCCTCTCCAGGCTCTGTGTCCCAGCACCCATTCCTGGGCTGACTGTGCCTCTCTCCCAAGCTCTGTCTCCTAGCTCCCATTCCTGGGCTGACTCGTCCTCTGCCATCCTCTTTTGCCCAGCACGCAATCCTGAGCCTACTGTGCCTCTCTCCCAGGCTCTGTGTCCCAGCACCCGTTCTTGGGCTGAGTCTTCCTCTCTCCCAGGCTCATTGTACCAGGACCCGTTTCTGGGCTGACTGTTCCTTTCCATGCTCAATGTACCAGCACCCATTCGTGGGTTGACTGTGCTTCTGCCAGGCTCTGTGTTCCAGCACCCATTCCTGGGCTGACTGTGCCTGTCCAGGCTCTGTGTCCCAGCACTCATTCCTTGGCTGACTGTGCCTCTCCAGACTCTGTGTCCCAGCACTCATTCCTGGGCTGACTGTGGTTCTGCCAGCCTCTGTGTCCCAGAACACATTCTTGGGCTGACTGTGCTTTTCCAGTCGCTGTGTCCCTGCACTCACACCTGGTCTGACTGTGCCGCTCTCCCAGGCTCTGTGTCCCAGCACCCATTACTGGGCTGACTGTGCCTCTCCAGGCTCTGTGTCCCAGTACTCACTCCTGGGCTGACTGTGTTTCTGCCAGTCACTGTGTTTCAGCATCAATTCCTGGGCACGCTGTGCATCTCCAGGCTCTGTATCCCAGCACCCATTACTGGGCTGAATTTGCCTCTGCCTGGCTCTGTGTCCCAGCACCCATTCCTGAGCAGACTGTGCTTCTCCAGGCTCTGTGTCCCAGCACCCATTCTTGGGCTGACTGTGCGTCTTCTGGGCACTGATCCCAGCACCCATTCCAGGGCTGACCGCGCCCCCTTCAGGCTCTGTGTTTCAGCACACATTACTGGGCCTACTGTCCCTCTCCATGCTCTGTGTCCCAGTACCCATTCCTGAGATTACTGCGCCCCCTTCAGGCTCTGTGTTCCAGTGCCCATTCCTGGACAGATTGTGCCTCTTTGGTTCTGTGTCCCAGCACCCATTGCTGGGGTGACTGTGCCTCTCTCCCACGCTCTGTGTCCCAGCACACATTCCTGAGCAGACTGTGCTTCTGCCAGGCTCTGTGTCCCCGAACCCATTCCTGGGTTGACTGTGCCTCTCCAGGCCCCATGTCCCAGCACTCATCCCTTAGCTGTCCCTGCCTCTATGCCTGGCGCTGTGACCCAGCACCCATTCCTAGGCTGACTGTGCCTCTCCAGGCTCTGTGTCCCAGCACCCATTCCTGGTCTGACTGTGCCTCTCTCCCAAGCTCTGTTTTCTAGCTCCCATTCCTGGGCTGACTCGTCCTCTGCCATCCTCTTTTGCCCAGCACCCAATCCTGAGCCTACTGTGCCTCTCTCCCAGGCTCTGTGTCCCAGCACCCGTTCTTGGGCTGAGTCTTCCTCGCTCCCAGGCTCATTGTACCAGGACCCGTTTCTGGGCTGACTGTTCCTTTCCATGCTCAATGTACCAGCACCCATTCGTGGGTTGACTGTGCTTCTGCCAGACTCTGTGTTCCAGCACCCATTCCTGGGCTGACTGTGCCTGTCCAGGCTCTGTGTCCCAGCACTCATTCCTTGGCTGACTGTGTCTCTCCAGACTCTGTGTCCCAGCACTCATTCCTGGGCTGACTGTGGTTCTGCCAGCCTCTGTGTCCCAGAACACATTCTTGGGCTGACTGTGCTTTTCCAGTCGCTGTGTCCCTGCACTCACACCTGGTCTGACTGTGCCGCTCTCCCAGGCTCTGTGTCCCAGCACCCATTCCTGGGCTGACTGTGCCTCTCCAGGCTCTGTGTTCCTGCACACAGTCCTGAGCTGACTGTGCCTCTCCAGACTCTGTGTCCCTGCACACATTCATTGGCTGACTGTGCCTCTCCAGGCTCTGTGTCCCTCCACTCATTCCTGGGCTGACTGTGCCTCTATGCCAGGCTCTGTGTCCCAGCACCCATTCCTGGGCATTCTTTGCCTCTCCAGGCTCTGTCCCAGCACCCATTCCTCGGCTGACAGTTCCTTTGCCAGGTACTGTTTAGCAGCACCCATTCCCTTTCTGACTGTGCCTCTCCAGACTTTGTGTCCCTGCACCCAATTCTGACCTTTTTGTGCCTCATATATGCACTGTGTCCCAGCACACATTACTGGGCCTACTGTCCCTCTCCATGCTCTGTGTCCCAGTACCCATTCCTGAGATTACTGCGCCCCCTTCAGGCTCTGTGTTCCAGCGCCCATTCCTGGACAGATTGTTCCTCTCTAGGCTCTGTGTCCCAGCACCCATTGCTGGGGTGACTGTGCCTCTCTCCCAGGCTCCTTGTCCCAGCACCCACTCCTGGGCTGACTGTGCCTCTCCAGGCTCTGTGTCCCAGCACCAATTCCTGGGTTGACTGTACCTCTCCAGTCTCTGCATCCCAGAATCCCTTCCTGGGATGACTGTGCCTCTCCAGGCTCTGTGTCCCAGCACCCATTCCTGGGCTCAGTTTGCCTCACCCCCAGGCTCTGTGTCCCAGCACCCATTTCTGGGCTGACTCTGCCACTCATGGCTCTGTGTACCAGCACGCGTTCCTGGGCTGACTCTGCTTCTGCCAGGCTCTGGGTCCCAGCACACATTCCTGGGCTCACATTTACTCTCCAGTCTCTGTGTCCCAGCACCCATTCCTAGGCTCACTTTGTCTCTCCCCCAGGCTCTTTGTCTCTGCACCCGTTCCTGGGCTCACTCTCCCTCTGTGAAAGGCTCTGTGTCCCCGAACCAATTCCTGGGCTCACTGTGCCTCTCTCCCAGGCTCTGTGTCCCAGCACCCATTCCTGGGCTGACTGTGCCTCTCCAGGCTCTGTGTTCCTGCACACAGTCCTGAGCTGACTGTGCCTCTCCAGACTCTGTGTCCCTGCACACATTCATGGGCTGACTGTGCCTCTCCAGGCTCTGTGTCCCTCCACTCATTCCTGGGCTGACTGTGCCTCTATGCCAGGCTCTGTGTCCCAGCACCCATTCCTGGGCATTCTTTGCCTCTCCAGGCTGTGTCCCAGCACCCATTCCTCGGCTGACAGTTCCTTTGCCAGGTACTGTTTAGCAGCACCCATTCCCTTTCTGACTGTGCCTCTCCAGACTTTGTGTCCCTGCACCCAATTCTGACCTTTTTGTGCCTCATATATGCACTGTGTCCCAGCACACATTACTGGGCCTACTGTCCCTCTCCATGCTCTGTGTCCCAGTACCCATTCCTGAGATTACTGCGCCCCCTTCAGGCTCTGTGTTCCAGCGCCCATTCCTGGACAGATTGTGCCTCTCTAGGCTCTGTGTCCCAGCACCCATTCCTGGGCTGCCTGTACCTCTCCAGTCTCTGCATCCCAGAACCCATTCCTGGGATGACTGAGCCTCTTCCAGCCTCAGTATCCCAGCACACATTCTTGGGCTGACAGTGCTTTTCCAGTCTCTGTGTCCAGGAACCCGTTCCTGGGCTGACTTGGCCTCTCACCCAGGCTCTGTGTCCCAGCACCCATTCCTTGGCTGACTGTTCCTTTGCCAGGTACTGTGTCCCAGCACCTATTCCCTTTCTGACTCAGCCTCTCCAGACTTTGTGTCACTGCACCCAATCCTGAGCTGATTGCGCCTCCTATGTACACTGTGTCCCAGCACACATGCCTGGGTTGACTGTGCCGCTCTCCCCTGATCTGTGTCCCAGCACCCATTCCTGGACTGACTGTGCCTCTCCAGGCCCAGCGTCCCTCAACCCATTCCTGGGCTGACTGTACCTCTGCCAGCCTCTCTGTCCCAGCACCCTTTCCTGGGCTGACTGTGCCTTTCTCCCAGGCTCTGTGAACCAACACTTGTTCCTGTGCTGACTGTGCTTCTTCCAGGCTCTGTGTGCAAGCACACATTCCTGAGCAGATAGTGCTTCTGCCAGGCTCTGTGTCCCAGAACCCATTCCTGGGTTGACTGTGCCTCTCCAGGCCCCATGTCCCAGCACTCATTCCTGAGCTGACCCTGTCTCTATGCCACGCGCTGTGACCCAGCACCCATTCCTGGGCTGACTGTGCCTCTCCAGGCTCTGTGTCCCAGCACCCATTCCTGGGCTGACTGTGCCTCTCTCCCAAGCTCTGTGTCCCAGCACCCGTTCTTGGGCTGAGTTTTCCTCGCTCCCAGGCTCATTGTACCAGGACCCGTTTCTGGGCTGACTGTTCCTTTCCATGCTCAATGTACCAGCACCCATTCCTGGGTTGACTGTGCTTCTGCCAGGCTCTGTGTTCCAGCACCCATTCCTGGGCTGACTGTGCCTGTCCAGGCTCTGTGTCCCAGCACTCATTCCTTGGCTGACTGTGCCTCTCCAGGCTCTGTGTCCAAGCTCCCAATCCTGGGCTGGCTGTTCTTCTGCCAGGCTCTGTGTCCCAGCACCCATTCCTGGGCTGACTGTGCCTCTCCAGACTCTGTGTCCCAGCACTCATTCCTTGGCTGACTGTGCCTCTCCAGGCTCTGTGTCCAAGCACCCAATCCTGGGCTGGCTGTTCTTCTGCCAGGCTCTGTGTCCCAGCACCCAATCCTGAGCCTACCGTGCCTCTCTCCAAGGCTCTGTGTCCGACCATTCATTCCTGGACTGACTGTGATCGTCCAGGCTCTGTGTCCCAGAACCCGTTCCTGGGCTGACTTGGCCTCTCTCCCAGGTACTGTGTCCCAGCACCTATTCCCTTTCTGACTCTGCCTCTCCAGACTTTGTGTCCCTGCACCCAATCCTGAGCTGATTGTGCCTCATATGTGCTCTGTGTCCCAGCACACATGTCTGGGCTGACCGTGCCGCTCTCCCCTGATCTGTGTCCAAGCACCCATTCCTGGGCTGACTGTGCCTCTCTCCCAAGCTCTGTCTCCTAGCTCCCATTCCTGGGCTGACTCGTCCTCTGCCATCCTCTTTTGCCCAGCACCCAATCCTGAGCCTACTGTGCCTCTCTCCCAGGCTCTGTGTCCCAGCACCCGTTCTTGGGCTGAGTCTTCCTCTCTCCCAGGCTCATTGTACCAGGACCCGTTTCTGGGCTGACTGTTCCTTTCCATGCTCAATGTACCAGCACCCATTCGTGGGTTGACTAGGCTTCTGCCAGGCTCTGTGTTCCAGCACCCATTCCTGGGCTGACTGTGCCTGTCCAGGCTCTGTGTCCCAGCACTCATTCCTTGGCTGACTGTGTCTCTCCAGACTCTGTGTCCCAGCACTCATTCCTGGGCTGACTGTGGTTCTGCCAGCCTCTGTGTCCCAGAACACATTCTTGGGCTGACTGTGCTTTTCCAGTCGCGGTGTCCCTGCACTCACACCTGGTCTGACTGTGCCGCTCTCCCAGGCTCTGTGTCCCAGCACCCATTCCTGGGCTGACTGTGCCTCTCCAGGCTCTGTGTCCCTGCACACAATCCTGAGCGGACTGTACCTCTCCAGACTCTGTGTCCCTGCACACATTCCTGAGCTGACTGTGCCTCTCCAGGGTCTGTGTCCCTCCACTCATTCCTGGGCTGACTGTGCCTCTATTCCAGGCTCTGTGTCCCAGCACCAATTCCTGGGCTGACTGTGCCTCTATTCCAGGCTCTGTGTCCCAGCACCCATTCCTGGGCGTTCTTTCCCTCTCCAGGCTGTGTCCCAGCACCCATTCCTCGGCTGACAGTTCCTTTGCCAGGTACTGTTTAGCAGCACCCATTCCCTTTCTGACTGTGCCTCTCCAGACTTTGTGTCCCTGCTCCCAATTCTGACCTTTTTGTGCCTCATATATGCACTGTGTCCCAGCACCCATTCTTGGGCTGACTGTGCCTCTCCAGACTCTGTGTCCCAGCACTCATTCCTGGGCTGACTGTGGTTCTGCCAGCCTCTGTGTCCCAGAACACATTCTTGGGCTGACTGTGCTTTTCCAGTCGCTGTGTCCCTGCACTCACACCTGGTCTGACTGTGCCGCTCTCCCAGGCTCTGTGTCCCAGCACCCATTCCTGGGCTGACTGTGCCTCTCCAGGCTCTGTGTTCCTGCACACAGTCCTGAGCTGACTGTGCCTCTCCAGACTCTGTGTCCCTGCACACATTCATGGGCTGACTGTGCCTCTCCAGGCTCTGTGTCCCTCCACTCATTCCTGGGCTGACTGTGCCTCTATGCCAGGCTCTGTGTCCCAGCACCCATTCCTGGGCATTCTTTGCCTCTCCAGGCTGTGTCCCAGCACCCATTCCTCGGCTGACAGTTCCTTTGCCAGGTACTGTTTAGCAGCACCCATTCCCTTTCTGACTGTGCCTCTCCAGACTTTGTGTCCCTGCACCCAATTCTGACCTTTTTGTGCCTCATATATGCACTGTGTCCCAGCACACATTACTGGGCCTACTGTCCCTCTCCATGCTCTGTGTCTCAGTACCCATTCCTGAGATTACTGCGCCCCCTTCAGGCTCTGTGTTCCAGCGCCCATTCCTGGACAGATTGTGCCTCTCTAGGCTCTGTGTCCCAGCACCCATTGCTGGGGTGACTGTGCCTCTCTCCCAGGCTCCTTGTCCCAGCACCCACTCCTGGGCTGACTGTGCCTCTCCAGGCTCTGTGTCCCAGCACCAATTCCTGGGTTGACTGTACCTCTCCAGTCTCTGCATCCCAGAATCCATTCCTGGGATGACTGTGCCTCTCCAGGCTCTGTGTCCCAGCACCCATTCCTGGGCTCAGTTTGCCTCACCCCCAGGCTCTGTGTCCCAGCACCCATTTCTGGGCTGACTCTGCCACTCATGGCTCTGTGTACCAGCACGCGTTCCTGGGCTGACTCTGCTTCTGCCAGGCTCTGTGTCCCAGCACACATTCCTGGGCTCACATTTACTCTCCAGTCTCTGTGTCCCAGCACCCATTCCTAGGCTCACTTTGTCTCTCCCCCAGGCTCTTTGTCTCTGCACCCGTTCCTGGGCTCACTCTCCCTCTATGAAAGGCTCTGTGTCCCCGAACCAATTCCTGGGCTCACTGTGCCTCTCTCCCAGGCTCTGTGTCCCAGCACTCATTCCTGGGCTTACTGAGCCCGTCTCCCAGTCTCTGGGTCCCTGCACCCAATCCTGAGCTGATTTTGCCTCACATGTGCACTGTGTTCCACCACCAATTCGTGGGCTGACTTTGCCGCTCTCTCACGCTCTGTTTTCCAGCACCCATTCCTGGGCGGCTCTGCCTCTCCAGGCTCTGTGTCCCAGCACCCATTCCTGGGCTCACTTTGCCTCTCCCCAAGGCTCTTTGTCCCAGCACCCATTCCTGGGCTCACTCTCCCTCTATGAATGCTCTGTGACCCAGAACAAATTCCTAGGCTCACTGTGCCTCTCTCCCAGGCTCTGTGTCCCAGCACCCTTTTCCTGGGCTGACTGTGCCCCTCTCCCAGTCTCTGTGTCCCTGCACCCAATCCTGAGCTGATTTTGCCTCACATGTGCACTCTGTCCCACCACCAATTCGTGGGCTGACTTTGCCGCTCTCTCACGCTCTTTTTTCCAGCACCCATTCCTGGGTTGGCTCTGCCTCTCCAGGCTCTGTGTCCTAGCACCCATTCCTGGGCTCACTTTGCCCCCCCCCCAGGCACTTTGTCCCAGCAGCCATTCCTGGGCTCACTCTCCCTCTATGAAAGGCTCTGTGTCCCAGAATAAATTCCTAGGCTTACTGTGCCTCTCTCCCAGGCTCTGTGTCCCAGCACGCATTCCTGGGCTTACTGAGCCCCTGTCAGCCTCTCTGTCCCAGCACACATTCCTGGGTTGGCTCTGCCTCTCCAGGCTCTGTGTCCTAGCACCCATTCCTGGGCTGAGTGTGATTCTCCAGGCCCTGTGTCCCAGCACCCATTCCTGGGCGGACTGTGCCTCTCCAGGCTCTGTGTCTCAGAAACCATTCCAGGGATTACTGAGCCTCTGCCAGCCTGTCTTAGTCAGCACACTTTCCTGGCCTGACTGTGCCGCTCTCCCAGGCTCCGTGTCCCAGCACCCATTCTTGGGCTGAGGGTGCCTCTCAAGTCTCTGTGTCCCAGAACCCAATCCTGAGCTGATTTTGCCTCACATGTGCACTGTGTCCCACCACCAATTCGTGGGCTGACTTTGCCGCTCTCTCACGCTCTGTTTCCCAGCACCCATTCCTGGGTGGCTCTGACTCTCCAGGCTCTGTGCCCCAGCACTCAATCCTGGGCTGATTGTCCTTCTGCTAGGTACTATGTCCCAGCACCCATTCCTCGGCTGACTGTTCCTCTCCATGCTCAATGTACCAGCACTCATTCCTGGGTTGACTGTGCCTCTTCAGGCACTTTGTCCCAGCACCCATTCCTGGGTGACTGTGCCTCTCCAGGCTATGTGTCTCAGCTCCCATTCCTGGGTTGGCTCTGCCTCTCCAGGCTCTGTGTCCCAGCACCCATTCCTGGGCTGCCTGTACCTCTCCAGTCTCTGCATCCCAGAACCCATTCCTGGGATGACTGAGCCTCTTCCAGCCTCAGTATCCCAGCACACATTCTTGGGCTGACAGTGCTTTTCCAGTCTCTGTGTCCAGGAACCCGTTCCTGGGCTGACTTGGCTTCTCACCCAGGCTCTGTGTCCCAGCACCCATTCCTTGGCTGACTGTTCCTTTGCCAGGTACTGTGTCCCAGCACCTATTCCCTTTCTGACTCAGCCTCTCCAGACTTTGTGTCCCTGCACCCAATCCTGAGCTGATTGCGCCTCCTATGTACACTGTGTCCCAGCACACATGCCTGGGTTGACTGTGCCGCTCTCCCCTGATCTGTGTCCCAGCACCCATTCCTGGACGGACTGTGCCTCTCCAGGCCCAGCGTCCCTCAACCCATTCCTGGGCTGACTGTGCCTCTGCCAGCCTCTCTGTCCCAGCACCCTTTCCTGGGCTGACTGTGCCTTTCTCCCAGGCTCTGTGTCCCAACACTTGTTCCTGTGCTGACTGTGCTTCTTCCAGGCTCTGTGTCCCAGCAACCATTCCTGAGCAGATAGTGCTTCTGCCAGGCTCTGTGTCCCAGAACCCATTCCTGGGTTGACTGTGCCTCTCCAGGCCCCATGTCCCAGCACTCATTCCTGAGCTGACCCTGTCTCTATGCCACGCGCTGTGACCCAGCACCCATTCCTGGGCTGACTGTGCCTCTCCAGGCTCTGTGTCCCAGCACCCATTCCTGGGCTGACTGTGCCTCTCTCCCAAGCTCTGTGTCCCAGCACCCGTTCTTGGGCTGAGTTTTCCTCGCTCCCAGGCTCATTGTACCAGGACCCGTTTCTGGGCTGACTGTTCCTTTCCATGCTCAATGTACCAGCACCCATTCCTGGGTTGACTGTGCTTCTGCCAGGCTCTGTGTTCCAGCACCCATTCCTGGGCTGACTGTGCCTGTCCAGGCTCTGTGTCCCAGCACTCATTCCTTGGCTGACTGTGCCTCTCCAGGCTCTGTGTCCAAGCTCCCAATCCTGGGCTGGCTGTTCTTCTGCCAGGCTCTGTGTCCCAGCACCCATTCCTGGGCTGACTGTGCCTCTCCAGACTCTGTGTCCCAGCACTCATTCCTTGGCTGACTGTGCCTCTCCAGGCTCTGTGTCCAAGCACCCAATCCTGGGCTGGCTGTTCTTCTGCCAGGCTCTGTGTCCCAGCACCCAATCCTGAGCCTACCGTGCCTCTCTCCAAGGCTCTGTGTCCGACCATTCATTCCTGGACTGACTGTGATCGTCCAGGCTCTGTGTCCCAGAACCCGTTCCTGGGCTGACTTGGCCTCTCTCCCAGGTACTGTGTCCCAGCACCTATTCCCTTTCTGACTCTGCCTCTCCAGACTTAGTGTCCCTGCACCCAATCCTGAGCTGATTGTGCCTCATATGTGCTCTGTGTCCCAGCACACATGTCTGGGCTGACCGTGCCGCTCTCCCCTGATCTGTGTCCAAGCACCCATTCCTGGACTGACTCTGCCTCTCCAGGCTCCGCGTCCCTCCACCCATTCCTGGGCTGACTGTGCCTCTGGCAGTCTCTCTGTCCCAGCACCCTTTCCTGGGCTGACTGCCTCTGCCAGCCACTCTGTCCCAGCACCCTTTCCTGAGCTGACTGTACCTCTCCAGTCTCTGTGTCCCAGAACCCATTCCTGGGCGGACTGTGCCTCTCCAGGCTCTGTGTCCCAGCACCCATTCCTGGGCTGACTGTGCCTCTCTCCCAAGCTCTGTCTCCTAGCTCCCATTCCTGGGCTGACTCGTCCTCTGCCATCCTCTTTTGCCCAGCACGCAATCCTGAGCCTACTGTGCCTCTCTCCCAGGCTCTGTGTCCCAGCACCCGTTCTTGGGCTGAGTCTTCCTCTCTCCCAGGCTCATTGTACCAGGACCCGTTTCTGGGCTGACTGTTCCTTTCCATGCTATATGTACCAGCACCCATTCGTGGGTTGACTGTGCTTCTGCCAGGCTCTGTGTTCCAGCACCCATTCCTGGGCTGACTGTGCCTGTCCAGGCTCTGTGTCCCAGCACTCATTCCTTGGCTGACTGTGCCTCTCCAGACTCTGTGTCCCAGCACTCATTCCTGGGCTGACTGTGGTTCTGCCAGCCTCTGTGTCCCAGAACACATTCTTGGGCTGACTGTGCTTTTCCAGTCGCGGTGTCCCTGCACTCACACCTGGTCTGACTGTGCCGCTCTCCCAGGCTCTGTGTCCCAGCACCCATTCCTGGGCTGACTGTGCCTCTCCAGGCTCTGTGTCCCTGCACACAATCCTGAGCGGACTGTGCCTCTCCAGACTCTGTGTCCGTGCACACATTCCTGAGCTGACTGTGCCTCTCCAGGGTCTGTGTCCCTCCACTCATTCCTGGGCTGACTGTGCCTCTATTCCAGGCTCTGTGTCCCAGCACCAATTCCTGGGCTGACTGTGCCTCTATTCCAGGCTCTGTGTCCCAGCACCCATTCCTGGGCGTTCTTTCCCTCTCCAGGCTGTGTCCCAGCACCCATTCCTCGGCTGACAGTTCCTTTGCCAGGTACTGTTTAGCAGCACCCATTCCCTTTATGACTGTGCCTCTCAAGACTTTGTGTCCCTGCTCCCAATTCTGACCTTTTTGTGCCTCATATATGCACTGTGTCCCAGCACACATTCCTGGGCTGACTGTGCCGATCTCCAACAATCTGTGTCCCAGCACCCATTCTTGGGCTGACTGTGCCTCTCCAGGCTCTGTGTCCCAGTACTCACTCCTGGGCTGACTGTGTTTCTGCCAGTCACTGTGTTTCAGCATCAATTCCTGGGCACGCTGTGCATCTCCAGGCTCTGTATCCCAGCACCCATTACTGGGCTGAATTTGCCTCTGCCTGGCTCTGTGTCCCAGCACCCATTCCTGAGCAGACTGTGCTTCTCCAGGCTCTGTGTCCCAGCACCCATTCCTGGGCTGACTGTGCGTCTTCTGGGCACTGATCCCAGCACCCATTCCAGGGCTGACCGCACCCCCTTCAGGCTCTGTGTTTCAGCACACATTACTGGGCCTACTGTCCCTCTCCATGCTCTGTGTCCCAGTACTCATTCCTGAGATTACTGCGCCCCCTTCAGGCTCTGTGTTCCAGTGCCCATTCCTGGACAGATTGTGCCTCTTTGGTTCTGCGTCCCAGCACCCATTGCTGGGGTGACTGTGCCTCTCTCCCACGCACTGTTTCCCAGCACACATTCCTGAGCAGACTGTGCTTCTGCCAGGCTCTGTGTCCCCGAACCCATTCCTGGGTTGACTGTGCCTCTCCAGGCCCCATGTCCCAGCACTCATCCCTTAGCTGTCCCTGCCTCTATGCCTGGCGCTGTGACCCAGCACCCATTCCTAGGCTGACTGTGCCTCTCCAGTCTCTGTGTCCCAGCACCCATTCCTGGGCTGACTGTACCTCTCCAGTCTCTGCATCCCAGAACCCATTCCTGGGCGGACTGTGCCTCTCCAGGCTCTGTGTCCCAGCACCCATTCCTGGGCTGACTGTGCCTCTCTCCCAAGCTCTGTCTCCTAGCTCCCATTCCTGGGCTGACTCGTCCTCTGCCATCCTCTTTTGCGCAGCACCCAATCCTGAGCCTACTGTGCCTCTCTCCCAGGCTCTGTGTCCCAGCACCCGTTCTTGGGCTGAGTCTTCCTCGCTCCTAGGCTCATTGTACCAGGACCCGTTTCTGGGCTGACTGTTCCTTTCCATGCTCAATGTACCAGCACCCATTCGTGGGTTGACTGTGCTTCTGCCAGGCTCTGTGTTCCAGCACCCATTCCTGGGCTGACTGTGCCTGTCCAGGCTCTGTGTCCCAGCACTCATTCCTTGGCTGACTGTGTCTCTCCAGACTCTGTGTCCCAGCACTCATTCCTGGGCTGACTGTGGTTCTGCCAGCCTCTGTGTCCCAGAACACATTCTTGGGCTGACTGTGCTTTTCCAGTCGCTGTGTCCCTGCACTCACACCTGGTCTGACTGTGCCGCTCTCCCAGGCTCTGTGTCCCAGCACCCATTCCTGGGCTGACTGTGCCTCTCCAGGCTCTGTGTTCCTGCACACAGTCCTGAGCTGACTGTGCCTCTCCAGACTCTGTGTCCCTGCACACATTCATGGGCTGACTGTGCCTCTCCAGGGTCTGTGTCCCTCCACTCATTCCTGGGCTGACTGTGCCTCTATTCCAGGCTCTGTGTCCCAGCACCAATTCCTGGGCTGACTGTGCCTCTATTCCAGGCTCTGTGTCCCAGCACCCATTCCTGGGCGTTCTTTCCCTCTCCAGGCTGTGTCCCAGCACCCATTCCTCGGCTGACAGTTCCTTTGCCAGGTACTGTTTAGCAGCACCCATTCCCTTTATGACTGTGCCTCTCAAGACTTTGTGTCCCTGCTCCCAATTCTGACCTTTTTGTGCCTCATATATGCACTGTGTCCCAGCACACATTCCTGGGCTGACTGTGCCGATCTCCAACAATCTGTGTCCCAGCACCCATTCTTGGGCTGACTGTGCCTCTCCAGGCTCTGTGTCCCAGTACTCACTCCTGGGCTGACTGTGTTTCTGCCAGTCACTGTGTTTCAGCATCAATTCCTGGGCACGCTGTGCATCTCCAGGCTCTGTATCCCAGCACCCATTACTGGGCTGAATTTGCCTCTGCCTGGCTCTGTGTCCCAGCACCCATTCCTGAGCAGACTGTGCTTCTCCAGGCTCTGTGTCCCAGCACCCATTCCTGGGCTGACTGTGCGTCTTCTGGGCACTGATCCCAGCACCCATTCCAGGGCTGACCGCACCCCCTTCAGGCTCTGTGTTTCAGCACACATTACTGGGCCTACTGTCCCTCTCCATGCTCTGTGTCCCAGTACTCATTCCTGAGATTACTGCGCCCCCTTCAGGCTCTGTGTTCCAGTGCCCATTCCTGGACAGATTGTGCCTCTTTGGTTCTGCGTCCCAGCACCCATTGCTGGGGTGACTGTGCCTCTCTCCCACGCACTGTTTCCCAGCACACATTCCTGAGCAGACTGTGCTTCTGCCAGGCTCTGTGTCCCCGAACCCATTCCTGGGTTGACTGTGCCTCTCCAGGCCCCATGTCCCAGCACTCATCCCTTAGCTGTCCCTGCCTCTATGCCTGGCGCTGTGACCCAGCACCCATTCCTAGGCTGACTGTGCCTCTCCAGTCTCTGTGTCCCAGCACCCATTCCTGGGCTGACTGTACCTCTCCAGTCTCTGCATCCCAGAACCCATTCCTGGGCGGACTGTGCCTCTCCAGGCTCTGTGTCCCAGCACCCATTCCTGGGCTGACTGTGCCTCTCTCCCAAGCTCTGTCTCCTAGCTCCCATTCCTGGGCTGACTCGTCCTCTGCCATCCTCTTTTGCGCAGCACCCAATCCTGAGCCTACTGTGCCTCTCTCCCAGGCTCTGTGTCCCAGCACCCGTTCTTGGGCTGAGTCTTCCTCGCTCCCAGGCTCATTGTACCAGGACCCGTTTCTGGGCTGACTGTTCCTTTCCATGCTCAATGTACCAGCACCCATTCGTGGGTTGACTGTGCTTCTGCCAGGCTCTGTGTTCCAGCACCCATTCCTGGGCTGACTGTGCCTGTCCAGGCTCTGTGTCCCAGCACTCATTCCTTGGCTGACTGTGTCTCTCCAGACTCTGTGTCCCAGCACTCATTCCTGGGCTGACTGTGGTTCTGCCAGCCTCTGTGTCCCAGAACACATTCTTGGGCTGACTGTGCTTTTCCAGTCGCTGTGTCCCTGCACTCACACCTGGTCTGACTGTGCCGCTCTCCCAGGCTCTGTGTCCCAGCACCCATTCCTGGGCTGACTGTGCCTCTCCAGGCTCTGTGTTCCTGCACACAGTCCTGAGCTGACTGTGCCTCTCCAGACTCTGTGTCCCTGCACACATTCATGGGCTGACTGTGCCTCTCCAGGCTCTGTGTCCCTCCACTCATTCCTGGGCTGACTGTGCCTCTATGCCAGGCTCTGTGTCCCAGCACCCATTCCTGGGCATTCTTTGCCTCTCCAGGCTGTGTCCCAGCACCCATTCCTCGGCTGACAGTTCCTTTGCCAGGTACTGTTTAGCAGCACCCATTCCCTTTATGACTGTGCCTCTCAAGACTTTGTGTCCCTGCTCCCAATTCTGACCTTTTTGTGCCTCATATATGCACTGTGTCCCAGCACACATTCCTGGGCTGACTGTGCCGATCTCCAACAATCTGTGTCCCAGCACCCATTCTTGGGCTGACTGTGCCTCTCCAGGCTCTGTGTCCCAGTACTCACTCCTGGGCTGACTGTGTTTCTGCCAGTCACTGTGTTTCAGCATCAATTCCTGGGCACGCTGTGCATCTCCAGGCTCTGTATCCCAGCACCCATTACTGGGCTGAATTTGCCTCTGCCTGGCTCTGTGTCCCAGCACCCATTCCTGAGCAGACTGTGCTTCTCCAGGCTCTGTGTCCCAGCACCCATTCCTGGGCTGACTGTGCGTCTTCTGGGCACTGATCCCAGCACCCATTCCAGGGCTGACCGCACCCCCTTCAGGCTCTGTGTTTCAGCACACATTACTGGGCCTACTGTCCCTCTCCATGCTCTGTGTCCCAGTACTCATTCCTGAGATTACTGCGCCCCCTTCAGGCTCTGTGTTCCAGTGCCCATTCCTGGACAGATTGTGCCTCTTTGGTTCTGCGTCCCAGCACCCATTGCTGGGGTGACTGTGCCTCTCTCCCACGCACTGTTTCCCAGCACACATTCCTGAGCAGACTGTGCTTCTGCCAGGCTCTGTGTCCCCGAACCCATTCCTGGGTTGACTGTGCCTCTCCAGGCCCCATGTCCCAGCACTCATCCCTTAGCTGTCCCTGCCTCTATGCCTGGCGCTGTGACCCAGCACCCATTCCTAGGCTGACTGTGCCTCTCCAGTCTCTGTGTCCCAGCACCCATTCCTGGGCTGACTGTACCTCTCCAGTCTCTGCATCCCAGAACCCATTCCTGGGCGGACTGTGCCTCTCCAGGCTCTGTGTCCCAGCACCCATTCCTGGGCTGACTGTGCCTCTCTCCCAAGCTCTGTCTCCTAGCTCCCATTCCTGGGCTGACTCGTCCTCTGCCATCCTCTTTTGCGCAGCACCCAATCCTGAGCCTACTGTGCCTCTCTCCCAGGCTCTGTGTCCCAGCACCCGTTCTTGGGCTGAGTCTTCCTCGCTCCCAGGCTCATTGTACCAGGACCCGTTTCTGGGCTGACTGTTCCTTTCCATGCTCAATGTACCAGCACCCATTCGTGGGTTGACTGTGCTTCTGCCAGGCTCT
Source organism: Zonotrichia albicollis (assembly GCF_047830755.1). Taxonomy (NCBI): domain Eukaryota; kingdom Metazoa; phylum Chordata; class Aves; order Passeriformes; family Passerellidae; genus Zonotrichia; species Zonotrichia albicollis. Next base: position 26,834,949 of record NC_133859.1, read on the forward strand.
GTGTTCCAGCACCCATTCCTGGGCTGACTGTGCCTGTCCAGGCTCTGTGTCCCAGCACTCATTCCTTGGCTGACTGTGTCTCTCCAGACTCTGTGTCCCAGCACTCATTCCTGGGCTGACTGTGGTTCTGCCAGCCTCTGTGTCCCAGAACACATTCTTGGGCTGACTGTGCTTTTCCAGTCGCTGTGTCCCTGCACTCACACCTGGTCTGACTGTGCCGCTCTCCCAGGCTCTGTGTCCCAGCACCCATTCCTGGGCTGACTGTGCCTCTCCAGGCTCTGTGTCCCTGCACACAATCCTGAGCGGACTGTGCCTCTCCAGACTCTGTGTCCGTGCACACATTCCTGAGCTGACTGTGCCTCTCCAGGGTCTGTGTCCCTCCACTCATTCCTGGGCTGACTGTGCCTCTATTCCAGGCTCTGTGTCCCAGCACCAATTCCTGGGCTGACTGTGCCTCTATTCCAGGCTCTGTGTCCCAGCACCCATTCCTGGGCGTTCTTTCCCTCTCCAGGCTGTGTCCCAGCACCCATTCCTCGGCTGACAGTTCCTTTGCCAGGTACTGTTTAGCAGCACCCATTCCCTTTATGACTGTGCCTCTCAAGACTTTGTGTCCCTGCTCCCAATTCTGACCTTTTTGTGCCTCATATATGCACTGTGTCCCAGCACACATTACTGGGCCTACTGTCCCTCTCCATGCTCTGTGTCCCAGTACCCATTCCTGAGATTACTGCGCCCCCTTAAGGCTCTGTGTTCCAGCACCCATTCCTGGACAGATTGTGCCTCTCTAGGCTCTGTGTCCCAGCACCCATTGCTGGGGTGACTGTGCCTCTCTCCAAGGCTCCTTGTCCCAGCACCCACTCCTGGGCTGACTGTGCCTCTCCAGGCTCTGTGTCCCAGCACCAATTCCTGGGTTGACTGTACCTCTCCAGTCTCTGCATCCCAGAATCCATTCCTGGGATGACTGTGCCTCTCCAGGCTCTGTGTCCCAGCACCCATTCCTGGGCTCAGTTTGCCTCACCCCCAGGCTCTGTGTCCCAGCACCCATTTCTGGGCTGACTCTGACACTCATGGCTCTGTGTACCAGCACGCGTTCCTGGGCTGACTCTGCTTCTGCCAGGCTCTGTGTCCCAGCACACATTCCTGGGCTCACATTTACTCTCCAGTCTCTGTGTCCCAGCACCCATTCCTAGGCTCACTTTGTCTCTCCCCCAGGCTCTTTGTCTCTGCACCCGTTCCTGGGCTCACTCTCCCTCTATGAAAGGCTCTGTGTCCCCGAACCAATTCCTGGGCTCACTGTGCCTCTCTCCCAGGCTCTGTGTCCCAGCACCCATTCCTGGGCTTACTGAGCCCGTCTCCCAGTCTCTGGGTCCCTGCACCCAATCCTGAGCTGATTTTGCGTCACATGTGCACTGTGTTCCACCACCAATTCGTGGGCTGACTTTGCCGCTCTCTCACGCTCTGTTTTCCAGCACCCATTCCTGGGCGGCTCTGCCTCTCCAGGCTCTGTGTCCCAGCACCCATTCCTGGGCTCACTTTGCCTCTCCCCCAGGCTCTTTGTCCCAGCACCCATTCCTGGGCTCACTCTCCCTCTATGAATGCTCTGTGACCCAGAACAAATTCCTAGGCTCACTGTGCCTCTCTCCCAGGCTCTGTGTCCCAGCACCCTTTTCCTGGGCTGACTGTGCCCCTCTCCCAGTCTCTGTGTCCCTGCACCCAATCCTGAGCTGATTTTGCCTCACATGTGCACTCTGTCCCACCACCAATTCGTGGGCTGACTTTGCCGCTCTCTCACGCTCTTTTTTCCAGCACCCATTCCTGCGTTTGCTCTGCCTCTCCAGGCTCTGTGTCCTAGCACCCATTCCTGGGCTCACTCTCCCTCTATGAAAGGCTCTGTGTCCCAGAACAAATTCCTAGGCTCACTGTGCCTCTCTCCCAGGCTCTGTGTCCCAGCACGCATTCCTGGGCTTACTGAGCCCCTGTCAGCCTCTCTGTCCCAGCACACATTCCTGGGTTGGCTCTGCCTCTCCAGGCTCTGTGTCCTAGCACCCATTCCTGGGCTGAGTGTGATTCTCCAGGCCCTGTGTCCCAGCACCCATTCCTGGGCGGACTGTGCCTCTCCAGGCTCTGTGTCTCAGAAACCATTCCAGGGATTACTGAGCCTCTGCCAGCCTGTCTTAGTCAGCACACTTTCCTGGCCTGACTGTGCCGCTCTCCCAGGCTCCGTGTCCCAGCACCCATTCTTGGGCTGAGGGTGCCTCTCAAGTCTCTGTGTCCCAGAACCCAATCCTGAGCTGATTTTGCCTCACATGTGCACTGTGTCCCACCACCAATTCGTGGGCTGACTTTGCTGCTCTCTCACGCTCTGTTTCCCAGCACCCATTCCTGGGTGGCTCTGACTCTCCAGGCTCTGTGCCCCAGCACTCAATCCTGGGCTGATTGTCCTTCTGCTAGGTACTATGTCCCAGCACCCATTCCTCGGCTGACTGTTCCTCTCCATGCTCAATGTACCAGCACTCATTCCTGGGTTGACTGTGCCTCTTCAGGCACTTTGTCCCAGCACCCATTCCTGGGTGACTGTGCCTCTCCAGGCTATGTGTCTCAGCTCCCATTCCTGGGTTGGCTCTGCCTCTCCAGGCTCTGTGTCCCAGCACCCATTCCTGGGCTGCCTGTACCTCTCCAGTCTCTGCATCCCAGAACCCATTCCTGGGATGACTGAGCCTCTTCCAGCCTCAGTATCCCAGCACACATTCTTGGGCTGACAGTGCTTTTCCAGTCTCTGTGTCCAGGAACCCGTTCCTGGGCTGACTTGGCCTCTCACCCAGACTCTGTGTCCCAGCACCTATTCCCTTTCTGACTCAGCCTCTCCAGACTTTGTGTCCCTGCACCCAATCCTGAGCTGATTGCGCCTCCTATGTACACTGTGTCCCAGCACACATGCCTGGGTTGACTGTGCCGCTCTCCCCTGATCTGTGTCCCAGCACCCATTCCTGGACTGACTGTGCCTCTCCAGGCCCAGCGTCCCTCAACCCATTCCTGGGCTGACTGTGCCTCTCCAGGCCCCATGTCCCAGCACCCTTTCCTGGGCTGACTGTGCCTTTCTCCCAGGCTCTGTGTCCCAACACTTGTTCCTGTGCTGACTGTGCTTCTTCCAGGCTCTGTGTCCCAGCACACATTCCTGAGCAGATAGTGCTTCTGCCAGGCTCTGTGTCCCAGAACCCATTCCTGGGTTGACTGTGCCTCTCCAGGCCCCATGTCCCAGCACTCATTCCTGAGCTGACCCTGTCTCTATGCCACGCGCTGTGACCCAGCACCCATTCCTGGGCTGACTGTGCCTCTCCAGGCTCTGTGTCCCAGCACCCATTCCTGGGCTGACTGTGCCTCTCTCCCAAGCTCTGTGTCCCAGCACCCGTTCTTGGGCTGAGTTTTCCTCGCTCCCAGGCTCATTGTACCAGGAGCCGTTTCTGGGCTGACTGTTCCTTTCCATGCTCAATGTACCAGCACCCATTCCTGGGTTGACTGTGCATCTGCCAGGCTCTGTGTTCCAGCACCCATTCCTGGGCTGACTGTGCCTGTCCAGGCTCTGTGTCCCAGCACTCATTCCTTGGCTGACTGTGCCTCTCCAGGCTCTGTGTCCAAGCTCCCAATCCTGGGCTGGCTGTTCTTCTGCCAGGCTCTGTGTCCCAGCACCCATTCCTGGGCTGACTGTGCCTCTCCAGACTCTGTGTCCCAACACTCATTCCTTGGCTGACTGTGCCTCTCCAGACTCTGTGTCCCAGCACTCATTCCTTGGCTGACTGTGCCTCTCCAGGCTCTGTGTCCAAGCACCCAATCCTGGGCTGGCTGTTCTTCTGCCAGGCTCTGTGTCCCAGCACCCAATCCTGAGCCTACCGTGCCTCTCTCCAAGGCTCTGTGTCCGACCATTCATTCCTGGACTGACTGTGATCGTCCAGGCTCTGTGTCCTAGAACCCGTTCCTGGGCTGACTTGGCCTCTCTCCCAGGTACTGTGTCCCAGCACCTATTCCCTTTCTGACTCTGCCTCTCCAGACTTTGTGTCCCTGCACCCAATCCTGAGCTGATTGTGCCTCATATGTGCTCTGTGTCCCAGCACACATGTCTGGGCTGACCGTGCCGCTCTCCCCTGATCTGTGTCCAAGCACCCATTCCTGGACTGACTCTGCCTCTCCAGGCTCCGCGTCCCTCCACCCATTCCTGGGCTGACTGTGCCTCTGGCAGTCTCTCTGTCCCAGCACCCTTTCCTGGGCTGACTGTGCCTCTGCCAGCCACTCTGTCCCAGCACCCTTTCCTGAGCTGACTGTACCTCTCCAGGCTCTGCATCCCAGAACCCATTCCTGGGCGGACTGTGCCTCTCCAGGCTCTGTGTCCCAGCACCCATTCCTGGGCTGACTGTGCCTCTCTCCCAAGCTCTGTCTCCTAGCTCCCATTCCTGGGCTGACTCGTCCTCTGCCATCCTCTTTTGCCCAGCACGCAATCCTGAGCCTACTGTGCCTCTCTCCCAGGCTCTGTGTCCCAGCACCCGTTCTTGGGCTGAGTCTTCCTCTCTCCCAGGCTCATTGTACCAGGACCCGTTTCTGGGCTGACTGTTCCTTTCCATGCTCAATGTACCAGCACCCATTCGTGGGTTGACTGTGCTTCTGCCAGGCTCTGTGTTCCAGCACCCATTCCTGGGCTGACTGTGCCTGTCCAGGCTCTGTGTCCCAGCACTCATTCCTGGGCTGACTGTGCCTCTCCAGGCTCTGTGTCCCTGCACACAATCCTGAGCGGACTGTGCCTCTCCAGACTCTGTGTCCGTGCACACATTCCGGAGCTGACTGTGCCTCTCCAGGGTCTGTGTCCCTCCACTCATTCCTGGGCTGACTGTGCCTCTATTCCAGGCTCTGTGTCCCAGCACCAATTCCAGGGCTGACTGTGCCTCTATTCCAGGCTCTGTGTCCCAGCACCAATTCCTGGGCTGACTGTGCCTCTATTCCAGGCTCTGCGTCCCAGCACCCATTCCTGGGCGTTCTTTCCCTCTCCAGGCTGTGTCCCAGCACCCATTCCTCGGCTGACAGTTCCTTTGCCAGGTACTGTTTAGCAGCACCCATTCCCTTTATGACTGTGCCTCTCCAGACTTTGTGTCCCTGCTCCCAATTCTGACCTTTTTGTGCCTCATATATGCACTGTGTCCCAGCACACATTCCTGGGCTGACTGTGCCGATCTCCAACAATCTGTGTCCCAGCACCCATTCTTGGGCTGACTGTGCCTCTCCAGACTCTGTGTCCCAGCACTCATTCGTGGGCTGACTGTGGTTCTGCCAGCCTCTGTGTCCCAGAACACATTTTTGGGCTGACTGTGCTTTTCCAGTCGCTGTGTCCCTGCACTCACACCTGGTCTGACTGTGCCGCTCTCCCAGGCTCTGTGTCCCAGCACCCATTACTGGGCTGACTGTGTTTCTGCCAGTCACTGTGTTTCAGCATCAATTCCTGGGCACGCTGTGCATCTCCAGGCTCTGTATCCCAGCCCCCATTACTGGGCTGAATTTGCCTCTGCCTGGCTCTGTGTCCCAGCACCCATTCCTGAGCAGACTGTGCTTCTCCAGGCTCTGTGTCCCAGCACCCATTCCTGGGCTGACTGTGCGTCTTCTGGGCACTGATCCCAGCACCCATTCCAGGGCTGACCGCGCCCCCTTCAGGCTCTGTGTTTCAGCACACATTACTGGGCCTACTGTCCCTCTCCATGCTCTGTGTCCCAGTACCCATTCCTGAGATTACTGCGCCCCTTTCAGGCTCTGTGTTCCAGTGCCCATTCCTGGACAGATTTTGCCTCTTTGGTTCTGTGTCCCAGCACCCATTGCTGGGGTGACTGTGCCTCTCTCCCACGCTCTGTGTCCCAGCACACATTCCTGAGCAGACTGTGCTTCTGCCAGGCTCTGTGTCCCCGAACCCATTCCTGGGTTGACTGTGCCTCTCCAGGCCCCATGTCCCAGCACTCATCCCTTAGCTGTCCCTGCCTCTATGCCTGGCGCTGTGACCCAGCACCCATTCCTAGGCTGACTGTGCCTCTCCTGGCTCTGTGTCCCAGCACCCATTCCTGGGCTGACTGTACCTCTCCAGTCTCTGCATCCCAGAACCCATTCCTGGGCGGACTGTGCCTCTCTCCCAAGCTCTGTCTCCTAGCTCCCATTCCTGGGCTGACTCGTCCTCTGCCATCCTCTTTTGCCCAGCACCCAATCCTGAGCCTACTGTGCCTCTCATCCAGGCTCTGTGTCCCAGCACCCGTTCTTGGGCTGAGTCTTCCTCGCTCCCAGGCTCATTGTACCAGGACCCGTTTCTGGGCTGACTGTTCCTTTCCATGCTCAATGTACCAGCACCCATTCGTGGGTTGACTGTGCTTCTGCCAGGCTCTGTGTTCCAGCACCCATTCCTGGGCTGACTGTGCCTGTCCAGGCTCTGTGTCCCAGCACTCATTCCTTGGCTGACTGTGCCTCTCCAGACTCTGTGTCCCAGCACTCATTCCTGGGCTGACTGTGGTTCTGCCAGCCTCTGTGTCCCAGAACACATTCTTGGGCTGACTGTGCTTTTCCAGTCGCTGTGTCCCTGCACTCACACCTGGTCTGACTGTGCCGCTCTCCCAGGCTCTGTGTCCCAGCACCCATTCCTGGGCTGACTGTGCCTCTCCAGGCTCTGTGTTCCTGCACACAGTCCTGAGCTGACTGTGCCTCTCCAGACTCTGTGTCCCTGCACACATTCATGGGCTGACTGTGCCTCTCCAGGCTCTGTGTCCCTCCACTCATTCCTGGGCTGACTGTGCCTCTATGCCAGGCTCTGTGTCCCAGCACCCATTCCTGGGCATTCTTTGCCTCTCCAGGCTGTGTCCCAGCACCCATTCCTCGGCTGACATTTCCTTTGCCAGGTACTGTTTAGCAGCACCCATTCCCTTTCTGACTGTGCCTCTCCAGACTTTGTGTCCCTGCACCCAATTCTGACCTTTTTGTGCCTCATATATGCACTGTGTCCCAGCACACATTACTGGGCCTACTGTCCCTCTCCATGCTCTGTGTCCCAGTACCCATTCCTGAGATTACTGCGCCCCCTTCAGGCTCTGTGTTCCAGCGCCCATTCCTGGACAGATTGTGCCTCTCTAGGCTCTGTGTCCCAGCACCCATTGCTGGGGTGACTGTGCCTCTCTCCCAGGCTCCTTGTCCCAGCACCCACTCCTGGGCTGACTGTGCCTCTCCAGGCTCTGTGTCCCAGCACCAATTCCTGGGTTGACTGTACCTCTCCAGTCTCTGCATCCCAGAATCCATTCCTGGGATGACTGTGCCTCTCCAGGCTCTGTGTCCCAGCACCCATTCCTGGGCTCAGTTTGCCTCACCCCCAGGCTCTGTGTCCCAGCACCCATTTCTGGGCTGACTCTGCCACTCATGGCTCTGTGTACCAGCACGCGTTCCTGGGCTGACTCTGCTTCTGCCAGGCTCTGGGTCCCAGCACACATTCCTGGGCTCACATTTACTCTCCAGTCTCTGTGTCCCAGCACCCATTCCTAGGCTCACTTTGTCTCTCCCCCAGGCTCTTTGTCTCTGCACCCGTTCCTGGGCTCACTCTCCCTCTATGAAAGGCTCTGTGTCCCCGAACCAATTCCTGGGCTCACTGTGCCTCTCTCCCAGGCTCTGTGTCCCAGCACCCATTCCTGGGCTTACTGAGCCCGTCTCCCAGTCTCTGGGTCCCTGCACCCAATCCTGAGCTGATTTTGCCTCACATGTGCACTGTGTTCCACCACCAATTCGTGGGCTGACTTTGCCGCTCTCTCACGCTCTGTTTTCCAGCACCCATTCCTGGGCGGCTCTGCCTCTCCAGGCTCTGTGTCCCAGCACCCATTCCTGGGCTCACTTTGCCTCTCCCCCAGGCTCTTTGTCCCAGCACCCATTCCTGGGCTCACTCTCCCTCTATGAATGCTCTGTGACCCAGAACAAATTCCTAGGCTCACTGTGCCTCTCTCCCAGGCTCTGTGTCCCAGCACCCTTTTCCTGGGCTGACTGTGCCCCTCTCCCAGTCTCTGTGTCCCTGCACCCAATCCTGAGCTGATTTTGCCTCACATGTGCACTCTGTCCCACCACCAATTCGTGGGCTGACTTTGCCGCTCTCTCACGCTCTTTTTTCCAGCACCCATTCCTGGGTTGGCTCTGCCTCTCCAGGCTCTGTGTCCTAGCACCCATTCCTGGGCTCACTTTGCCTCCCCCCCAGGCACTTTGTCCCAGCAGCCATTCCTGGGCTCACTCTCCCTCTATGAAAGGCTCTGTGTCCCAGAATAAATTCCTAGGCTTACTGTGCCTCTCTCCCAGGCTCTGTGTCCCAGCACGCATTCCTGGGCTTACTGAGCCCCTGTCAGCCTCTCTGTCCCAGCACACATTCCTGGGTTGGCTCTGCCTCTCCAGGCTCTGTGTCCTAGCACCCATTCCTGGGCTGAGTGTGATTCTCCAGGCCCTGTGTCCCAGCACCCATTCCTGGGCGGACTGTGCCTCTCCAGGCTCTGTGTCTCAGAAACCATTCCAGGGATTACTGAGCCTCTGCCAGCCTGTCTTAGTCAGCACACTTTCCTGGCCTGACTGTGCCGCTCTCCCAGGCTCCGTGTCCCAGCACCCATTCTTGGGCTGAGGGTGCCTCTCAAGTCTCTGTGTCCCAGAACCCAATCCTGAGCTGATTTTGACTCACATGTGCACTGTGTCCCACCACCAATTCGTGGGCTGACTTTGCCGCTCTCTCACGCTCTGTTTCCCAGCACCCATTCCTGGGTGGCTCTGACTCTTCAGGCTCTGTGCCCCAGCACTCAATCCTGGGCTGATTGTCCTTCTGCTAGGTACTATGTCCCTGCACCCATTCCTCGGCTGACTGTTCCTCTCCATGCTCAATGTACCAGCACTCATTCCTGGGTTGACTGTGCCTCTTCAGGCACTTTGTCCCAGCACCCATTCCTGGGTGACTGTGCCTCTCCAGGCTATGTGTCCCAGCTCCCATTCCTGGGTTGGCTCTGCCTCTCCAGGCTCTGTGTCCCAGCACCCAATCCTGGGCTGCCTGTACCTCTCCAGTCTCTGCATCCCAGAACCCATTCCTGGGATGACTGAGCCTCTTCCAGCCTCAGTATCTGTCATGGTTTGAGCCTGGCACAGAGCCAGTGCCCCCCATGAAAATGCCTCACCCTGGTGTCTGCTGTGAGATGTGACCAGGAATAAGCAAAACAGGCTCTAACTTAAACATAAAGACCACTTTATTACTTAAACTACAGGAAAATAGGGAGAGACTATAAGGAAAAAGAAGAAAAGAATTGAAAACCTTACAAAAAAAAAACCATTTTCCTCCTCCCCCACCACCTGACTTTCCCAATCCAATACATTCTCCCAAAACAACTGCCCAGCCTTGGCCCCACACGTTAGTATACTCAAACTTCAGTTCATGAAGAGGAAAGGAGTCTTTCTCGTTCCATAGGCTTCTCGTGGAAACACACTGAAAACCTCGTGTGCTTCCCTGTCACTTCGGCACCGCCCGGAAAGTCCATTTGCCGCTTGTGACATCTTCCTTCCATGCTCAGTGCTCTCACCACCGAGACATGGCCAGAGCTGCTTTTAGGGTTGTCTTTCAAGGATGCCTTGTCTCACTCCAAAAAGGCACAGTCTCTGCTTTTGGGACATCTGTCCCCCCCATATTTTTCCAACCCCCTGGGGCCGGGGGGTCCTCACGAAGAACCTTCCTGGTTTTGAGGCACTGCCTCCCCCTAAATGCAGTCTGTGTCACAGGAACAACTGAGTCCATGGCTACAAGAAAAGGTCCAGCCAAAAGGCCACTCCAAATCATCTCCCCCCATCCAATCATCTCCACATTCTTCGGGCCAAAGTCCTTGTCTCATCTCATCTCTCATCTCCCTTCTTATTCAGCTTCGAGGAGGATTAGCATTTTTGCAAGGCCCCAATCATGCAAGAAAGGGTTAAAAGTTTTCAGTCTCTGTCTGTCCTGGGACGAGATGATACTCCCACACGTGCTGCTGCTGCGGCCGGCCGCTCTCCCTCCCGGAGGGGGGGGGGGGGGGGGGGGGCTGGCCGCCCGATGTCTCGATGTCTCTTGGGGCTCCGCCACCCTTCCATCCTTGAAAGCCCCTCAACCCCCACTCTGTCCAGGCCCCTGGCCTACCGCATGGCCGCCTCTCCCCCGCCCAGCAGCAGCGGGCTGGGCGGGGGAAGAGATCTGACCTCTTCGCCCGACGATGTCCCAAAGAGAGAGTGCCAGGGCAGTGCCTTGCTTTTAACCCCTTGTGTATTCTCGGAGGTGTGTCCAAACCCCACTGGCTACACCAGGTGTCAGTATGAAACCCAAAACCTTCATTGGTTTGACCACAGCTTCCCAGAATTCCCACTCCTTCCTGGTCAAACCACGACAGTATCCCAGCACACATTCTTGGGCTGACAGTGCTTTTCCAGTCTCTGTGTCCAGGAACCCGTTCCTGGGCTGACTTGGCCTCTCACCCAGGCTCTGTGTCCCAGCACCCATTCCTTGGCTGACTGTTCCTTTGCCAGGTACTGTGTCCCAGCACCTATTCCCTTTCTGACTCAGCCTCTCCAGACTTTGTGTCCCTGCACCCAATCCTGAGCTGATTGCGCCTCCTATGTACACTGTGTCCCAGCACACATGCCTGGGTTGACTGTGCCGCTCTCCCCTGATCTGTGTCCCAGCACCCATTCCTGGACTGACTGTGCCTCTCCAGGCCCAGCGTCCCTCAACCCATTCCTGGGCTGACTGTGCCTCTCCAGGCCCCATGTCCCAGCACCCTTTCCTGGGCTGACTGTGCCTTTCTCCCAGGCTCTGTGTCCCAACACTTGTTCCTGTGCTGACTGTGCTTCTTCCAGGCTCTGTGTCCCAGCACACATTCCTGAGCAGATAGTGCTTCTGCCAGGCTCTGTGTCCCAGAACCCATTCCTGGGTTGACTGTGCCTCTCCAGGCCCCATGTCCCAGCACTCATTCCTGAGCTGACCCTGTCTCTATGCCACGCGCTGTGACCCAGCACCCATTCCTGGGCTGACTGTGCCTCTCCAGGCTCTGTGTCCCAGCACCCATTCCTGGGCTGACTGTGCCTCTCTCCCAAGCTCTGTGTCCCAGCACCCGTTCCTGGGCTGAGTTTTCCTCGCTCCCAGGCTCATTGTACCAGGACCCGTTTCTGGGCTGACTGTTCCTTTCCATGCTCAATGTACCAGCACCCATTCCTGGGTTGACTGTGCTTCTGCCAGGCTCTGTGTTCCAGCACCCATTCCTGGGCTGACTGTGCCTGTCCAGGCTCTGTGTCCCAGCACTCATTCCTTGGCTGACTGTGCCTCTCCAGGCTCTGTGTCCAAGCTCCCAATCCTGGGCTGGCTGTTCTTCTGCCAGGCTCTGTGTCCCAGCACCCAATCCTGAGCCTACCGTGCCTCTCTCCAAGGCTCTGTGTCCGACCATTCATTCCTGGACTGACTGTGATCGTCCAGGCTCTGTGTCCCAGAACCCGTTCCTGGGCTGACTTGGCCTCTCTCCCAGGTACTGTGTCCCAGCACCTATTCCCTTTCTGACTCTGCCTCTCCAGACTTTGTGTCCCTGCACCCAATCCTGAGCTGATTGTGCCTCATATGTGCTCTGTGTCCCAGCACACGTCTGGGCTGACCGTGCCGCTCTCCCCTGATCTGTGTCCAAGCACCCATTCCTGGACTGACTCTGCCTCTCCAGGCTCCGCATCCCTCCACCCATTCCTGGGCTGACTGTGCCTCTGGCAGTCTCTCTGTCCCAGCACCCTTTCCTGGGCTGACTGTGCCTCTGCCAGCCACTCTGTCCCAGCACCCTTTCCTGAGCTGACTGTGCCTCTCTCCCAGGCTCTGTGTCCCAGCACTCATTGCTGGGCTTACTCTGCCTCTCCAGGCTCTGTGACCTAGCACCCATTCCTGGGCTTACTGTTCCTCTCCCGGCTCTGTGTCCCTGCACCCATTCCAGGGCTGAGTCTGCCTGTCCAGGCTCTGTGTCCGAGCACCCATTCCTGGGCTGACTGAGCTTAGCTGACTCGTGTCTTTTCCCTAACTGAATCCCTTTTGTGGGAAAATTCCCAACTATAGGAAGATCTTCTGATTTGCATGCTTAGGACTGACACTGGCTGAGCAAATTTCTCCCTATGTATATCTAAGACCAGTTAGGATCTTCACACAAAGTTTTGGCATCATAGTCACAGAAAGTCTATTGTTAAGAAGTGGCAACTTACATCAGAATGGCGAATATTGGTCCACAAAATGGATTAATGTATGGGAATTATCTACTTGGGTTAAAAACAAAAATAAAGAGTTCGTCTTTATTTATCAATTTCATTGCAATATTGTTAAGGGAAGATAATGACCTATGTCCTTGAATTTCTTTATTCGAGGAAAGATTTTAAACTTCCTTGTAAAAATGTATTATCACAATCAGACTATTGAAACAATTTTTTTTGGGAAAAAAGTTCAAAATTTGTCTAGATAGTGGCAAAGAAGCCAAGAAAATAGGAAAGAAACAAAAGGAGAGCAAAAGACTCAGCTTCAGTATACAAGCTCATTCTAGAAGTAGTCTGCTGGGAAAAGGAACCCCCATTTGAATTTCCAATGTATTCCTGTGCTTGATTCAGTACCTGGTCAATGCAAAAACAATCCTTTTGTACAACTTCTCCCAGCAACAAAAGCTCCAACAGGTTGACACTACCATCATGCCTGTTCCAGACATATTTAAAAGAGAAATGATGATTTTCTTGAAAATCTACTTGCATAAAAGTTGAAAGACGGTGGAGGGATTCCCACATTCTCCTTCCTCCATCTGGCTTGAAAGTATATTTGAAAAAATATGCAATAAAGCACATGATTTATAAGGTTGAGTCAAATGGATGATTTGGGAATTGATCTCTTGTTGATAGTAAACTTCATATCCACTCTGTGTGACAAAATGTGGAGCTGAGGCATCAATCTGCCACAACAAGTGTTAAGCAAACATACACTCTCCCCTTCACGTGCCCCCCTTTCCTCACACACCTAGGCACACACAGAGATCAGCGTAGCAGATCATGAACACCTTTGAAGAGACTGAAATGCTAAATGCCTCTCTTTATGGGCAAAAGAGCTGGTGCAATAATTTAAATGCCTGGTACATAAATTCTGTTTAATATTTAGCTCCTATTTAAAACACAGCTTTTCATTCAATTCTATTTACAGAATATTTTTATTTCTTTTCTTTCTTTAAAATTACTTAGTTCTCACATGTTGTACGTCTAGGAAGATTTTCTTCGAAAAATAGAAAAAAATAGATGATATCTTTTCAGCAGAAAACATTGGTTGATACAATTTTAAACCATCATGATATGGAAGAATTGTTTTGTCCCTCTCTAAGGTGGAAGAAGTATTTGGATCACAGATCATCTACAATTAAATACTTGACATGTTTAAGATGCTTTCAATCAATTTTGATCCTCAATTTCTTATTCATTGTAAACAGTAATTTTTCAGTGAAGGGAAAGTGTGTGTGGTATATCTACACAATGTTCAAACCCAATTCCTACTAATGGCCAGGCTGAACTCCAGTAAATCATGTCCCAAATGATATTTTGCCGCATTCATGAAATCTTACCATGATGAAGTGCTGAAATACAGAGATTTTCTCTTAGAGAGTGTCTCATGCTGTAACTCATCCCATGGATTTTATGCTGTAATTCTTATCTCTTAAAATTTGCTATCTTCTGTACAGTTTTCATGAAGCTTTCTGTTACAGTAGTGAAAATCACAGATAAATGTCATTTTGTGCAACTTTGAATTTACCCCAAGAGCTGAGAGAAAACTTGCTCCTATAGTTCAATCCAAGTTTCTTCTATAGTCAAACTTTTTTTCTCTACCATCAATATTCTCCTTTGTTGCTGCTCCAAGCCCCGTCCAACCTGACCTTGAGTACTTTCAGGGATGGGACACCCACAACTTCTCTGGGCAACCTGTTCCAGTGTTCCAGCACTCCCACAGTAAAAAAGGCCTTCCTTTCATCTAATATGGGTAGGAAATCATAAATCTAGGCATAGAAACTTGGAGTGCAAATTTGAAATTCTTTTGATTTGAAGCACATTTTATATGAATACTGACTTACAGATGACTAAAAGATGTTGATGGGCATTTGAGCTGACAAGGTTTGAAAAAGTGCACGGAATTTAAAATTGAAACCAGTAAAATTAAAAACTTCTTGCCATTTTCCTTTTCCTCTCCTATTCAAAATTGCGTATGTCAGATATCAGTGCTTCATGCAAACCTCTCAGATGCTCTCAGAGAAAAAGCTTTTCTTTCAGACTAAGTTGCGGTTGACGTAGAGCACTAGTAGTAGTGAAAGTTTTTCTGGGCATCGGGGCAACACCTTCTCCTTGGAATTTTGTTCAGAATGCATTTTCTCCAAACTGGAAAATTGATCCCAGCTGTGTTCTATTCATCATTCTTACTGCATCAGGCCTGAAGATTCTGTGAAAAGTAGCCTGTGGACCTTGACGATAGCTCATATGAAACTGATGAGAGGTGATGGAGAAGTTGAGGGAGAGAATAAAGAGCATATGGCCCAGTACAGACACCAGAAAGTATTTCTTCATGTGATTCATAGCCTGAACAATTGTTTAGCACCCTTTAAAGGTGGTGTTTGACAAACAGGGCTGAAGCAGATCTTCAAAGTGTCCAGGAGATCCAAATCCATTGAAGCAAATTCTCCTGGCCAGTCACCTTGCTGCTGCTGCTAATTTACCCTCCATACCAGCTGATCAGGCCTAACAATGCTGCTGCAAAAAATATTGTGAAAAAGGTAGGCACATTTTCACAGATGCAGGGAAAATCCCTTTGGGTGATGATTCCAAGGCATAAGTTGATGGAGCAAGTTATGCAACCTTGTCTACTGGCAATATCTAAGTTGGTGAGTTCACCATCTGTCAGCATCACTTTAGAAAATAAATGTTTGATCCACAAAAAAAATATTTCATATGTCCTGTCTACCTGCTTCATTTCAACCAATGAATAGGCTACATTCCATCAGCAAAGGGTTTATGATCCTATGTTTCTTTAAACTGTGATAATTCTTTATTTTTTTCTAAATCAGACACTGTCTATGATTCAGATGCCCATGGTATGGGTGTAATTAAATTCACATGTTAAAAAATATCCTTCTTGTTATCTTTTCTTTAAATTACCCACATGCAACATCAGTCTGAGTGCTGAAGAAAACCCCTTCATTTTCTGTTTGCCAAGTATCATCTATGTGATACAAATTCTACTTGAGAAATGACACCCATTCACTGCCATGTAAACAACCTTTTCCTCATCATTAGGTATTTTGGTGAAGTGAATGATTAGAACATAAGCAAGGGCATTTGTTCAAGATGCTCCAGAAAGAGCTGTGGTCTGTTCTCTTCTTTGCTGCCTATGTTAGCACTGAGCTGCAAAAAGTGAAAGATTACTAGGAAAAGTGTTACTTTTAGTCTAAATTCGTAAATGATGTTTGAAATAGCCTGTTAAATGAAAAGATGCTCTTTTAAATGATGGCATCTTAAGGGAAAAAGTCAGTTTTCAAGAGGTTTTGAGACAGTTGCTTCCGGAAAAAATTATAAAATTGGAGGCATCTAAGGTCTTTAGCCATCCCATCTTGAAGATTGATTTAAAACACAGTTCCTTCATCTAGGAAGAACAGAGGACCATAGATGGCAACCCATTTGAAAATGGAGTTCTATTTCTTTCTGGTTGGGATTACCGGACACCATTTCTTGTGAAGTTGAGGGACTGCAGTTAGCTCTCCACTAATTTCCTTCCCTGAAATTCATCTGCATTTGCTCCTTTGTCTGGAGTCCCCATTTATTAGTATGCATAGATGGTATACTCCATCGATGCATGAATAACTGAGGGAATAATGTGCCTTTTGCTGCTATCTTCTTTGGCTGCTCCATTTTGCTTGCTTTACTCTTGCTTTCTGTCAAAGAAATGCTTGCAAAAGCCCTCCTCAAGTCTTACTGTGAAGACAGACTGCCAGAAAGGTAGAGAAACTTCAAACCTTTCCAAGAGCCATGTAGCACGTGTCTTGGTCAATTTCTATGCAAATCCTTTCTTCCAGCAGGACTTTTTTGCACCGTTAGCGCACATTGAACCGAATCCAGTACAAAAGCAGTGACTAGAGGAACCGTTCTCTTTTCATTTGAATGGTGATAAAAATGCGTATCAAATAAAAGCATTTTAGAGCAGCAGGAAGATTTTCTATGGAGCTAGCAAATCATAACAAGATGCCTATTCACCAGCTGGGTTCCTTTTGGAATTTACAAGCATTCCCGACAGAAAACACAGCTTAGTAAACTACCAATCTAAATCACAATATCTAGAAAGGTGACATGAAAAAGAGCAAGAGGAAGAAAAGCAAAAAGAAAACCAAAGGAAGCCAGAAATAAGGCACAACCTCTCCTCCTTTTCTGCTTACTACAGTACCTTAGAAGTACCTTCAAGTTTCCTAACAGTCACATCAGTAGAAAACTGTGCCAAGAACAATGGTGGAAAACTGTGGAAAGCCATTCTATCACAAAAGAAACATAGGGTTTGCTTTCATGACCATTCAATCTGCATGCAATGTGTACGGTAAGGGTATGTTTGTATATTCAAAAACAATTGAAAACTATTTCTGAATTGAAGGGACTGCTTTTTGCTTGTTTTGAATGACTTGGCTAAATATGGCGCATGTTCAAATACTGCAGACATGTGGTTCATTTTAGAGATGCCAACTGCAAAGGAGGGAAGAATTTTGTGTGCTTGAGAAAGTCAAGTATTGGAGAGTGCTTTCGTTACTTCTTTAGAAGGCTAGAAGATGCCTAAAAGATGCTAGCTGGGGACTTGCAATTATTGAATTATTTGCTGTAAGTAGGTCAAATGACATTAGCTTTCAAAAAGGAAAAGTAGTCTTATTCCACGTGGCAATTCTAAAGTAGATTAATAAGCCTTAAGCAGAAGATAGATATGAAGAGGGATATGACATCAAAGGTTAAGCAACACTGCTGACAGCAAAAGGCTTACCTGCTTCAGATACAGGAGACAAAATACTATTTTGACACAAACATTGCTATTCAGACGACAGTGAAATTCTGAGTGACAGCAAAATTTACTGCATCATGACAGTAAAATTTGCTCACATCAAAATGTGCTTATCAATTCTTAGTGTAAGCTAAGCACCTTGAGCAAAGGGTAGTTCAAGCAGAACTGGTATTTGATGGCAAAAAAGGCAACTTGGCCTGCGTTTGTCACTTCTACTCCATTAAAAAGCTTACTCTGTCTCAGATTCCTTTGGAGGGATACCAACGCAAGCCGCGAAACTGCATGAAAATGATGATATAAAGAAGGATAGATTAGAAAAATGGAATAATGGTTCATGTTCTTTTCCTTCCAACTGCTTTGTTTGCCCTTTTAAATTTTTGAAGTCCTTTCTGGTGTCACCACGGTTGCACTGCAGCAAGTGTTCGGCTGTAAGCTGTCCATATTGCCAGCTTCTGGACTGCCTTCAGAAAAGTTCCCACTGGTTTTGTATAGAAATCACAAGCAGTAGAGATGACAAAGACTGCAGAAACCTTCTCATCTCCTTCTAGAGCAAGACCATGTCTTTGACCCACTCTTAACTAGACAACTTTCATCAGTCATGAGGGAGTCTCATGTTCAAGAGCTAAGCAGTGACAGCTGTAAGTGAAAAAAAGCACACTGAAATTCTCTTGGGACTCCAGCAGAGAGCAATGAAGGAGGTTGAATTCACCTTCTTGGGAAGTTTTAAAATGCACATTAACTTGAGCACAGGAGCTAAGCCATCGTAACCTTTGTTGAGTATGTCTGCGTAGACAGAGTTTCCATCACTGCAGAAGGAATGTTATTTAACCCACGTTATCATCTCTAGCTGCTAAGCTGCACTTATTGCAAAGTATCTGCAACGTATTTTACAGGGTGGGCTTTTATGTGTAATCCCTGAGTAATATTGCAGAGAGAAGTATTTGGGGCGGGGGAGGTGGGGGGAGCCCCAACTCTTAGGTTTTTCAAATAATGGTTCCATTTGAAAGTCAAAAAAGATGTAAAACCTTTCTTTCCTAGACGTATTACCAGCACAAACTGTACCAGAATTTATGACCCCTAACTGTACCGTAGACGCTCTTTCTCTGGACTATTCCTTACGAAACCAAGTCCTCACTAGAAATAAAACAAAATTAGCCAAAATATTGGCCTGCATTAGTTCCAAGGCTCTGTACTAAAGGCCAAACACATGTAATAATAGTAACGAGAGGACTAAAAGTTAAATCAATACAGCATTACTCAGTTCAAAGACATCTTGTGTCCTAATGTTCTCACAGAAGACTGTAAAAACCTGTCTATTTTTCTGGGTTTGTTTTATCCATTTAGCTGTACCTTCTACTTCTTTCCACTGTATGAGAACATTGATGATAAGGTTGGATGACCTCATGTCAACTTCTAGAAGTAAAGAAAGAGAAGCCAGTAAAGAAAGGTAAATTTGTTAGTTGCAGGTGGAAAGAGGGAGGCCAAAAAAAGAAAACAAAAGAACTATAATAATGAAATGCTCCCCTGTCTTCTGTGAAAAGTAAAGGCACAGACAAGAAAGAACAAGTGCATAATTCTCACTAGAGAAACGCACTTTGTCTGACTAAAGTATTTTGCGGTACCTTTCTTGCTGTTTTCTCATGCCAAACATATTCACCATTGAAGGTGTCCCTTTTCTCTTTCTGGAATACAGCTAGGAAGATGGCTGTGTCATTGCTGACAAGCTGCTATTCTCAGAGGTGTCCAGCTGGAAGTCCTAGATCAATTGATTTGCTCTGTCACTTTGATATGGCATGACTTCCAGTTTCAGCACCTGAACTTGCCAGCCCTACAATTCTTTGCCCCTTGAATGGTTACATAGGCTCCTTGGCAACTGGCATTTGCAAGGACATGAAACTATGCAGAATTTGCACCATGAGATGATGCCAAATGAGTCACGCCGGTAGATTAACTAGGGCATGCAAGGCAGAGAGAGGGAAATGAGAGCACAAGAAGAGAGTACACAAGAAGACAGTACAATCTCCTCTTTTCTGAAACACTGTAGAAATCAAACTGAACACAAATCCTCCTGGGCTAGTTCTTGCAAAAGACTAGGAGTTCTTTTTTGTGTTCACAGGCCTGGAATATTTACCTTTGGATCACAGCAGAATGCAGATGACAAAACGAGGCCTTGAAGTCACATCCAGTATGAAGCAGTATGAAAGAGGAAAGCAGCTGAAAGCGTCAACCCTGCTAAGTAGTCTCAGCATTCTTCTTGACATTAGCAGAAATTTGAAATGAGTCTCTGAAAATGACAAATGAGGCAGAAGAAAAGGGAGCGATGACTCCTCTAGCATAGTGTTTCCTAACAGGGATCTTCAAAATGTAAAGATTGCATCATCCTTTCAACTGAAGGAAGGTATGAAAACAACAGGAAGGAAATGGCATCAAATGCTAGAAAGACTCTGGGCAGTGTACTTCTAGACAGAAAGGCCACTGATGGAAAACCAACTAAACTGGCACCAATGCAGCAGCATTGTACTAAAGCCAGAAATGTCCAGCGCTTCACTCTCTGCCATTCCATTCAGATGCACACAGCAGCTCTGCAGCATTCCTACTGATCATCTCCTTGGCAAACTGGGAGTGAAGGTCCGTGGTGATGCAGAGTCCCCAGGCAGATGCAAAGGAGAGCTGCTTTCTTGCAACAACCAGGCTTTTGAAACAGGCCTTTATCAGTTCCATAGCTTTAAGCTATAACAAACACCATTCAACCAACCACCATGCACCAGGCTGTGAACACACGACGGTTCTAGAACTTGTTGATCTACCTCTAATTCAGCTGCCTCACCTTCCCACAGTCCTTTTCTACTTAGCCAAAGTAATGGGCCTCAGCCCAAGGCCTTCCTTTTGTAAGCTTCTAGCTAGATGCAGCAGCAAACCACTACTTTCTTCTGTGCCAAGACTTTAGGTAGACGATTTGCATCTGCCCTTCCAGTGAAACCTAACGGGGAGAGAAAAGCCTTTCAGAGATGTTCAGACATTCCATTTGCTAGACAGGCCAAATCAAAAGAAAAGCAAACTATGGGTTTGTGTACTTGCTCCTACACAACACCTGCTGCCCTCTGACAATGAACTAGCAGAAAACCTACAAAACTGAGACTTGAGGCAAACAACACTTTGAAAGGAATAATGATGTGAGCAATAAAGACAACACATTTCCAGGCTACCAAGATACTTGAAATGTCAGCAAAGGCTGGAGACCAAAGGCTGAACTAATAGGGAAAGGGTAAAAGGACCCCAAGAAAAACATGATCAAAGGTTAAAACAATTCCAAGAAAAACATAGGCAACTGACCTGTTGAAGCCTTCAGGAAATCAGTGGCCGCTGATTTACATAGGCCATTCAAGTTAATTGACCCATGCACCTTCCACTCCTTTTTCACCTTTCAGCACCATAGGGTGAATTGTGACCATGGAATCACAATTCCTTGGATTCTGTTCTTAATTTAGGAGAGAAATACAGCAGCTGAAGGACCTGTTTCTGATGTGATACACAGGAACACCGAGTTGACACATTTCATTTTGTTCAAACACAACTAGCAATTCTAAGAGGATAAGGCTGGCTTCTTTTCATGACAATTTTCTTGTTTTACAGCCTGCTCTGACTCAGGTGAAAAAATTAGAAAGTCCAGTTCATTGTCACGCCCTACCGCTGCAGGTAAACCATTTGCTTTGTCGAGACTAAAAATGGAATTGGAAGGTACGGCGCTCCCTGGAGCTAAGAGCTGCTACGGGGCAAATTTCGGTAGAAGCCGCCGTCAAAAAAACATTGCAACTGGCAAAATCGTCTCTGAGAGAAGAAGCCGCTTCTTCGACTCGGGGAGCCGGAGAGAGCGGCAGCTTCGGAAAGGTGAGAATGAAGCTGCACAACACTGGGATTGTGTGTGCAGCTTGCAAACTGATAGAAAATAGTACCTTACAACTCTCCTACCTTTTCCAAACACATGAACATTCGGTTGGAAGGTGTTTTGGACAACATTCTTTTTCTTCTGGCAAAACACTCTGCAGACCTCTCTGTACCATGTAAAACAAGATGGGAAATATTTTCTGTATAGCTCAGTTTCTCCTTGCCAGACATAGTGGAAAAGTTTTTGCAATATTGAAGACCACAAAACACGCTAAAGACGAATGTACGTATCTCCCCAGAGCTAAGGGCTGCTCCCAAGCACATTTCGGCAGGAGCCGCCGCACTGGAGAGGACTTTGACCAGCACAACCGTCTTTGTGCGAAGAAGCCGCTTCTTCGCCTCCAGGAGCCGGAGAGAGCGGCTGCTTCGGATAGGTGAAGAATGAAGCTGCACAACACTGGGACTGTGTGCGCAGCTTGCAAACTGATAGAAACCAGTACCTTACCACTCTCCTACCTTTTCCAAAAACATAAACATTCGGTTGGAAGGTGTTTTGGACAACTTTTTTTTCTTCTGGCAAAACACTCCGCAGATATCTCTGCACCATGTAAAAAACAATGGGAAATGTTTTCTGTGCTGGCACAGTTTCTCCTTGCCAGATATCGTGGAAATGCTTTTTGCAATGATGTAGACAACAAAAGACGCTGAAGACGAAGGTACGGAACTCCCCGGAGCTAAGCGCCGGGCCGGGGCGCATTTAGGCAGTAGGCACTGTCTGGAGACCACTGTGACCGGCACAATCGTTTTTGTGCAAAGAAGCCACTTCTTCGCCTCCGGGAGCCCGAGAGAGCGGCTGCTTCGGAATGGTGAAGAACGAAGCTGCACAACACTGGGATTGTGTAAACCGCTTGCAAACTGATGAAAAGCAGTACCTTGCCACTCTCCTATCTTTTCCTAAAACACAAATATTCGGTTGGAAAGTGTTTTGGACAACTTTCTTTTTTTTCGTGCAAAACACTCTGCAGACCTCTCTGCAACATATAAAACACAATGGGAGATGTTGTCTGTGCTGGCACAGTTTGTCCTTGCCAGACATAGTGGAAAAGCTTTTTTAAATGTTGTAGACCACAAAAGACGCTAAAGACGAAGGTACGCAGCAACCCGGAGCTAAGCGCCGCACACGAGCACATTTTGTCAGGAGCCGCCACACTGGAGAGCTCTCTAGCCGGCACAATCGTCTTTGCGCGAAGAAGCCAATTCTTCGCCTCTGGGAGCCAGAGAGAGAGGCTGCTTCGGAAAGGTGAAGAATGAAGCTGCACACCACTTGGATTGTGTGCGCAGCTTGCAGACTTAGAGAAAACAGTACCTTACCACTCTCCAACCTTTTCCAAACACATGAATATTCGGTTGGAAGGTGTTTTGGACAACTTTCTTTTTCTTCATGCAAAACACACTGCAGAGCTCTCTGCAACATGTAAAACACGATGGGAGATGATTTCTGTCCTGGCACAGTATCTCCTTGTGTAACATAGTGGAAAAACTTTCTGCAATGATGTAGAACACAAAAGACGCTAAAGACGAAGGATACGGAGCTCCCCGGAGGTAAGTTCCGGTCCCGGGCAAAATTCGGCAGAAGCCGCCGCACTGGAGTGCACTGGGACCGGTACAATCGCCTTTGCGCGAAGAAGCCGCTGCTTCGTCTCCGGGAGCCGGAGAGACCAGTAGCTTCGGAAAGGTGAGAATGAAGCTGCACAACACTGGGATAGTGTGCGCAGCTTGCAAACGGATAGAAAACAGTACCTTTCCACTCTCCAACCTTTTCCAAACACATGAACATTCGATTGGAAGGTGTTTTGGACAATTTTGTTTTTCTTCTTGCAAAACACTCTGCAGAGCTCTCTGCAACATGTAAAACACGATGGGAGATGTTTTCTGTGCAGGCACAGTTTCTCCTTGCCAGACATAGTGGAAAAGTTTTTTGCAATGATGTAGACCACAAAAGTCCTGAAAGAAGAAGATACGGATGTCCCCGGAGCTAAGAGACGGCCCCGGGCACATTTCGGCAGAAGCCGCCACACTGGAGTGCACTGGGACCGGTACAATCGCCTTTGCGCGAAGAAGCCGCCTCTTCGTCTCCGGGAGCCGGAGAGACCAGTAGCTTCGGAAAGGTGAGAATGAAGCTGCACAACACTGGGATAGTGTGCGCAGCTTGCAAACTGATCCAAAACAGTACCTTACCACTCTCCAACCTTTTCCAAACACATGAACATTCGATTGGAAGGCGTTTTGGAAAAGTTTCCTTTTCTTCGTGCATAACCTTCTGCAGAGCTCTCTGCAACATGTAAAACATGATGGGAGATGATTTCTGTCCTGGCAAAGTTTCTCCTTGCTTAACATAGTGGAAAAACTTTCTGCAATGATGTAGACCACAAAAGACGCTAAAGACGAAGGATACGGAGCTCCCCGGAGGTAAGTGCCGGTCCCGGGCACATTTCGACAGATGCCGCCGCACTGGAGGGCACTGTGACCGGTACAATCGCCTTTGCCCGAAGAAGCCGCTTGTCCGCCTCCGGGAGCCAGTGCGTGCGGCTGCTTCGGAAAGGTGAGAATGAAGCTGCACAACACTGGGATAGTGTGCGTAGCTTGCAAACTGATCCAAAACAGTACCTTACCACTCTCCAACCTTTTCCAAACACATTGTCCTGGGGTGACGTTATGATGCTTGTATATCCCCATTCATCTGTTCTGTGCCTTTAAGACCGGCACTGACGAGTGGAAGTTTTGTTTAGGTTTCTCTTATCAGGACACAGAGACAAGCTGTAGACAGAGCTGTTTTTTTTTTTTACTTCCAGCTTTGGGCTTTCTGCTTTTGCTGGCTGCTTTTGCTTGCTCTCTTTTTCTGCTCTTGCTTCTGCTCTGCTTTCTGCCTCTGCTTATTAGCTAGTTCTAGCTAAACAGTCCA
The DNA here is from genome assembly GCF_047830755.1 of Zonotrichia albicollis. NCBI lineage: Eukaryota > Metazoa > Chordata > Aves > Passeriformes > Passerellidae > Zonotrichia > Zonotrichia albicollis. The sequence goes on from NC_133859.1 coordinate 26,858,900, forward strand.
CATTGCTTCCTGGACTGTTTCTCCTCTCCTGTTCCTGTGACCATCTCGAACCTGCTCCGGACTGGGACCCGGGAACACCAAGGGTTCGGCTGCAGCGGCTGGCCCAGCACCGGAGGGACTGAGAAGAGAGCAACCACCCCCGAAAGAGACTTTCTGATTTTGCCATCTTTCTCAGAGCGGTGTGATCGGGTATTATTCATTTTGTGTGCTGGGGGGTGCAGGGTCAGTCAAATAAACGGGTTCTTTCCACCTCTCTCCGAGGAATTTTTTCCCGAACCGGTTGGGGGGAGGGGCCGTGTGGGTTTCGCTTTCTGGAGGGGCCCTCCTTTGCTGATTCTTTAACAAATTTGCCCTAAACCAGTACACATATGAACATTCGATTGGAAGGTGTTTTGGACAACTTTGTTTTTCTTCTTGCAAAACACTCTGCAAAGCTCTCTGCAAACTGTAAAACACGATGGGAGAGGTTTTCTGTGCTGGCACAGTTTCTCCTTGCCAGAGATAGTGGAAAAGTTTTTTGCAATGATGTAGACCACAAAAGTCCCGAAAGACGAAGATACGGATGTCCCCAGAGCTATGCCCTGGTCCAGGGCACATTTCGACAGATGCCGCCGCACTTTAGAGCACTGTCACGTGAACAATCACCTTTACACGAAGAAGCCGCGTCTTCGCCCCCGGAAGCCGGAGAGACCAGTAGCTTCGGAAAGGTGAGAATGAAGCTGCACAACACTGGGATAGTGTGCGTAGCTTGCAAACTGATCCAAAACAGAACCTTACCACTCTCCTACCTTTTCCAAACACATGAACATTCGATTGGAAGGTGTTTTGGAAAACTTTCTTTTTCTTCGTGCATAAATTTCTGCAGAGCTCTCTGCAACATGTAAAACACGATGGGAGATGATTTCTGTGCAGGCACAGTTTCTCCTTGCCAGACATAGTGGAAAAGTTTTTTGCAATGATGTAGACCACAAAAGTCCCGAAAGACGAAGATACGGATGTCCCCGGAGCTATGCCCCGGTCCCGGGCACATTTCGGCAGAAGCCGCCGCACTGGAGTGCACTGTGACCGGCACAATCGCCTTTGCCCGAAGAAGCCGCTTCTTTGCCTCCGGGAGCCAGAGAGTGCGGCTGCTTTGGAAAGGTGAGAATGAAGCTGCACAACACTGGGATAGTGTGTGTAGCATGCATACTGATAGAAAACAGTACCTTACCCATCTCCAACCTTTTCCAAACACATGAACATTCGATTGGAAGGTGTTTTGGACAACTTTGTTTTCCTTCTTGCAAAAAATTCGGCAGAGCTCTCTGCAACATGTAAAACACGATGGGAGATGATTTCTGTCCTGGCACAATTTCTCCTTGCCAGACATAGTGGAAAAACTTTTTGCAATGATGTAGACCACAAAAGCCCCGAAAGAAGAAGGTACGGATGTCCCCGGAGCTATGCCCCGGTTCCGGGCACATTTCGACAGGTGCCGCCGCACTGGAGTGTGCTGTGACCTGCACAATCGCCTTTGCGCGAAGAAGCCGCCTCTTCGTCTCTGGGGGCCGGAGAGAGCGGCTGGTTTCGAAAGGTGAAGAATGAAGCTGCACAACACTGGGATAGTGTGCGCAGCTTGCAAACTGATAGAAAACAGTACCTTACCACTTTCCTACCTTTTCCAAACACATGAATATTCGGTTGGAAGGTTTTTTGGACAATTTTGTTTTTCTTCTAGCAAAACACTCTGCAGAGCTCTCTGCAACATGTAAAACACGATGGGAGATTATTTCTGTCCTGGCACAGTTTCTCCTTGCGTAACATAGTGGAAAAACTTTCTGCAATGAGGTAGACCACAAAAGACGCTAAAGACGAAGGATACGGAGCTCCCCGGAGGTAAGTGCCGGTCCCGGGAACATTTCGACAGATGCCGCCGCACTGGAGGGCGCTGTGACCGGCACAATCGCCTTTGCTCGAAGAAGCCGCTTCTTCGCCTCCGGGAGCCAGAGAGTGCGACTGCTTCGGAAAGGTGAGAATGAAGCTGCACAACACTGGGATAGTGTGTGTAGCTGGCAAACTGATCCAAAACAGTACCTTACAACTCTCCAACCTTTTCCAAACACATGAACATTCGATTGGAAGGTTTTTTGGACAACTTTGTTTTTCTTCTTGCAAAAAACCCTGCAAACCTCTCTGCAACATATAAAACACGATTGGAGATATTTTCTCTGCAGGCACAATTTCTCCTTGCCAGACATAGTGTAAAAGTTTTTTGCAATGATGTAGACAACAAAAGTCCCGAAAGAAGAAGGTACGGATGTCCCCGGAGCTAAGCGCCAGTCCCGGGCACATTTCGGCAGAAGCCGCCGCACTGGAGTGCACTGTGACCGGCACAATCACCTTTCCGCGAAGAAGCCGCCTCTTCGTCTCCGGTAGCCGGAGAGAGCCGCTGCTTTCGAAAGGTGAAGAATGAAGCTGCACAACACTGGGATAGTGTGCGCAGCTTGCAAACTGATAGAAAACAGTACCTTACCACTTTCCTACCTTTTCCAAACACATGAACATTCGATTGGAATGTGTTTTGGAAAACTTTGTTTTCTTCGTGCATAAACTTCTGCAGAGCTCTCTGAAACATGTAAAACACGCTGGGAGATGTTTTCTGTCCTGGCACAGTTTCTCCTTGCCAGACATAGTGGAAAACATTTCTGCAATGATGTAGACCACAAAAGTCCCGAAAGAAGAAGGTACGGATGTCCCCTGAGCTATGCCCCGGTCCCGGGCACATTTCGGCAGAAGCTGCCACACTGGAGTGCACTGTGACCGGCATAATTGCCTTTGCGCGAAGAAGCCGCTTTTTCGCCTCCGGGAGGGGGAGAGACCAGTAGCTTCGTAAAGGTGAGAATGAAGCTGCACAACACTGGGATAGTGTGCGTAGCTTGCAAACTGATAGAAAACAGTACCTTAACACTTTCCTACCTTTTCCAAACACATGAATATTCGGTTGGAAAGTTTTTTGGACAATTTTGTTTTTCTTCCTGCAAAACACTCTGCAGAGCTCTCTGCAACATGGAAAACATGATGGGAGATGGTTTCTGTCCTGGCACAGTTTCTCCTTGCGTAACGTAGTGGAAAAACTTTCTGCAATGATGTAGACCACAAAAGACGCTAAAGACAAAGGATACGGAGCTCCCCGGAGGTAAGCGCCGGTCCCGGGCACATTTCGACAGATGCCGCCGCACGGGACTGCACTGCGACCGGCACAATCGCCTTTGCCCGAAGAAGCCGCTTCTTCGCCTCCAGGAGCCAGAGAGAGCAGCTGCTTTTGAAAGGTGAAGAATGAAGCTGCACAACACTAAGATAGTGTGCGCAGCTTGCAAACAGATAGAAAACAGTACTTTACCACTTTCCTACCTTTTCCAAACACATGAATATTCGCTTGGAAGGTGTTTTGGACAATTTTGTTTTTCTTCTTGCAAAACACTCTGCAGAGCTCTCTGCAACCTGTAAAACACGATGGGAGATGTTTTCTGTGCTGGCACAGTTTCTCCTTTGCAGACATAGTGGAAAAACTTTCTTCAATGATGTAGACCACAAAAGACGCTAAAGACGAAGGATAGGGAGCTCCCCGGAGGTTAGTTCCGGTCTCGGGCACATTTCGACAGATGCCGCCGCACTGGACTGCACTGCGACCGGCACAATCGCCTTTGCCCGAAGAAGCCGCTTCTTCGCCTCCAGGAGCCAGAGAGAGCGGCTGCTTTCGAAAGGTGAAGAATGAAGCTGCACAACACTAAGATAGTGTGCGCAGCTTGCAAACTGATAGAAAACAGTACCTTACCACTTTCCTACCTTTTCCAAACACATGAATATTCGGTTGGAAGGTGTTTTGGACAATTTTATTTTTCTTCCTGCAAAACACTCTGCAGAGGTATCTGCAACATGTAAAACACGATTGGAGATGTTTTCTCTGCTGGCACAGTTTCTCCTTGCAAGACATAGTGGAAAAGTTTTTTGCAATGATGTAGACCACAAAAGTCCTGAAAGAAGTAGGGTACAAATGTCCCCGGAGCTAAGCGCCGGTCCCGGGCACATTTCGGCAGAAGCCGCCGCACTGGAGTGCACTGTGACCGGCACAATCGCCTTGGCGCGAAGAAGCCGCCTCTTCGTCTCCGGGAGCCGGAGAGACCGGTAGCTTCGGAAAGGTGAGAATGAAGCGGCACAACACTGGGATAGTGTGCGCAGCTTTCAAACTGATAGAAAACAGTACCTTACCACTCTCCAACCTTTTCCAAACACATGAACATTCGATTGGAATGTGTTTTGGACAATTTTGTTTTTCTTCGTGCATAAACATCTGCAGAGCTCTCTGCAACATGTAAAACACGCTGGGAAAAGTTTTCTCTGCAGGCACAGTTCCTCCTTGAGAGACATAGTGGAAAAAATTTCTGCAATGATGTCGGCCACAAAAGTCCCAAAAGAAGAAGGTACGGATGTCCCTGGAGCTATGCCCCGGTCCCGGGCATTTTTCGGCAGAAGCTGCCGCACTGGAGTGCACTGTGACCGGCACAATCGCCTTTGCCGATGAAGCCGCGTCTTCGCATCCGGGAGCCGGAGAGAGCGGCTGCTTTCGAAAGGTGAATAATGAAGCTGCACAACACTGGGATAGTGTGCGCAGCTTGCAAACTGATAGAAAACAGTACCTTACCACTTTCCTACGTTTTCCAAACACATGAATATTCGGTTGGAAGGTGTTTTGGACAATTTTCTTTTTCTTCTTGCAAAACAATCTGCAGAGCTCTCTGCAACATGTAAAACACGATGGGAGATGTTTTCTGTGCTGGCACAGTTTCTCCTTGCCTAACATAGCGAAAAACCTTTCTGCAATGATGTAGACCACAAAAGACGCTTAAAACGAAGGTACGCAGCTCCCCGGAGCTAGGCCCCGGTCCAGGGCACATTTCGACAGTTGCCGCCGCACTGGAGTGCACTGGGACCGGCACAATCGCCTTTGCCGATGAAGCCGCTTCTTCGCCTCTGGGAGCCGGAGAGACCAGTAGCTTCGGAAAGGTGAGAATGAAGCTGCACAACACTGGGATAATGTGCGCTGCTTGCAAACTGATCCAAAACAGAACCATACCACTCTCCTACCTTTTACAAAAACATGAACATTCGATTGGAAGGTGTTTTCAACAACTTTCTTTTTTTTCGTGCATAAACTTCTGCAGAGCTCTCTGCAACGTGTAAAACACGATGGGAGATGTTTTCTGTGCAGGCACAGTTTCTCCTTGCCAGACATAGTGAAAAAGTTTTTTGCAATGATGTAGACCACAAAAGTCCTGAAAGAAGAAGGGTACGGATGTCCCCGGAGCTAAGCGCCAGTCCCGGGCACATTTCGGCAGAAGCGGCCGCACTGGAGTGCACTGTGACCGGCACAATCGCCTTTCCGCGAAGAAGCCGCCTCTTCGTCTCCGGGAGCCGGAGAGACCAGTAGCTTTGGAAAGGAGAGAATGAAGCTGCACAACATTGGGATAGTGTGCGCAACTTGCAAACTGATAGAAAACAGTACCTTACCACTCTCCAACCTTTTCCAAACACATGAACATTCGATTGGAAGGTGTTTTGGAAAACTTTCCTTTTCTTCGTGCATAAACTTCTGCAGAGCTCTCTGCAACATGTAAAACACGATGGGAGATGATTTCTGTCCTGGCACAGTTTTTCCTTGCGTAACATAGTGGAAAAACTTTCTGCAATGATGTAGACCACAAAAGACGCTAAAGACGAAGGATACGGATGTCCCCGGAGGTAAGCGCTGGTCCCGGGCACATTTCGACAGATGCCGCCGCACTGGAGGGCACTGTGACCGGCACAATTGCCTTTGTCCGAAGAAGCCGCTTCTTCGCCTCCGGGAGCCGGAGAGTGCGGCTGCTTCGGAAAGGTAAGAATGAAGCTGCACAACACTGGGATAGTGTGCGCAGCTTGCAAACTGATAGAAAACAGTACCTTTCCACTTTCCTACCTTTTCCAAACACATGAACATTCGCTTGGAAGGTGTTTTGGACAATTTTGTTTTTCTTCTTGCAAAACACTCTTCAGAGCTCTCTGCAACATGTAAAACACGATGGGAGATGTTTTCTGTGCAGGCACAGTTTCTCCTTGCCTAACATAGTGAAAAACCTTTCTTCAATGATTTAGACCACAAAAGTCCCGAAAGACGAAGGATACGGAGCTTCCCGGAGGTACGCGCTGGTCCCGGGCACATTTCGACAGATGCCGCCGCACTGGAGTGCACTGTGACCGGCACAATCGCCTTTGCAGGAAGAAGCCTCTTCTTCGCCTCCGGGAGCCGGAGAGACCGGCTGCTTTCAAAAGGTGAAGAATGAAGCTGCACAACACTGGAATAGTGTGCTAGGCTTCAAACTGATCTAAAACAGTACCTTACCACTCTCCTACCTTTTCCAAACACATGAACATTCGATTGGAAGGTGTTTTGGACAACTTTGTTTTTCTTCTTGCAAAACACTCTGCAGAGCTCTCTGCAACATGTAAAACACGATGGGCGATGTTTTCTGTGCAGGAACAATTTCTCCTTGCCTAACATAGTGAAAAACCTTTCTTCAATGATGTAGACCACAAAAGACGGTAAAGACGAAGGTACGCAGCTCCCCGGAGCTATGCCTCGGTCCAGGGCACATTTCGACAGATGCCGCCGCACTGGAGTGCACTGGGACCGGAACAATCGCCTTTGTGCGAAGAAGCCGCCTCTTCGTCTCCGGGAGCCGGAGAGACCAGTAGCTTCGGAAAGGTAAGAATGAAGCTGCACAACACTGGGATAGTGTTCTCAGCTTCAAACTGATCTAAAACAGTACCTTACCACTCTCCTACCTTTTCCAAACACATGAATATTCGGTTGGAAGGTGTTTTGGACAATTTTGTTTTTCTTCTTGCAAAACACTCTGCAAGCCTCTCTGCAACATGTAAAACACGATGGGAGATGTTTTCTGTGCTGGCACAGTTTCTCTTGCCAGACATAGTGGAAAAGTTTTTTGCAATGATGTAGACCACAAAAGTCCCGAAAGAAGAAGTTACGGATGTCCGCAGAGCTAAGGGCCGGACCCAGGCACATTTTGACAGATGCCGCCGCACTTGAGTGCACTGTGACCGGCACAATCGCCATTGCCCAAAGAAGCCGCTTCTTCGCCTCCGGGAGCCAGAGAGTGCGGCTGCGTCGGAAAGGTGAGAATGAAGCTGCACAACACTGGGATAGTGTGCGCAGCTTGCAAACTGATCCAAAACAGTACCTTACCACTCTCCAACCTCTTCCAAACCCATGAACATTCGATTGGAAGGTGTTTTGGACAACATTGTTTTTCTTCTTGCAACACACTCTGCAAACCTTTCTGAAACTTGTGAAACACGATGGGAGATGTTTTCTGTGCTGGCACAGTTTCTCCTTGCCAGACATAGTGGAAAATTTTTTTGCAATGATGTAGACCACAAAAGTCCCGAAAGACGAAGGTACGGATATCTCCGGAGCTAAGCGGCGGTCCCGGGCACATTTCGGCAGAAACAGCCGCAGTGGAGTGCACTGTGACCGGCACATTCGCCTTTGCGCGAAGAAGCCGCCTCTTCGTCTCCGGGAGGCGCAGAGACCAGTAGCTTCGGAAAGGTGAGAATGAAGCTGCACAACACTGGGATAGTCTGCACAGCTTGCAAACTGATCCAAAACAGAACCTTATCACTCCCCTACCTTTTCCAAACACATAAACATTCGATTGGAAGGTGTTTTCAAAAACTTTCTTTTACTTCGTCCATAAACTTCTGCAGAGCTCTCTGCAACATGTAAAACAGGATGGGAGATGTTTTCTGAGCTGGCACAGTTTCTCCTTGCCAGACATTGTGGAAAAGTTTTTTGCAATAATATAGACCACAAATGTCCCGAAAGACGAAGGTACGGATGTCCCCGGAGCTAAGCGCCGGTCCCGGGCAGATTTCGGCAGAAGCAGCCGCTCTGGAGTGCACTGTGACCGGCACAATCGCCTTTGCCCGAAGAAGCCGCCTCTTCGCCTCCGGGAGCCGGAAAGATGTAGCTTCGGAAAGGTGAGAATGAAGCTGCACAACTCTGGGATAGTGTGCGCAGCTTGCAAACTGATCCAAAACAGAACCTTACCACTTTCCTACCATTTCCAAACACATGAACATTCGATTGGAAGGTGTTTTGGACAGCTTTGTTTTTCTTCTTGCATCACACTCTGCAAACCTTTCTGCAACATGTAAAACACGATGGGAGATGTTTTCTGTGCAGGCACAGTTTCCTCTTTGCCAGACAGAGTGAAAAACATTTCTGCAATGATGTAAATCACAAAAGTTCCGAAAGGAGAAGATACGGATGTCCCCAAAGCTAAGCGCCGGTCCCGGGCACATTTCGGCAGATGCCGCCGCACTGGAGTGCACTGTGACCGGCACAATCGCCTTTGCCCGAAGAAGCCGCCTCTTCGTCTCCGGGGGCCGGAGAGAGCGGCTGCTTTCGAAAGGTGGAGAATGAAGCTGTACAACACTGGGATAGTGTGCGCAGCTTGCAAACTGATCCAAAACAGTACCTTACCACTCTCCAACCTTTTCCAAACACATGAACATTCGATTGGAAGGTGTTTTGGGGTACTTTCTTTTTCTTCGTGCATAAACTTCTGCAGAGATCTCGGCAACATGTAAAACACGATGGGAGATGTTTTCTGTGCTGGCACAGTTTCTCCTTGCCTGACATAGTGGAAAACCTTTCTGCCATGATGTAGAACACAAAAGACGCTAACGACGAAGGTACTCAGCTCCCCGGAGCTATGCCGCGGTGAGACAGAATATCCATCCTGAACTAAGTAAAGTGTCTAAGAGAAGTGAAGGGTCTGTAGAGCTAAAGCTGAAGGAGAGGCCGCGTTCCAGAGACAGCAAGGAGACAGAGAAAAAAAAACAGAAAAACCACGAGGTCAATCTGCCCCCGACTTAAAAATTCCTTCGATAAAGAAGAATTAGTGCTAAATGTCATGTGGAATGAATATGTATGAACTTAATTTGAAACTGTATGCATATGCATTTAGAAAGAGAGATAAAAAGGAGACTCGGAGTCTCCAAGGGCACGCATGCCCTTTTAGAGAGTCTTGCGTCCGGCGCGCGTCGTAATAAAGCATACCGGGCTTTACAACTTTTACAAGTTGTGAGGTTTCTTCTTTTCTCCGCAAAACATTTTGGCGAGCCAGCCAGGCGTTCTCTGTCCCCCGGGGGCAGGGGGGATAGACGGACCTCCATGGCGCGCCCCAGGATTTTTTCCTGGTGGGGCTCCGCTTGTCTCAATTTGCCACCTGCGAGGACAGACAACGACCCGCTGGCCTGCGGAAGAGAATACGGTATGTATGGAGCCCCAAGGAAGAGAAGAAAGAGAGAAAGAGAGTAAACCACCCAGAGACGTCTGGGTTCATGGGTTCAGCTGATAGAGCAGCTGTATTAGAGATGGGGTTCAGCTGATAGAGCAGCTGTATTAGAAGCCAGGTTCGTCGTTCTGATAGAGCAGACCGCTAGCGGCTTTGGGAGTAAGCCGGGTGAACCCGTGTATGTGTGTATTGAAGATTCATAGTTCTGATGGAGCAGAACTGGTGAGCCCGTGTGTTTTGTTTGTGTGTGTGTGTGATGTCTAGACACTGTGTTGCTGTATAGTTAATGTGTGTGGCCAGTGCACTGTGTTTGTGATCGTGCAGGTGATATGTGTATGGTGTATAAAAGAGAGTAAATCTACAGTGCCCTACAGTGCGGAGATGAGTCAGTACTCCCCGTGTTTGAAGCAGCCGAGTGAGGCCAGAAGCGCCAGCTGCAGCAAGCTGCGGGGGCAGGGAGAGAAGTGCCCTGCGGAGAAGCGAGTGGAGGAATGTCAGTGATGGTATTTATCGTGTTTGAATGTAGTGATTTGTGTAGATTTAGTACATTTTAACCGTGAGTATGAGCTCAAAGAGTTCCTTTGCCTTAGATGTTTAGACTTGATCTCTAGACTGTGTGCTGTTATTTTGATTGTGTCCAGGAAAAATTGATTTGAGTAAATGCCGAATTATGGTGTGCTGTGTTGTGTTGAGAAAAGTGAGCACTTTGAGAAATATGCCCTTTCCCGGTGATTTTGTGTGGTGATTTTCTTCCGCTGCATTGTGGTAATTTGATTCTCAGATTGTATAGTGGTGTTTGTGGAAATTTTAAGATTTTGTTGCAACAAGAGTAACATTTTACATAGGAGAACTATAGTACGGTGATTTATGTTTAACTTCGATAAAGCGAGTTAAAAGAATTCCAAGAATTCTCCCCCTCATAGTAATTCAAGCCATGGCTCTAGTGAATTTGAGATAAGAGAGAAGAGAGGGGAGTGAGTGCGTGTGTCTGTGTCTGCAGGTATATCAGAGTTTCGGCTGTGACTAGCACAGCCTTTTTGCAAAGCAGCAAAACAAGTGTAAGTAGACACAGTGCTTAATTAGATTGTGCAAGAAGAGAACTAGAAAAGACTGATATTTTGTAAAACAGAGTTTATATAGAAGAGATGAATGAGATGAATTAGTTAATGAGACTTATGAGTTTTATGAGACTTCAGTTGGTACTGCAGTAAGTCTTTACTGGAAACAATCTGCTGTAGAGATTTAAAGTTCTCTGTAACAAACCGAATAGCCTGCCTTTGTGAGCAATTTCGGGGAGCCTTTGGTACATCAAGAAGCTAGCAGGCTGTGTGAGGTGACAGTGGCTGCGCCCTGGGCACAGGTACAGCTCTAGCTGCCCTGTCTCCCCAGGGAACACGGGAATGGCCTGTGGGAAAAAAGCTAGATGTGCAGGTATTATTGCAGTGCGGTGTTTATGAGAAACACTAGTATTGCTGTTTTGCTGTTCCAATAAGTATCAGGGTACACGCCCCGAGTGTAAATTAAAAGTTTCTGGTCAAGCGGATTCAGAACCTAAGGTCTTAGAGCTTGTGTGTAGGAATCACATCTGATACCTGCAACCTGGAGCTGTGTGTATAAGAAGAAAACTGAGAAACTACTGTGAAGGTCTGTAAAAAGGTTTGAATAGAAGCGAGATAGGGCAAAGAGAAATAAATAATGAGAACTGACCAGAGCAAACAGGTTCCTAAATTAGCCCCTTTTGGGAGGGGCTCGCTAGGAAGAAGTTGCCAGTAAGAGCAGCTCAGAAAATAACAATATTTATAGTGCTTCATTGTTGTTAGTACTGTTTTATAATAAGAAGATAAATGAGATAGTTTTTGTATGCTGAAATGTCTTTTGTTTTAAGAAATCACCCAGAATGACAAAGAGACTGTGAGATCAGACTGCTCTCTGGTCTTGGCCCCTGAAAAGGAAAACAAGGCAAAGAGAAAGCAAATCAAACATGTTGTTCAGCATGCAGCATAAGATAGCAACGTATGAAATCAGGCAAAGATTATCACGCTGAAATGCGAAGCAATCACAGTTCGCAAAATGAGTACATATGATTTGTAAAGGCTTCCTCCCAAGGTAAGGGAGGAAGAGTAAAAGTAACCTTCCCAAAAGGGAAGAATTTTTGTCAGCACAAGGGTCATGTGTTCAGTTTTAAATAAAGCTTTAGTACCTGTGGAGAATGTTTATGTTGTAGTGTGGGGAATGAACAACTGGACAGTCTGAGAAGGCATACTTTTGCAAACCTTTAAAGTAACATGTGTACTATGTGTACCTAAAAGCTTTTGTACAATTCGCTCAATTTGCTAAACATTCTCAAATAAGAAAAGTTACTCTAGAAGCAAATAATATAAAGATGTTAAGCTTAATATTAACAGACACTGAAATTAAGAAAGACATTAGTAAAGAGATATTAGAATAAGTAAATAAGTGTTTTCAAGAGTATGGGCCTCTGCTGCACCAGGGAGAGTGAAAGATGCTCCCCCATGGGATGCTCCCCCATCAAGCTTAATGAAAGAACACAACCAGTGAGAACTGAGTAGTACCCTCAAAAGGAAAGTAAAGAAGGAATCAGTCCAATAACTGGTAGTACTGGATTAAGGGCTGTCAATAAGATAACACAGAATTTGTACCCTGTAGTAGCAAATCCATAGACCTTACTAACCTTGTTTAACACCTGAGCTAACCTGGTTCACTGTTTTAGGCCTAAGAGATGCCTTCTTTTGCCTCCCTATCCACGAAACCAGCCAGAACATTTTGCATTCAAACACAAGCTCACACAGTCCATGTGCCTGAAGGCTTCAAAATTCTCCACTCCGATTGGAGAACAACTTGCAAGGACCCAGAGTCCCAAGAAGCTCCACAAGAAGAAAGGAGGCTGTTGCAGTACATAGATGATCTTCTAGTAGCCACTCGGACGAGAGAAGCAAGAGAAGCCTGGACGGTAAGCCTTTTGAATTTCCTAAGACTCCAAGGATGCAGAGTCTCAAAGAAAAAAGCACAAGTAGTGAAACAGAAGGTAATCTACCTAGAGTAAGAAGTGAGTGCTGAGCAGCAGACTTTAAGGCAGGGAAGCCCTATGCCAAACCCTGAACCCCAGACAACGAAAGAACTCCAAACCTTCTTAGGCATGGCAGTGTAGTGCCAGCTGTGGGTTCATAATTGTAGACTGTTCTCCAGACCCCTCTATGCTCTTATTGCCAATGAGAACTAAGATCTCCAGTAGACAAGAGACACCACACGAGCCTTTCTCCAGCTAGAGAGTCCCCTCATGTCGGCTCCAGCTTTGAAACTTCCAGATGTAAGTAAAGCATTCTTTCTATTTTTCCATGCAAGGAATTGCTCTGAGAATATTAGCTCAAGACTTGAGTCCATACCAGAAGGCAGTTGCTTACCTCTCTAAGCAACTAGATGCAACAGCCAAAAGATAGCCAAGTTGCCTCAGAGCTGTAGCAGCAGTTGTGCTGAACATTCAAGAGGCACACAAGTTTATCCTGAGACAAAAATGACTGTGCTAGTGTCCCACACAGTGTCTGTAGTACTGGAAGTAAAAGGTGGCCACTAGCTTTTCACCAGAGAAGTTTCTGAAATACCAGGCCATCATAGTAGAGCAAGATGATAGAGAGATAGTGGTGACTAATATTGTCAACCCAGCTTCTTTTCTCAGTAGAATCAAGGAGAAGCAGTACACCATGATTGCCTAGAGACCACTGAAGCTACCCTACTCCAGCCGCCCAGACTTAAAGGACACTCCTCCGGACGATGCAGAGACCTAGTTCACTGACAAGAAAGCGACATTGCAAAGTTCACAGTGACTACCTGCAGAGAGGTAATAGAGTGTGGACCCTTACCAACAAGTACCTCTGCACAGGATGCTGAGATAAATGCATGGACCCATGCCTTAGAAACAGCAAAAGGCATTCAGAGTTGTGCATGCACATAGAGCCATCTGGAAGGAGAGGGGACTGCTGACCTCACAGGGAAAGAAGAGACAATCCAGCTGCTGGAAGCAGTTCGGCTACCTGAAAAAGCATATTAAGGCACACCAGAGAGTGAGCTTAAAATTAGAAGAAAGAAATGAGCTGGCAGATAGAGAGGCAAAGAAAGCAGCAAAGAGTGAGGTACAAATTTTCCTCGAAGGTAAGCCATAATACAGTAATACTAATCAAAAGAGACGTACAACTGCAAGGGGTGGGCTACCATTGAAAGAGAGCTAGTAATCCCCTCCCATTTTCGTAGTTACTAGTGAAAGAAGGGCACTAGAAAACACACTAGGGCCTAATTACTTAAAGCCTTTTATAGAGTGTGGCTCCTTTCTCAAAATGACCGAGGCTGCGAGTGATACAGAGTGCACTAGAATGAAGTGTTGACTTTGAAGTAGTAATCCCCACAAGCTTTCTAGAACACACATCTGATTGAAAAGACTGTTGTATCATTGTCAAGAATCTATATGCCACTATCACTCAGGTGAGCTGATAATGTGATCCTTGCCTCCAGACTAACCTCAAAATACCCCCGGGCCAAAACTTAGTCAGACTGAGAGAGGCCATGAGCCTGTATAGCAGTGGCAAATCAACTTTTCAGAACTCCCAAGGAAAGGGGGGTATCAGTATTTACTAGTATTAATAGATACATTTTCAGGGTGGCCAGAAACATTCCCCACCAGAACTGTCAAAGCTCAAGAGGTGACCAGATCATTTTTACAAAAGATAATACCACGCTTCAGAGTTCCAGCCACAATATCCTCAGATAAAGAATCACCTTTCATTTCCAAAATAGTGCAACAGATTAGTAGCCATCTGGGCATAGATTAAGAACTTCACACCCCATACTGCCCCAATCAAGCGGCCAGGGGGAGAAAATGAATCATTTGATTAAGCAGCAAATCATAAGACTGGGGCAAGAAGCTCTTCCACTAGCACTATTGCAAATTCAAACTAAACCTTTTGAGCTAAAAGAATGCTGAATCCTTTTAGAATGCCTTATAGAAGACAATAAAATACAAGAAGAATGTCCAGAATGTCCACTTACATGGTGGCATTAAGCAAACAGCTCAGAGTAATTGAGAAACTTGTGGCTGGAACTCAGAGCAGGGAGTTGGATAGCCTGGGGTTGATGTATATGTTAAGTCTCTTACAGAGAAGACTTCAGAACCACAGTGGGAGAGACCACTGCAAGTACCTCTCACCACCTTCACTGCAATCAAAATCAAAGAGCAGAATGCTAGATCCATCACTCTCAAGTGAAGAAGGCCCAGAAGCCCCTTCAGGAGTGACACCAGGAGACAATGAACTGAGACTAAAACTTACTCGGGCAAAATGAGTATATTGCGGTCGGGAGTAGCTCATACTTTAGTGTACAGAATTGTTTTGTATGAAATTATAACTGAAGTTTTAGAACTAGAGAGTACCTCTACCCAAAGCAATGCTGAATAGCCTTAGTCCCTGGCATTTAATCAGTATACTAGATCCATAAGAAAACCTTTTGAGATAAAGAAGGTTTATATTAAACATATCTACTGTAGTAATCCACGAGAATCAAGTATGTGAAGAGTAAGAATAGCAAGAACAAGAGCTGTGAACACTTCAAGGAATCTGAAGCGAAGAAATCAAAGTAAAGTGCTTAGTCATCAAAAAGATAGCTTATGAGAGACCAGATGTAATTAGTGTCTGAACCTTCCCTGGTGTATATGAACACCAGGAAGTCTGTGATAACCTAAGTGAATCAAACAGTTGGTGTAATTTCACCCTGATACAGCCTGTAGACAATAAATTAAAGCTCTTCTCTCAAGATTTCCCCTCCATTATCTTCTGCCCTGAACACAGTCCACAGCTTGATCTTAGCTAAGGGCAAGGTGGGTGACCAAGAGAGACATTCCTGCTTGCCACACATCTGAGAAATCAGGTGCTTTGGAGAGAGAGAGAGAAGTTAGATTCCCTGAAGTCTCTACATTTCAGAACAAACATCTGTCTCAAGTATGACCTAAACCTCTGTCAGATACACTTGTGAAGTGTGTCTGAATTTGTAGTAGGAGCCCAGCACATCCCTCTAGCAGGGAGGGATGATCATGGACAGAAAGCAGTTCCTGTTCCCCATAACAAACATCTAACTGGCATATTAGAGACAAGATTAAGAGTTTTAAATAGAATTGATTCAGAAATACTGATGAATAAACTAGCTGCTGCAGCAGGTAGCCTAACAAAATTGAAGCAGCCTTTATAGTAATCTCTACTGACATTAAGAACTAGCCAGTGACAGATTTCAAAAGTACTGCCAAAGTAAAGAAGAATGAACAGGCCGGAGACCAAGACCACAAATTGATAGTAGAAGCACTTAGTATAGTTCAAGATAATGTGTCTTTAGCTTTCAGTTGTATACAAGCACAGTTATAGTTACAAGCAACAGCAGCTCTGATCATATAAGAAAGGGGTGAAAGTAATTTTCCAGCTGAAATTCAGAAAATTGAATGAGATAATGCAATTGATTTTGAAAAGAAGTTTTAATCCTAGTAGATTATAGTGAATTTCACCTATGATCCTATTTCTAATGTAGCCACTGCCTTTGTGCTTACCATATGTAATGCCACTGTTTATGTTATCCATCCCATCATTGCCCTAAGATTAAACCATGAAGAAACAACACTCTATCCTTCAGAACATAGAGTGTGGGCACAAAAAGATGAATGAAAAGTGGCAGGTAGTAAACTTAGAATCCTGCATTACTAGAGAACAAATGAGATTCATTTGTGAAAGCAATACTGCTAAATGCCCAAGATGTGTTTAGACACTGAACAGAGTATTTGTCACTTTGAAATTCATCCAGTCACTGACCAGAAAACTGTGCTCGTATATACTAGAAAAGAGTGTATGTTTGAGAACTGCTTGTGCTGCTGTAAAAATTAATAGCAATGATGTTATTCTGTCTAGTAGAAACCATTCTAATCTCTGTATTTGTATTTGTAATTTTGTTAAGATTATTGGGTGTAATTTTTCGTATTTAGTACCAGTAACATCCCACCAGCTGATTACAGCCAATTACACAATGTATCACAGACTACCACCTACCCCTATCGGGGTGAACCTTACATTAGTAAAACAATTAATTAAGCACCAAGACCTATTAGAAATCTTGAAAAAAATCCGAGAAAGTAGAAAGAAAACCTTAATTACTGTCCAACATGGTACAAAAGAAATAACCAGAGTTCTACAAAGAATAAAATACAGATAATCACTGGTGAGATGTGATCTTTGGGTGATCACCAACTGCAAATGAAACCTTTGATAAGTTGTGCCACCCTATTCTAGTTTTACTAATATTAGTTGAGATAAGCTTAAGATCATCTATTACATTGTTAATTTAGAACTGGAGAATGCTACAACGAATAGCTGTACTAACCTCTTTGTCAAATGTACATGGTAAAGCGCTAAAAGACACTTATTGTCGTAGAAATTTTCCTTAAGTAAAAGAATTTACTTATTTCCTAGGAAAGGGGGGAATGAGACAGAATATCCATCCTGAACTAAGTAAAGTGTCTAAGAGAAGTGAAGGGTCTGTAGAGCTAAAGCTGAAGGAGAGGCCACGTTCCAGAGACAGCAAGGAGACAGAGAAAAAAAACCAGAAAAACCACGAGGTCAATCTGCCCCCGACTTAAAAATTCCTTCGATAAAGAAGAATTAGTGCTAAATGTCATGTGGAATGAATATGTATGAACTTAATTTGAAACTGTATGCATATGCATTTAGAAAGAGAGATAAAAAGGAGACTCGGAGTCTCCAAGGGCACGCATGCCCTTTTAGAGAGTCTTGCGTCCGGCGCGCGTCGTAATAAAGCATACCGGGCTTTACAACTTTTACAAGTTGTGAGGTTTCTTCTTTTCTCCGCAAAACAGCGGTCCCGGGCAAATTTCGACCTATGCCGCCGCACTGGAGTGCACTGTGACCGGTACAATCGCCTTTGCGCGAAGAAGCCGCCTCTTCGCCTCCGGGAGCCGGAGAGACCAGTAGCTTCGGAAAGGTGAGAATGAAGCTGCACAACACTGGGATAGTGTGCGCAGATTGCAAACTGATCGAAAACAGAACCTTACCACTTTCCTACCTTTTCCAAACACATGAACATTCGATTGGAAGGTTTTTTGGACAACTTTGTTTTTCTTCTTGCAACACACTCTGCAAACCTTTCTGCAACATGTAAAAAACGATGGGAGATGTTTTCTGTGCTGGCACAGTTTCTTCTTTGCCAGACATAGTGAAAAACATTTCTGCAATGATGTAGACCACAAAAGACGCTAACGACGAAGGTACGCAGCTGCCCGGAGGTATGCCCTGGTCCCGGGCACATTTCGACAGATGCCGCCGCACTGGAGTGCACTGTGACCGACACAATCGCCTTTGCGCGAAGAAGCCTCTTCTTCGCCTCCGGGAGCCGAAGAGACCGGCTGCTTTCGAAAGGTGAAGAATGAAGCTGCACAACACTGGGATAGTGTGCGCAGCTTGTAAACTGATAGAAAACAGTACCTTACCACTCTCCTACCTTTTCCAAACACATGAACATTCGATTGGAAGGTGTTTTGGAAAACATTCTTTTTATTCGTGCATAAACTTCTGCAGAGTACTCGGCAACATGTAAAACACGATGAGAGATGTTTTCTGTGCTGGCACAGTTTCTCCTTGCCAGACATAGTGGAAAACATTTCTGCAATGATGTAGACCACAAAAGATCCGAAAGGAGAAGATACAGGAGTCCCCGGAGCTAAGCGCCGGTCCTGGGCACATTTCGACCTATGCCGCCGCACTGGAGTGCACTGTGACCGGTACAATCGCCTTTGCGCGATGAAGCCGCCTCTTCGTCTCCGGGAGCCGGAGAGACCAGTATCTTCGCAAAGGTGAGAATGAAGCTGCACCACACTGGGATAGTGTGCGCAGCTTGCAAACTGATAGAAAACAGTACCTTACCACTTTCCTACCTTTTCCAAACACATGAACATTCGATTGGAAGGTGTTTCGGAAAACTTTCTTTTTCTTCTTGCAACACACTCTGCAAACCTTTCTGAAACATGTAAAACACGATGGGAGATGTTTTCTGTGCTGGCACAGTTTCTCCTTGCCAGACATAGTGGAAAAGTTTTTTGCAATGATGTAGACCACAAAAGTCCCGAAAGACGAAGGTACGGATATCCCCGGAGCTAAGCGCCGGTCCCGGGCACATTTCGGCAGAAGCAGCCGCACTGGAGTGCACTTTGACCGGCAGAATCTCCTTTGCGTGAAGAAGCCGCCTCTTCGTCTCCTGGAGCCGGAGACACCAGTGTAGCTTCAGAAAGGTGAAGAATGAAGCTGCACAACACTGGGATAGTGTGCGCAGCTTGCAAACTGATCCAAAAAAGTACCTTACCACTCTCCAACCTTTTCCAAACACATGAATATTCGGTTGGAATGTGTTTTGGACAATTTTGTTTTTCTTCTTGCAAAACACTCTGCAGAGCTCTCTGCAACATCGAAAACCTGCTGGGACATATTTTCTGAGCTGGCACCGTTTCCTCTATGCCAGACATAGTGAAAAACATTTCTGCAAGGATGTAGACCACAAAAGTCCCGAAAGACGAAGGATACGGAGCTCCCCAGAGGTAAGCGCCGGTCCCGGGCACGTTTCGACCTAGGCCGCCGCACTGGAGTGCACTGTGACCGGTACAATCGCCTTTGCACGAAGAAGCCGCCTCTTCGTCTCCGGGAGCCTGAGAGACCAGTAGCTTCGGAAAGGTGAGAATGAAGCTGCACAACACTGGGATAGGGTGCGCAGCTTGCAAACTGATCCAAAACAGTACCTTACCACTCTCCAACCTTTTCCAAACACATGAACATTCGATTGGAAGGTTTTTTGGACAACTTTGTTTTTCTTCTTGCAAAGCACTCTGCAGAGCTCTCTGCAACATGTAAAACACGATGGGAGATGTTTTCTGTGCTGGCACAGTTTCTCCTTGCCTAACATAGTGAAAAACATTTCTTCAATCATGTAGACCAAAAGAGACGCTAAAGACTAAGGTACGCAGCTCCCCGGAGCTATGCCCCGGTCCAAGGCACATTTCGACAGATGCCGCCGGACTGGAGTGCTCTGGGACAGGTACAATCGCCTTTGCGCGAAGAAGCCGCCTCTTCGTCTCCGGGAGCCGCAGAGACCAGTGTAGCTTCGGAAAGGTGAGAATGAAGCTGCACAACAATGGGATAGTGTGCGCAGCTTGCAAACTGAGCCAAAACAGTACCTTACCACTCTCCAACCTCTTCCAAACCCATGAACATTCGATTGGAAGGTGTTTTGGACAACATTGTTTTTCTTCTTGCAACACACTCTGCAAGCCTTTCTGAAACTTGTGAAACACGATGGGAGATGTTTTCTGTGCTGGCACAGTTTCTCCTTGCCAGACATAGTGGAAAAGTTTTTTGCAATGATGTAGACCACAAAAGTCCCGAAAGACGAAGGTACGGATATCCCCGGAGCTAAGCGCCGGTCCCGGGCACATTTCGGCAGAAACAGCCGCAGTGGAGTGCACTGTGACCGGCACATTCGCCTTTGCGCGAAGAAGCCGCCTCTTCGTCTCCGGGAGGCGCAGAGACCAGTAGCTTCGGAAAGGTGAGAATGAAGCTGCACAACACTGGGATAGTCTGCACAGCTTGCAAACTGATCCAAAACAGAACCTTACCACTCCCCTAACTTTTCCAAACACATAAACATTCGATTGGAAGGTGTTTTCAAAAACTTTCTTTTACTTCGTCCATAAACTTCTGCAGAGCTCTCTGCAACATGTAAAACAGGATGACAGATGTTTTCTGAGCTGGCACAGTTTCTCCTTGCCAGACATAGTGGAAAAGTTTTTTGCAATAATATAGACCACAAATGTCCCGAAAGACGAAGGTACGGATGTCCCCGGAGCTAAGCGCCGGTCCCGGGCAGATTTCGGCAGAAGCAGCCGCACTGGAGTGCACTGTGACCGGCACAATCGCCTTTGCCCGAAGAAGCCGCCTCTTCGCCTCCGGGAGCCGGAGAGATGTAGCTTCGGAAAGGTGAGAATGAAGCTGCACAACACTGGTATAGTGTGCGCAGCTTGCAAACTGATCCAAAACAGAACCTTACCACTTTCCTACCATTTCCAAACACATGAACATTCGATTGGAAGGTGTTTTGGACAGCTTTGTTTTTCTTCTTGCATCACACTCTGCAAACCTTTCTGCAACATGTAAAACACGATGGGAGATGTTTTCTGTGCAGGCACAGTTTCCTCTTTGCCAGACAGAGTGAAAAACATTTCTGCAATGATGTAAATCACAAAAGTTCCGAAAGGAGAAGATACGGATGTCCCCAAAGCTAAGCGCCGGTCCCGGGCACATTTCGGCAGATGCCGCCGCACTGGAGTGCACTGTGACCGGCACAATCGCCTTTGCCCGAAGAAGCCGCCTCTTCATCTCCGGGGGCCGGAGAGAGCGGCTGCTTTCGAAAGGTGGAGAATGAAGCTGCACAACACTGGGATAGTGTGCGCAGCTTGCAAACTGATCCAAAACAGTACCTTACCACTCTCCAACCTTTTCCAAACACATGAACATTCGATTGGAAGGTGTTTTGGGGTACTTTCTTTTTCTTCGTGCATAAACTTCTGCAGAGATCTCGGCAACATGTAAAACACGATGGGAGATGTTTTCTGTGCTGGCACAGTTTCTCCTTGCCTGACATAGTGGAAAACCTTTCCGCCATGACGTAGAACACAAAAGACGCTAACGACGAAGGTACTCAGCTCCCCGGAGCTATGCCGCGGTCCCGGGCAAATTTCGACCTATGCCGCCGCACTGGAGTGCACTGTGACCGGTACAATCGCCTTTGCGCGAAGAAGCCGCCTCTTCGCCTCCGGGAGCCGGAGAGACCAGTAGTTCGGAAAGGTGAGAATGAAGCTGCACAACACTGGGATAGTGTGCGCAGATTGCAAACTGATCGAAAACAGAACCTTACCACTTTCCTACCTTTTCCAAACACATGAATATTCGGTTGGAAGGTTTTTTGGACAACTTTGTTTTTCTTCTTGCAACACACTCTGCAAACCTTTCTGCAACATGTAAAAAACGATGGGAGATGTTTTCTGTGCTGGCACAGTTTCTTCTTTGCCAGACATAGTGAAAAACATTTCTGCAATGATGTAGACCACAAAAGACGCTAACGACGAAGGTACGCAGCTGCCCGGAGGTATGCCCTGGTCCCGGGCACATTTCGACAGATGCCGCCGCACTGGAGTGCACTGTGACCGACACAATCGCCTTTGCGCGAAGAAGCCTCTTCTTCGCCTCCGGGAGCCGAAGAGACCGGCTGCTTTGGAAAGTTGAAGAATGAAGCTGCACAACACTGGGATAGTGTGCGCAGCTTGTAAACTGATAGAAAGCAGTACCTTACCACTCTCCTACCTTTTCCAAACACATGAACATTCGATTGGAAGGTGTTTTGGAAAACTTTCTTTTTCTTTGTGCATAAACTTCTGCAGAGATCTCGGCAACATGTAAAACACGATGGGAGATGTTTTCTGTGCTGGCACAGTTTCTCCTTGCCAGACATAGTGGAAAACCTTTCTGCAATGATGTAGACCACAAAAGATCCGAAAGGAGAAGATACAGGAGTCCCCGGAGCTAAGCGCCAGTCCTGGGCACATTTCGACCTATGCCGCCGCACTGGAGTGCACTGTGACCGGTACAATCGCCTTTGCCGAAGAAGCTGCTTCTTCGCCTCCGGGAGCCGGAGAGAGAGGCTGCTTTCAAAAGGTGAAGAATAAATCTGCACAAAACTGGGATAGTGTGCGCAGCTTGCAAACTGATCCAAAACAGTACCTTGCCACTCTCCTACCTTTTCCAAACACATGAATATTCGGTTGGAAGGTGTTTTGGACAATTTTGTTTTTCTTTTTACAAAACACTCTGCAGAGCTCTCTGCAACATGTAAAACACGATGGGAGATGTTTTCTGTGCTGGCACAGTTTCTCCTTGCCCGACATAGTGGAAAAGTTTTTTGCAATGATGCAGACCACAAAAGTCCCGAAAGAAGAAGATACGGATGTCCCCGGAGCTAAGCGCCGGTCCCGGGCACATTTCGGCAGAAGCCGCCGCACTGGAGTGCACTGGGACGGGTACAATCGCCTTTGCGCGAAGAAGCCGCTTATTCGCGTCCGGGAGCCAGAGAGTGCGGCTGCTTCGGAATGGTGAGAATGAAGCTGCACAACACTGGGATAGTGTGCGCAGCTTGCAAACTGATCCAAAAAAGTACCTTACCACTCTCCAACCTTTTCCAAACACATGAATATTCGGTTGGAAGTTGTTTTGGACAATTTTGTTTTTCTTCTTGCAAAACACTCTGAAGAGCTCTCTGCAACATCTAAAACACGATGGGAGATGATTTCTGTCCTGGCAAAGTTTCTCCTTGCCTAACATAGTGAAAAACCTTTCTTCAATGATGTAGACCACAAAAGACGCTAAAGACTAAGGTATGCAGCTCCCCGGAGCTATGCCCCGGTCCAGGGCACATTTCGACACATGCCGCCGCACTGGAGTGCACTGTGACCGGCACAATCGCCTTTGCCGAAGAGGCTGCTTCTTCGCCTCCGGGAGCCGGAGAGACCAGTAGCTTTGGAAACGTGAGAATGAAACTGCACAACACTGGGATAGTGTGCGCACCTTGCAAACTGACAGAAAACAGTACCTTACCACTTTCCTACCTTTTCCAAAAACATGAATTTTCGGTTGGAAGGTGTTTTGCACAATTTTGCTTTTCTTCTTGCAAAACGCTCTGCAGAGCTATCTGCAACATGTAAAAAACGATGGGAGATGTTTTCTGTGCTGGCACAGTTTCTCCTTGCCAGACATAGTGGAAAACCTTTCTTCAATGATGTAGACCCCAAAAGTCGTTAAAGACGAAGGTACGCAGCTCCCCGGAGCTATGCCCTGGTCCAGGGCACATTTCAACAGATGCCGCCGCAATGGAGTCCACTGTGACCGGCACAATCGCCTTTGCACGAAGAAGCCTCTTCTTCGCCTCCGGGAGCCGGAGAGACCGGCTGCTTTGAAAAGGTGAAGAATGAAGCTGCACAACACTGGGATAGTGTGCTCAGCTTCAAACTGATGCAAAACAGTACCATACCACTCTCCTACCTTTTCCAAACACATGAACATTCGATTGGAAGGTGTTTTCAACAACTTTCTTTTACTTCGTGCATAAACTTCTGCAGAGCTCTCTAAAAGATGTAAAACACGATGGGAGATGTTGTCTGTGCTGGCACAGTTTCTCCTTGCCAGACATAGTGGAAAAGTATTTTGCAATGATGTAGACCACAAAAGTGGCGAAAGAAGAAGGTACTGATGTCCCCGGAGCTAAGAGCCGGTCCCGGGCACATTTCGGCAGAAGCAGCCGCACTGGAGTGCACTGTGACCGGCACAATCGCCTTTGCCGAAGAAGCCGCTTCTTCGCCTCCGGGAGCCGGAGAGAGCGGCTGCTTTCGAAAGGTTAAGAATGAAGCTGCACAACACTGGGATAGTGTGCGCAGCTTGCAAACTGATAGAAAACAGTACCTTTCCACTTTCCTACCTTTTCCAAACACATGAACATTCAGTTGGAAGGTGTTTTGGACAATTTTGTTTTTCTTCTTGCAAAACACTCTTCAGAGCTCTCTGCAACATGTAAAACACGATGGGAGATGTTTTCTGTGCAGGCACAGTTTCTCCTTGCCTAACATAGTGACAAACCTTTCTTCAATGATTTAGGCCACAAAAGACGCTAAAGGCGAAGGTACGCAGCTCCCCGGAGCTATGCCCCGGTCCAGGGCACATTTCGACAGATGCCGCCGCACTGGAGTGCACTGGGACTGGTACAATCGCCTTTGTGCGAAGAAGCCGCCTCTTCGTCTCCGGGAGCCGCAGAGACCAGTGTAGCTTCGGAAAGGTGAGAATGAAGCTGCACAACACTGGGATAGTGTGCGCAGCTAGCAAACTGATAGAAAACAGTACCTTACCACTCTCCAAACTTTTCCAAACACATGAACATTCGATATGAAGGTGTCTTGGAAACCTTTCCTATTCTTTGTGCATTAACTTCTGCAGAGCTCTCTGCAACCTGTAAAACACGATGGGAGATGATTTCTGTCCTGACACAGTTTCTCCTTGCCAGACATAGTGGAAAACATTTCTGCAATGATGTAGACCACAAAAGTTCCGAAAGGAGAAGATACGGATGTCCCCGGAGCTAAGCGCTGGTCCCGGGTACATTTCGGCAGAAGCAGCCGCACTGGAGTGCACTGTGGCCGGGACAATCGCCTTTGCCGAAGAAGCCGCATCTTCGCCTTGGGGAGCCGGAGAGAGCGGCTGCTTTCGAAAGGTGAAGAATGAAGCTGCACAACACCGGGATAGTGTGCGCAGCTTGCAAACTGAAAGAAAACAGTACCTTACCACTCTCCTACCTTTTCCAAACACATGAACATTCGATTGGAAGGTGTTTTGGACAACATTGTTTTTCTTCTTGCAACACACTCTGCAAACCTTTCTGAAACATGTGAAACACGATGGGAGATGTTTTCTGTTCTGGCACAGTGTCTCCTTGTCAGAAATAGTGGAAAAGTTTTTTGCAATGATGTAGACCACAAAAGCCCCGAAAGAAGAAGGTACGGATGTCCCCGGAGCTAAGCGCCGGTCCCGGGCACATTTCGGCAGAAGCCGCCGCACTGGAGTGCGCTGTGGCCGGCACAATCGCCTTTGCCGAAGAAGCCGCTTCTTCGCCTCCGGGAGCCGGAGAGAGCGGCTGCTTTCGAAAGGTGAAGAATGATACTGCACAACACTGGGATAGTGTGCGTAGCTTGCAAACTGATAGAAAACAGTGCCTTACCACTCTCCTACCTTTTCCAAACACATGAACATTCGATTGGAAGGTGTTTTGGACAATTTTGTTTTTCTTCTTGCAAAACACTCTGCAGAGCTCTCTGCAACATGTAAAACACGATGGGAGATGTTTTCTGTGCAGGCACAGTTTCTCCTTGCCTAACATAGTGAAAAACATTTCTGCAATGATGTAGACCACAAAAGACGCTTAACACGAAGGTACGCAGCTCTCCGGAGCTATGCCCCGGTCCAGGGCACATTTCGACAGTTGCCGCCGCACTGGAGTGCACTGGGACCGGCACAATCGCCTTTGCGCGAAGAAGCCGCCTGTTCGCCTCCGGGATCAGGCGAGACCAGTAGCTTCGGAAAGGTGAGACTGAAGCTGCAAACACTGGGATAGTATGCGCAGCTTGCAAACTGATCCAAAACAGTACCTTACAACTTTCCTACCATTTCCAAACACATGAATATTCGGTTGGACGGTGTTTTGGGCAATTTTTTTTTTCTTCTTGCAAAACACTCTGCAAACGTCTCTGCAACATGTAAAACACGATGGGAGATGTTTTCTGGGCAGGCACACTTTCTCCTTGCCAGACATAGTGGAAAAGGTTTTTGCAATGATGTAGACCACAAAAGTCCCGAAAGAAGAAGGTACGGATGTCCCCGGAGCTAAGAGCCGGTCCCGGGCACATTTCGGCAGAAGCAGACGCTCTGGAGTGCACTGTGACTGGCACAATCGCCTTTGCCGAAGAAGCCGCTTCTTCGCATCAGGGAGCCGGAGAGAGCGGCTGCTTTCGAAAGGTGAAGAATGATGCTGCACAACACTGGGATAGTGTGCGCAGCTTGCAAACTGATAGAAAACAGTACCTTACCACTTTCCTACCTTTTCCAAACACATGAATATTCGGTTGGAAGGTGTTTTGGACAATTTTATTTTGCTTCTTGCAAAACACTCTGCAAGCCTCTCTGCAACATGTAAAAAACGATGGGAGATGTTTTCTGTGCAGGCACAGTTTCTCCTTGCCAGACAAAGTGGAAAACCTTTCTTCAATGATGTAGACCCCAAAAGTCGTTAAAGACTAAGGTACGCAGCTCCCCGGAGCTATGCCCCGGTCCAGGGCACATTTCAACAGATGCCGCCGCACTGAAGTCCACTGTGACCGGCACAATCGCCTTTTCACGAAGAAGCCGCTTCTTCGCCTCCGGGAGCCGGAGAGACCGGCTGCTTTCAAAAGGTGAAGAATGAAGCTGCACAACACTGGGATAGTGTGCTCAGCTTCAAACTGATGCAAAACAGTACCATACCCCTCTCCTCCCTTTTCCAAACACATGAACATTCGATTGGAAGGTGTTTTCAACAACTTTCTTTTACTTCGTGCATAAACTTCTGCAGAGCTCTCTACAAGATGTAAAACACGATGGGAGATGTTTTCTGTGCTGGCACAGTTTCTCCTTGCCCGACATAGTGGAAAAGTTTTTTGCAATGATGCAGACCACAAAAGTCCCGAAAGAAGAAGTTACGGATGTCCCCGGAGCTAAGAGCCGGTCCCGGGCACATTTCGGCAGAAGCAGCCGCACTGGAGTGCACTGTGGCCGGCACAATCGCCTTTGCACGAAGAAGCCTCTTCTTCGCCTCCGGGAGCCAGAGAGTGCGGCTGCTTCGGAAAGGTGAGAATGAAGCTGCACAACACTGGGATAGTGTGCGTAGATTGCAAACTGATCCAAAACAGAACCTTACCACTTTCCTACCTTTTCCAAACACATGAATATTCGGTTGGAAGGTGTTTTGGACAATTTTGTTTTTCTTCTTGCAAAACACTCTGCAGAGCTCTCTGCAAACTGTAAAACACGATGGGAGAGGTTTTCTGTGCAGGAACAATTTCTCCTTGCCTAACATAGTGAAAAACCTTTCTTCAATGATTTAGACCACAAAAGACGCTAAAGTTGAAGGTACGCAGCTCCCCGGAGCTATGCCTCGGTCCAGGGCACATTTCGACAGATGCCGCCGCACTGGAGTGCACTGGGACCGGTACAATCGCCTTTGCGCGAAGAAGCCGCCTCTTCGTCTCCGGGAGCCGGAGAGACCAGTAGCTTCGGAAAGGTAAGAATGAAGCTGCACAACACTGGGATAGTGTGCGTAGCTTGCAAACTGATAGAAAACAGTACCTTACCACTCTCCTACCTTTTCCAAACACATGAACATTCGATTGGAAGGTGTTTTGGAAAACTTTCTTTTTCTTCGTGCATAAACTTCTGCAGAGCTCACTGCAACATGAAAAACACGATGGAAGAATTTCTGTCCTGGCACAGTTTCTCCTTGCCAGACATAGTGGAAAACATTTCTGCAATGATGTAGACCACAAAAGTCCCGAAAGACGAAGGATACGGAGCTTCCCGGTGGTACGCGCCAGTCCCGGGCACATTTCGACAGATGCCGCCGCACTGGAGTGCACTGTGACCGGCACAATCGCCTTTGCACGAAGAAGCCTCTTCTTCGCCTCCGGGAGCCGGAGAGACCGGCTGCTTTCAAAAGGTGAAGAATGAAGCTGCACAACACTGGGATAGTGTTCTCAGCTTCAAACTGATCTAAAACAGTACCTTACAACTCTCCTACCTTTTCCAAAAACATGAACATTCGATTGGAAGGTGTTTTGGACAACTTTGTTTTTCTTCTTGCAAAACACTCTGCAAACCTCTCTGAAACATGTAAAACACGATGGGAGATGTTTTCTGGGCAGGCACAGTTTCTCCTTGCCAGACATAGTGGAAAAGGTTTTTGCAATCATGTAGACCACAAAAGTCCCGAAAGTAGAAGGTACGGATGTCCCCGGAGGTAAGCGCCGGTTCCCGGCACATTTCGGCAGAAGCCGCCGCACTGGAGTGCACTGTGACCGGCACAATCGCCTTTGCCGAAGAAGCCGCTTTATCTCCTCCGGGAGCCGGAGAGAGCGGCTGCTTTCGAAAGGTGAAGAATGAAGCTGCACAACACCGGGATAGTGTGCGCAGCTTGCAAACTGATAGAAAACAGTACCCTACCACTTTCCTACCTTGTCCAAACACATGAATATTCGGTTGGAAGGTGTTTTGGACAATTTTATTTTTCTTCTTGCAAAACACTCTGCAAGCCTCTCTGCAACATGTAAAACACGATGGGAGGTGTTTTCTGTGCTGGCACAGTTTCTCTTGCCAGACATAGTGGAAAAGTTTTTTGCAATGATGTAGACCACAAAAGTCCCGAAAGAAGAAGTTACGGATGTCCGCAGAGCTAAGGGCCGGACCCAGGCACATTTTGACAGATGCCGCCGCACTGGAGTGCACTGTGACCGGCACAATCGCCATTGCCCAAAGAAGCCGCTTCTTCGCCTCCCGGAGCCAGAGAGTGCGGCTGCGTCGGAAAGGTGAGAATGAAGCTGCACAACACTGGGATAGTGTGCGTAGCTTGCAAACAGATCCAAAACAGTACCTTACCACTCTCCAACCTTTTCCAAACACATGAACATTCGACTGGAAGGTTTTTTGGACAACCTTGTTCTTCTTCTTGCAAAGCACTCTGCAGAGCTCTCTGCAACATGTAAAACACGATGGGAGATGTTTTCTGTGCTGGCACAGTTTCTCCTTGCCTAACATAGTGAAAAACATTTCTTCAATCATGTAGACCAAAAGAGACGCTAAAGACTAAGGTACGCAGCTCCCCGGAGCTATGCCCCGGTCCAGGGCACATTTCGACAGATGCCGCCGGACTGGAGTGCTCTGGGAAAGGTACAATCGCCTTTGCGCGAAGAAGCCGCCTCTTCGTCTCCGGGAGCCGCAGAGACCAGTGTAGCTTCGGAAAGGTGAGAATAAAGCTGCACAACACTGGGATAGTGTGCGCAGCTTGCAAACTGATCCAAAATAGTACCTTACCACTCTCCAACCTTTTCCAAACCCATGAACATTCGATTGGAAGGTGTTTTGGAAAACTTTGTTTTTCTTCTTGCAACACACTCTGCAAACCTTTCTGAAACTTGTGAAACACGATGGGAGATGTTTTCTGTGCTGGCACAGTTTCTCCTTGCCAGACATAGTGGAAAAGTTTTTTGCAATGATGTAGACTCCAAAAGTCGTTAAAGACGAAGGTACGCAGCTCCCCGGAGCTAAGCGCCGGTCCCGGGCACATTTCGGCAGAAGCCGCCGCACTGGAGTGCACTGTGACCGGCACAATCGCCTTTGCGCGAAGAAGCCACCTCTTCGTCTCCGGGGGCCGGAGAGACCAGTAGCTTCGGAAAGGTGAGAATGAAGCTGCACAACACTGGGATAGTCTGCACAGCTTGCAAACTGATCCAAAACAGAACCTTACCACTCCCCTACCTTTTCCAAACACATAAACATTCGATTGGAAGGTGTTTTCAAAAACTTTCTTTTACTTCGTCCATAAACTTCTGCAGAGCTCTCTGCAACATGTAAAACAGGATGGGAGATGTTTTCTGAGCTGGCACAGTTTCTCCTTGCCAGACATAGTGGAAAAGTTTTTTGCAATAATATAGACCACAAATGTCCCGAAAGACGAAGGTACGGATGTCCCCGGAGCTAAGCGCCGGTCCCGGGCAGATTTCGGCAGAAGCAGCCGCACTGGAGTGCACTGTGACCGGCACAATCGCCTTTGCCCGAAGAAGCCGCCTCTTCGCCTCCGGGAGCCGGAGAGACATGTAGCTTCGGAAAGGTGAGAATGAAGCTGCACAACACTGGGATAGTGTGCGCAGCTTGCAAACTGATAGAAAACAGAACCTTACCACTTTCCTACCATTTCCAAACACATGAACATTCGATTGGAAGGTGTTTCGGAAAACTTTCTTTTTCTTCTTGCAACACACTCTGCAAACCTTTCTGAAACATGTAAAACACGATGGGAGATGTTTTCTTTGCTGGCACAGTTTCTCCTTGCCAGACATAGTGGAAAATTTTTTTGCAATGATGTAGACCAGAAAAGTCCCGAAAGACCAAGGTACGGATATCCCCGGAGCTAAGCGCCGGTCCCGGGCACATTTCGGCAGAAGCCGCCGCACTGGAGTGCACTGTGACCGGCACAATCGCCTTTGCGCGAAGAAGCCACCTCTTCGTCTCCGGGGGCCGGAGAGAGCGGCTGCTTTCGAAAGGTGGAGAATGAAGCTGTACAACACTGGGATAGTGTGCGCAGCTTGCAAACTGATCCAAAACAGTACCTTACCACTCTCCAACCTTTTCCAAACACATGAACATCCGATTGGAAGGTGATTTTGAGTACTTTCTTTTTCTTCGTGCATAAACTTCTGCAGAGATCTCGGCAACATGTAAAACACGATGGGAGATGTTTTCTGTGCTGGCACAGTTTCTCCTTGCCTGACATAGTGGAAAACCTTTCTGCAATGATGTAGAACACAAAAGACGCTAAAGACGAAGGTACGCAGCTCCCCGGAGCTATGCCCCGGTCCAGGGCACATTTCAACCTATGCCGCCGCACTGGAGTGCACTGTGACCGGTACAATCGCCTTTGCGCGAAGAAGCCGCCTCTTTGTCTCCGGGAGCCGGAGAGACCAGTAGCTTCGCAAAGGTGAGAATGAAGCTGCACAACACTGGGATAGTGTGCGCAGCTTGCAAACTGATAGAAAACAGTACCTTACCACTTTCCTACCTTTTCCAAACACATGAATATTCGGTTGGAAGCTGTTTTGGACAATTTTGTTTTTCTTCTTGCAAAACACTCTGCAGAGCTCTCTGCAAACTGTAAAACACGATGGGAGATGTTTTCTGTGCAGGCACAGTTTCTCCTTGCCTAACATAGTGAAAAACCTTTCTTCAATGATGTAGACCACAAAAGACGCTAAAGACGAAGGTATGCAGCTCCCCGGAGCTATGCCCCGGTCCAGGGCACATTTCGACAGATGCCGCCGCACTGGAGTGCACTGGGACCGGTACAATCACCTTTGCGCGAAGAAGCCGCCTCTTCGTCTCCGGGAGCCGGAGAGACCAGTAGCTTTGGAAAGGTGAGAATGAAGCTGCACAACACTGGGATAGTGTGCGCAGCTTGCAAACTGATAGAAAACAGTACCTTACCACTCTCCTCCCTTTTCCAAACACATGAACATTCGATTGGAAGGTGTTCCGGAAAACTTTCTTTTTCTTCTTGCAACACACTCTGCAAACCTTTCTGAAACATGTAAAACACGATGGGAGATGTTTTCTGTGCTGGCACAGTTTCTCCTTGCCAGACATAGTGGAAAAGTTTTTTGCAATGATGTAGACCACAAAAGTCCCGAAAGACGAAGGTACGGATATCCCCGGAGGTAAGCGCCGGTCCCGGGAACTTTTCTGCAGAAGCAGCCGCACTGGAGTGCACGGTGACCGGCAGAATCGCCTTTGCGCGAAGAAGCCGCCTCTTCGTCTTCTGGAGCCGGAGACACCAGTGTAGCTTCGGAAAGGTGAAGAATGAAGCTGCACAACACTGGGATAGTGTGCGCAGCTTGCAAACTGATCCAAAAAAGTACCTTACCACTCTCCAACCTTTTCCAAACACATGAATATTCGGTTGGAAGGTGTTTTGGACAATTTTGTTTTTCTTCTTGAAAAACACTCTGAAGAGCTCTCTGCAACATCGAAAACCTGATGGGACATATTTTCTGAGCTGGCACAGTTTCCTCTATGCCAGACATAGTGAAAAACATTTCTGCAATTATGTAGACCACAAAAGTCCCGAAAGACGAAGGATACGGAGCTCCCCGGAGGTAAGCACTGGTCCCGGGCATGTTTCGACCTAGGCCGCCGCACTGGAGTGCACTGTGACCGGTACAATCGCCTTTGCGCGAACAAGCCGATTCTTCGCCTCCGGGAGCCAGAGAGTGCGGCTGCTTCGGAACAGTGAGAATGAAGCTGCACAACACTGGGATAATGTGCGTAGCTTGCAACCTGATCAAAGACAGTACCTTACCACTCTCCAACCTTTTCCAAAAACATGAACATTCGATTGGAAGGTGTTTTGGACAACTTTGTTTTTCTTCTTGTAAAACACTCTCCAGAGCTCTCTGCAACCTTTAAAACATGATGAGAGATGTTTTCTGTGCAGGCACAGTTTCTCCTTGCCAGACATAGTGTAAAAGTTTTTTGCAATGATGCAGACCACAAAAGTCCCGAAAGAAGAAGATACGGATGTCCCCGGAGCTAAGCGCCGGTCCCGGGCACATTTCGGCAGAAGCCGCCGCACTGGAGTGCACTGTGACCGGCACAATCGCCTTTGCCGAAGAAGCCGCTTCTTCGCCTCCAGGAGCCGGAGAGAGCGGCTGCTTTCGAAAAGTGAAGAATGAAGCTGCACAACACTGGGATAGTGTGCGCAGCTTGCAAACTGATAGAAAAACAGTACCTTACCACTTTCCTACCTTTTCCAAACACATGAATATTCGGTTGGAAGGTGTTTTGGACAATTTTGCTTTTCTTCTGGCAAAACACTCTGCAGAGCTCTCTGCACCATGTAAAACACGATGGGAGATGTTTTCTGTGCAGGCACAGTTTCTCTTTGCCAGACATAGTGGAAAAGTTTTTTGCAATGATGTAGACCACAAATGTCCCGAAAGTAGAAGGTACGGATGTACCCGGAGCTAAGAGCCGGTCCCGGGCACATTTCGGCAGAAGCCGCCGCACTGGAGTGCACTGGGACGGGTACAATCGCCTTTGCGCGAAGAAGCCGCCTCTTCGCCTCCGGGAGCCAGAGAGTGCGGCTGCTTCGGAATGGTGAGAATGAAGCTGCACAACACTGGGATAGTGTGCGTAGCTTGCAACTTAATCCAAGACAGTACCTTACCACTCTCCAACCTTTTCCAAAAACATGAACATTCGATTGGAAGGTGTTTTGGACAACTTTGTTTTTCTTCTTGTAAAACACTCTGAAGAGCTCTCTGCAACATCTAAAAGCTGATGGGACATATTTTATGAGCTGGCACAGTTTCCTCTTTGCCAGACATAGTGAAAAAAATTTCTGCACTGATGTAGACCACAAAAGTCCCGAAAGACAAAGGATACGGAGCTCCCCGGAGGTAAGCGCCGGTCCCGGGCACGTTTTGACAGATGCCGCCGCACTGGAGTGCACTGTGACCGCCACTATTGCCTTTGCCCGAAGAAGCCGCTTCTTCGCCTCCGGGAGCCAGAGAGTGCGGCTGCTTCGGAAAGGGGAGAATGAAGCTTCACAACACTGGGATAGTGTGCGTAGCTTGCAAACTGATCCAAAACAGTACCTTACCACTCTCCAACCTTTTCCAAACACATGAACATTCGATTGGAAGGTGTTTTGGAAAACTTTGTTTTTCTTCTTGTAAAACATTCTCCAGAGCTCTCTGCACCATGTAAAACACGATAGGAGATGTTTTCTGTGCAGGCACAGTTTCTCCTTGCCAGACATAGTGGAAAAGTTTTTTGCAATGATGTAGACCACAAATGTCCCGAAAGAAGAAGGTACGGATGTCCCCGGAGCTAAGAGCCGGTCCCGGGCAAATTTCGGCAGAAGCCGCCGCACTGGAGTGCACTGGGACGGGTACAATCGCCTTTGCGCGACGAAGCCGCTTCTTCGCCTCCGGGAGCCAGAGAGTGTGGCTGCTTCGGAATGGTGAGAATGAAGCTGCACAACACTGGGATAGTGTGCGTAGCTTGCAACCTGATCCAAGACAGTACCTTACCACTCTCCAACCTTTTCCAAAAACATGAACATTCGATTGGAAGGTGTTTTGGACAACTTTGTTTTTCTTCTTGTAAAACACTCTCCAGAGCTCTCTGCAGCCTTTAAAACATGATGGGAGATGTTTTCTGTGCAGGCACAGTTTCTCCTTGCCAGACATAGTGGAAAACCTTTCTGCAATGATGTAGACCACAAAAGTCCCGAAAGAAGAAGATACGGATGTCCCCGGAGCTAAGCGCCGGTCCCGGGCACATTTCGGCAGAAGCCGCCGCACTGGAGTGCACTGTGACCGGCACAATCGCCTTTGCCGAAGAAGCCGCTTCTTCGCCGCCGGGAGCCGGAGAGAGCGGCTGCTTTCGAAAAGTGAAGAATGAAGCTGAACAACACTGGGATAGTGCGCGCAGCTTGCAAACTGATAGAAAACAGTACCTTACCACTTTCCCACCTTTTCCAAACACATGAATATTCGGTTGGAAGGTGTTTTGGACAATTTTGTTTTTCTTCTTGCAAAACACTCTGCAGAGCTCTCTGCAACATGTAAAACACGATGGGAGATGATTTCTGTCCTGGCTCAGTTTCTCCTTGCCTAACATAGTGAAAAACCTTTCTTCAATGATGAGGCCACAAAAGACGCTAAAGACGAAGGTATGCAGCTCCCCGGAGCTATGCCCCGGTCCAGGGCACATTTCGACAGATGCCACAGCACTGGAGTGCACTGGGACCGGTACAATCGCCTTTGCGCGACGAAGCCGCCTCTTCGTCTCCGGGAGCCGCAGAGACCAGTAGCTTCGCAAAGGTGAGAATGAAGCTGCACAATACTGGGATAGTGTGCGTAGCTTGCAAAATGATCCAAAACAGTACCTTACCACTCTCCAACCTTTTCCAAACACATGAACATTCGATTGGAAGGTGTTTTGGAAATCTTTGTTTTTCTTCTTGCAAAACACTCTGCAGAGCTCTCTGCAACCTGTAAAACACGATGGGAGATGTTTTCTGTGCAGGCACAGTTTCTCTTTGCCAGACATATTGGAAAAGTTTTTTGCAATGATGTAGACCACAAAAGTCCCGAAAGATAAAGGCACGGATGTCTCCGGAGCTAAGCGCCGGTCCCGGGCACATTTCGGCAGAAGCTGCCGCACTGGAGTGCACTGTGACCGGCACAATTGCCTTTGCCGAAGAAGCCGCTTCTTCGCCTCCGGGAGCCGGAGAGAGCGGCTGCTTTCGAAAGGTGATGAATTAAGCTGCACAACACTGGGATAGTGTGCGCAGCTTGCAAACTGATAGAAAACAGTACCTTTCCACTTTCCTATCTTTTCCAAACTCAATAATATTCGATTGGAAGTTGTATTGGACAACTTTGATTTTCTTCTTGCAAAACACTCTGCAGAGCTCTCTGCAACATGTAAAACACCATGGGAGATGTTTTCTGTGCAGGCACAATTTCTCTTTGCCTAACATAGTGAAAAACCTTTCTTCAATGATGTAGACCACAAAAGACTCTAAAGACGAAGGATACGCAGCTCCCAGGAGCTATGCCCCGGTCCAGGGCACATTTTGACAGATGCCACCGCACTGGAGTGCACTGGGACCGGTACAATCGCCTTAGCCCGAAGAAGCCGCCTCTTCGTCTCCGGGAGCCGGAGAGACCAGTAGCTTCGGAAAGGTGAGAATGAAGCTGCACAACACTGGGATAGTGTGCGCAGCTTGCAAACTGATCGAAAACAGTACCTTACCACTCTCCAAACTTTTCCAAACAAATGAACAGTCGACTGGAAAGTGTTTTGGAAAACTTTCTTTTTCTTCGTGCATAAACTTCTGCAGAGCTCTCTGCAACATGTAAAACACGATGGGAGATGTTTTCTGTGCTGGCAGAGTTTCTCCTTGCCAGACATAGTGGAAAAACTTTCTGCAATGATGTAGACCACAAAAGACGCTAAAGACGAAGGTACGGAGCTCCCCGAAGTAAGTGCCGGATCCGGGAAGATTTCGACAGATGCCGCCGCTCTGGAGTGCACTGTGACCGGCACAATCGCCTTTGCGCGAAGAAGCTGCTTCTTCGCCTCTGGGAGCCAGAGAGTGCGGCTGCTTCGGAAAGGTGAGAATGAAGCTGCACAACACTGGGATAGTGTGCGTAGCTTGCAAACTGATGCAAAACAGTACCATACCACTCTCCAACCTTTTCCAAACACATGAACATTCGATTGGAAGGTGTTCTGTACAACTTTGTTTTTCTTTTTGCAACACACTCTGCTAACGTTTCTGAAACATGTAAAACACGATGGGAGATGTTTTCTGTGCTGGCACAGTTTCTCCTTGCCAGAGATAGTGGAAAAGTTTTTTGCAATGATGTAGACCGCAAAAGTCCCGAAAGACGAAGGATACGGAGCTCCCCGGAGTTAAGCGCCGGTCCCGGGCACATTTCGGGAGAAGCAGCCGCACTGGAGTGCACTGTGACCGGCACAATTGATTTTGCGCGAAGAAGCCGCTTTTTCGCCTCCGGGAGCCGGAGAGACCAGAAGCTTCGGAAAGATGAGGAATGAAGCTGCACAACACTGGGATAGTGTGCGTAGCTTGCAAACAGATAGACAACAGTACCTTACCAATTTCCTACCTTTTCCAAACACATGAACGTTCGGTTGGAAGGTGTTTTGCAAAATTTTATTTTTCTTCTTGCAAAACACTCTGCAAACTTTTCTGCAACATGTAAAACACGATGGGAGATGTTTTCTGTGCTGGCACAGTTTCTCCTTGCCAGACATAGTGGAAAACTTTTCTGCAATGATGTAGAACACAAAAGACGCTAAAGACGAAGGTACGCAGCTCCCCGGAGCTATGCCCCGGTCCCGGGCACATTTCAACCTATGCCGCCGCACTGGAGTGCACTGTGACCGGTACAATCGCCTTTGTGCGAAGAAGCCGCCTCTTCGTCTCCGGGAGCCGGAGAGACCAGTAGCTTTGGAAAGGTGAGAATGAAACTGCACAACACTGGGATAGTGTGTGCGCCATGCAAACTGACAGAAAACAGTACCTTACCACTTTCCTACCTTTTCCAAAAACATGAACATTCGATTGGAAGGTGTTTTCAACAACTTTCTTTTACTTCGTGCATAAACTTCTGCGGAGCTCTCTGCAACATGTAAAACATGATGGGAGATGTTTTCTGTGCTGGCACAGTTTCTCATTGCCAGACATAGTGGAAAACATTTCTGCAATGATGTAGACCACAAAAGTTCCGAAAGGAGAAGATACGGATGTCCCCGGAGCTAAGCGCCGGTCCAGGGCACATTTCGGCAGAAGCCGCCGCACTGGAGTGCACTGTGACCGGCACAATCGCCTTTGCCCGAAGAAGCCGCTTCTTCGCCTCCGGGAGCCAGAGAGTGCAACTGCTTCGGAAAGGCGAGAATGAAGCTGCACAACACTGGGATAGTGTGCGTAGCTTGCAAACTGATCCAAAACAGTACCTTACCACTCTCCAACCTTTTCCAAACACATGAACATTCGATTGGAAGGTGTTTTGGACAACTTTGTTTTTCTTCTTGCAAAACACTCGGAAAAAATCTTAGCAACATGTTTAACACGATGGGAGATGTTTTCTGTTCAGGCAAGGTTTCTCCTTGCCAGACATAGTGAAAAACCTTTCTTCAATGATGTAGACCACAAAAGACGCTAAAGCCGAAGGTAGGCAGCTCCCCGGAGCTATGCCCCGGTCCAGTGCACATTTCGACAGATGCCGCCGGACTGGTGTGCACTGGGACCGGTACAATCGCCTTTGCGCGAAGAAGCCGCCTCTTCGTCTCCGGGAGCCGGAGAGACCAGTAGCTTCGGAAAGGTGAGAATGAAGCTGCACAACACTGGGATAGTGTGCGCAGCTTGCAAACTGATAGAAAACAGTACCTTACCACTCTCCTCCCTTTTCCAAACACATGAACATTCGATTGGAAGGTGTTCCGGAAAACTTTCTTTTTCTTCTTGCAACACACTCTGCAAACCTTTCTGAAACATGTAAAACACGATGGGAGATGTTTTCTGTGCTGGCACAGTTTCTCCTTGCCAGACATAGTGGAAAAGTTTTTTGCAATGATGTAGACCACAAAAGTCCCGAAAGACGAAGGTACGGATATCCCCGGAGGTAAGCGCCGGTCCCGGGCACATTTCTGCAGAAGCAGCCGCACTGGAGTGCACGGTGACCGGCAGAATCGCCTTTGCGCGAAGAAGCCGCCTCTTCGTCTTCTGGAGCCGGAGCCACCAGTGTAGCTTCGGAAAGGTGAAGAATGAAGCTGCACAACACTGGGATAGTGTGCGCAGCTTGCAAACTGATCCAAAAAAGTACCTTACCACTCTCCAACCTTTTCCAAACACATGAATATTCGGTTGGAAGTTGTTTTGGACAATTTTGTTTTTCTTCTTGCAAAACACTCTGAAGAGCTCTCTGCAACATCGAATACACGATGGGAGATGATTTCTGTCCTGGCACAGTTTCTCCTTGCCTAACATAGTGAAAAACCTTTCTTCAATGATGTAGACCACAAAAGACGCTAAAGACTAAGGTATGCAGCTCCCCGGAGCTATGCCCCGGTCCAGGGCACATTTCGACCTAGGCCGCCGCACTGGAGTGCACTGTGACCGGTACAATCGCCTTTGCCGAAGAAGCTGCTTCTTCGCCTCCGGGAGCCGGAGAGAGCAGCTGCTTTCAAAAGGTGAAGAATAAATCTGCACAACACTGGGATAGTGTGCGCAGCTTGCAAACTGTTCCAAAACAGTACCTTGCCACTCTCCTACCTTTTCCAAACACATGAATATTCGGTTGGAAGGTGTTTTGGACAATTTTGTTTTTCTTTTTACAAAACACTCTGTAGAGCTCTCTGCAACATGTAAAAAACGATGGGACATATTTTCTGAGCTGGCACAGTTTCCTCTTTGCCAGACATAGTGAAAAACATTTCTGCAATGATGTAGTCCACCAAAAGTCCCGAAAGACGAAGGATACGGAGCTCCCCGGAGGTAAGCGCCGGTTCCGGGCACATTTCGACCTAGGCCGCCGCACTGGAGTGCACTGTGACCGGTACAATCGCCTTTGCCGAAGAAGCTGCTTCTTCGCCTCCGGGAGCCGGAGAGAGCAGCTGCTTTCAAAAGGTGAAGAATAAATCTGCACAACACTGGGATAGTGTGCGCAGCTTGCAAACTGTTCCAAAACAGTACCTTGCCACTCTCCTACCTTTTCCAAACATATGAATATTCGGTTGGAAGGTGTTTTGGACAATTTTGTTTTTCTTTTTACAAAACACTCTGCAGAGCTCTCTGCAACATGTAAAACACAATGGGAGATGTTTTCTGTGATGGCACAGTTTCTCCTTGCCCGACATAGTGGAAAAGTTTTTTGCAATGATGCAGACCACAAAAGTCCCGAAAGAAGAAGATACGGATGTCCCCGGAGCTAAGCGCCGGTCCCGGGCACATTTCGGCAGAAGCCGCCGCACTGGAGTGCACTGGGACGGGTACAATCGCCTTTGCGCGAAGAAGCCGCTTATTCGCGTCCGGGAGCCAGAGAGTGCGGCTGCTTCGGAATGGTGAGAATGAAGCTGCACAACACTGGGATAGTGTGCGCAGCTTGCAAACTGATCCAAAAAAGTACCTTACCACTCTCCAACCTTTTCCAAACACATGAATTTTCGGTTGGAAGGTGTTTTAGACAATTTTGCTTTTCTTCTTGCAAAACACTCTGAAGAGCTCTCTGCAACATGTAAAACACGATGGGAGATGTTTTCTGTGCTGGCACAGTTTCTCCTTGCCTGACATAGTGGAAAACCTTTCTGCAATGATGTAGAACACAAAAGACACTAAAGACGAAGGTACGCAGCTCCCCGGAGCTATGCCCCGGTCCAGGGCACATTTCAACCTATGCCGCCGCACTGGAGTGCACTGTGACGGGTACAATCGCCTTTGTGCGAAGAAGCCGCCACTTCGTCTCCGGGAGCCGGAGAGACCAGTAGCTTCGCAAAGGTGAGAATGAAGCTGCACAACACTGGGATAGTGTGCGCAGCTTGCAAACTGATAGAAAACAGTACCTTTCCACTTTCCTACCTTTTCCAAACACATGAATATTCGGTTGGAAGCTGTTTTTGACCATTTTATTTTTCTTCTTGCAAAACACTCTGCAGAGCTCTCTGCAACATGTAAAACACGATGGGAGATGTTTTCTGTGCAGGCACAGTTTCTCCTTGCCTAACATAGTGAAAAACCTTTCTTCAATGATGTAGACCACAAAAGACGCTAAAGACGAAGGTACGGATATCCCCGGAGGTAAGCGCCGGTCCCGGGCACATTTCTGCAGAAGCAGCCGCACTGGAGTGCACGGTGACCGGCAGAATCGCCTTTGCGCGAAGAAGCCGCCTCTTCGTCTTCTGGAGCCGGAGACACCAGTGTAGCTTCGGAAAGGTGAAGAATGAAGCTGCACAACACTGGGATAGTGTGCGCAGCTTGCAAACTGTTTCAAAAAAGAACCTTACCACTCTCCAACCTTTTCCAAACACATGAATATTCGGTTGGAAGGTGTTTTGGACAATTTTGTTTTTCTTCTTGAAAAACACTCTGAAGAGCTCTCTGCAACATCGAAAACCTGATGGGACATATTTTCTGAGCTGGCACAGTTTCCTCTATGCCAGACATAGTGAAAAATTTTTTGCAATGATGTAGACCACAAAAGTCCCGAAAGACGAAGGATACGGAGCTCCCCGGAGGTAAGCGCCGGTCCCGGGCACGTTTCGACCTAGGCCGCCGCACTGGAGTGCACTGTGACCGGTACAATCGCCTTTGCATGAAGAAGCCGCCTCTTCGTCTCCGGGAGCCTGAGAGACCAGTAGCTTCGGAAAGGTGAGAATGAAGCTGCACAACACTGGGATAGTGTGCGCAGCTTGCAAACTGATCGAAAACAGTACCTTACCACTCTCCAACCTTTTCCAAACACATGAACATTCGACTGGAAGGTTTTTTGGACAACTTTGTTTTTCTTCTTGCAAAGCACTCTGCAGAGCTCTCTGCAACATGTAAAACACGATGGGAGATGTTTTCTGTGCTGGCACAGTTTCTCCTTGCCTAACATAGTGAAAAACATTTCTTCAATCATGTAGACCAAAAGAGACGCTAAAGACTAAGGTACGCAGCTCCCCGGAGCTATGCCCCGGTCCAAGGCACATTTCGACAGATGCCGCCGGACTGGAGTGCTCTGGGACAGGTACAATCGCCTTTGCGCGAAGAAGCCGCCTCTTCGTCTCCGGGAGCCGCAGAGACCAGTGTAGCTTCGGAAAGGTGAGAATGAAGCTGCAAAACACTGGGATAGTGTGCGCAGCTTGCAAACTGAGCCAAAACAGTACCTTACCACTCTCCAACCTCTTCCAAACCCATGAACATTCGATTGGAAGGTGTTTTGGACAACATTGTTTTTCTTCTTGCAACACACTCTGCAAACCTTTCTGAAACTTGTGAAACACGATGGGAGATGTTTTCTGTGCTGGCACAGTTTCTCCTTGCCAGACATAGTGGAAAAGTTTTTTGCAATGATGTAGACCACAAAAGTCCCGAAAGACGAAGGTACGGATATCCCCGGAGCTAAGCGCCGGTCCCGGGCACATTTCGGCAGAAACAGCCGCAGTGGAGTGCACTGTGACCGGTACAATCGCCTTTGCGCGAACAAGCCGCTTCTTCGCCTCCGGGAGCCAGAGAGTGCGGCTGCTTCGGAACAGTGAGAATGAAGCTGCACAACACTGGGATAGTGTGCGTAGCTTGCAACCTGATCCAAGACAGTACCTTACCACTCTCCAACCTTTTCCAAAAACATGAACATTCGATTGGAAGGTGTTTTGGACAACTTTGTTTTTCTTCTTGTAAAACACTCTCCAGAGCTCTCTGCAGCCTTAAAACATGATGGGAGATGTTTTCTGTGCAGGCACAGTTTCTGCTTGCCAGACATAGTGGAAAACCTTTCTGCAATGATGTAGACCACAAAAGTCCCGAAAGAAGAAGATACGGATGTCCCCGGAGCTAAGCGCCGGTCCCGGGCACATTTCGGCAGAAGCCGCCGCACTGGAGTGCACTGTGACCGGCACAATCGCCTTTGCCGAAGAAGCCGCTTCTTCGCCTCTGGGAGCCGGAGAGAGCGGCTGCTTTCGAAAAGTGAAGAATGAAGCTGCACAACACTGGGATAGTGTGCGCAGCTTGCAAACTGATAGAAAAACAGTACCTTACCACATTCCTACCTTTTCCAAACACATGAATATTCGGTTGGAAGGTGTTTTGGACAATTTTGCTTTTCTTCTGGCAAAACACTCTGCAGAGCTCTCTGCACCATGTAAAACACGATGGGAAATGTTTTCTGTGCAGGCACAGTTTCTCTTTGCCAGACATAGTGGAAAAGTTTTTTGCAATGATGTAGACCACAAATGTCCCGAAAGTAGAAGGTACGGATGTACCCGGAGCTAAGAGCCGGTCCCGGGCACATTTCGGCAGAAGCCGCCGCACTGGAGTGCACTGGGACGGGTACAATCGCCTTTGCGCGAAGAAGCCGCCTCATCGCCTCCGGGAGCCAGAGAGTGCGGCTGCTTCGGAATGGTGAGAATGAAGCTGCACAACACTGGGATAGTGTGCGTAGCTTGCAACCTGATCCAAGACAGTACCTTACCACTCTCCAACCTTTTCCAAACACATGAACATTCGATTGGAAGGTGTTTTGGACAACTTTGTTTTTCTTCTTGTAAAAAACTCTGAAGAGCTCTCTGCAACATCTAAAACCTGATGGGACATATTTTCTGAGCTGGCACAGTTTCCTCTTTGCCAGACATAGTGAAAAAAATTTCTGCA
The DNA here is from genome assembly GCF_047830755.1 of Zonotrichia albicollis. Classification (NCBI taxonomy): domain Eukaryota; kingdom Metazoa; phylum Chordata; class Aves; order Passeriformes; family Passerellidae; genus Zonotrichia; species Zonotrichia albicollis. The sequence goes on from NC_133859.1 coordinate 26,901,730, forward strand.
CTGATGTACACCACAAAAGTCCCGAAAGACGAAGGATACGGAGCTCCCCGGAGGTAAGCGCCGGTCCCGGGCACGTTTCGACAGATGCCGCCGCACTGGAGTGCACTGTGACCGCCACTATTGCCTTTGCCCGAAGAAGCCGCTTCTTCGCCTCCGGGAGCCAGAGAGTGCGGCTGCTTCGGAAAGGTGAGAATGAAGCTGCACAACACTGGGATTGTGTGCGTAGCTTGCAAACTGATCCAAAACAGTACCTTACCACTCTCCAACCTTTTCCAAACACATGAACATTCGATTGGAAGGTGTTTTGGAAAACTTTGTTTTTCTTCTTGTAAAACACTCTCCAGAGCTCTCTGCAGCCTTTAAAACATGATGGGAGATGTTTTCTGTGCAGGCACAGTTTCTCCTTGCCAGACATAGTGGAAAAGTGTTTTGCAATGATGTAGACCACAAATGTCCCGAAAGAAGAAGGTACGGATGTCCCCGGAGCTAAGAGCCGGTCCCGGGCACATTTCGGCAGAAGCCGCCGCACTGGAGTGCACTGGGACGGGTACAATCGCCTTTGCCGAAGAAGCCGCTTCTTCGCCTCCGGGAGCCGGAGAGAGCGGCTGCTTTCGAAAAGTGAAGAATGAAGCTGCACAACACTGGGATAGTGTGCGCAGCTTGCAAACTGAGAGAAAAACAGTACCTTACCACTTTCCTACCTTTTCCAAACACATGAATATTCGGTTGGAAGGTGTTTTGGACAATTTTGCTTTTCTTTTGGCAAAACACTCTGCAGGGCTCTCTGCACCATGTAAAACACGATGGGAGATGTTTTCTGTGCAGGCACAGTTTCTCTTTGCCAGACATAGTGGAAAAGTTTTTTGCAATGATGTAGACCACAAAAGTCCTGAAAGACGAAGGTACGGATATCCCCGGAGCTAAGCGCCGGTCCCGGGCACATTTCGGCAGAAGCCGCCGCACTGGAGTGCACTGTGACCGGGAACAATCGCCTTTGCGCGAAGAAGCCGCCTCTTCGTATCCTGGAGCCGGAGACAGCAGTGTAGCTTCGGAAAGGTGAAGAATGAAGCTGCACAACACTGGGATAGTTTGCGCAGCTTGCAAACTGATCCAAAAAAGTACCTTACCACTCTCCAACCTTTTCCAAACACATGAATATTCGGTTGGAAGGTGTTTTGGAAAATCTTGTTTTTCTTCTTGCAAAACACTCTGAAGAGCTCTCTGCAACATCTAAAACACGATGGGACATATTTTCTGAGCTGGCACAGTTTCCCCTTTGCCTGACATACTGAAAAACATTTCTTCAATGATGAGGCCACAAAAGACTCTAAAGACGAAGGATACGCAGCTCCCAGGAGCTATGCCCCGGTCCAGGGCACATTTTGACAGATGCCACCGCACTGGAGTGCACTGGGACCGGTACAATCGCCTTAGCCCGAAGAAGCCGCCTCTTCGTCTCCGGGAGCCGGAGAGACCAGTAGCTTCGGAAAGGTGAGAATGAAGCTGCACAACACTGGGATAGTGTGCGCAGCTTGCAAACTGATCGAAAACAGTACCTTACCACTCTCCAAACTTTTCCAAACAAATGAACATTCGACTGGAAAGTGTTTTGGAAAACTTTCTTTTTCTTCGTGCATAAACTTCTGCAGAGCTCTCTGCAACATGCAAAACTCGATGGGAGATGTTTTCTGTGCTGGCACAGTTTCTCCTTGCCAGACATAGTGGAAAAACTTTCTGCAATGATGTAGACCACAAAAGACGCTAAAGACGAAGGTACGGAGCTCCCCGAAGTAAGTGCCGGATCCGGGAAGATTTCGACAGATGCCGCCGCTCTGGAGTGCACTGTGACCGGCACAATCGCCTTTGCGCGAAGAAGCTGCTTCTTCGCCTCCGGGAGTCAGAGAGTGCGGCTGCTTCGGAAAGGTGAGAATGAAGCTGCACAACACTGGGATAGTGTGCGTAGCTTGCAAACTGATCCAAAACAGTACCTTACCACTCTCCAACCTTTTCCAAACACATGAACATTCGATTGGAAGGTGTTCTGTACAACTTTGTTTTTCTTTTTGCAACACACTCTGCTAACGTTTCTGAAACATGTAAAACACGATGGGAGATGTTTTCTGTGCTGGCACAGTTTCTCCTTGCCAGAGATAGTGGAAAAGTTTTTTGCAATGATGTAGACCGCAAAAGTCTCGAACAACGAAGGATACGGAGCTCCCCGGAGTTAAGCGCCGGTCCCGGGCACATTTCGGGAGAAGCAGCCGCACTGGAGTGCACTGTGACCGGCACAATTGATTTTGCGCGAAGAAGCCGCTTTTTCGCCTCCGGGAGCCGGAGAGACCAGTAGCTTCGGAAAGCTGAGGAATGAAGCTGCACAACACTGGGATAGTGTGCGTAGCTTGCAAACTGATAGACAACAGTACCTTACCAATTTCCTACCTTTTCCAAACACATGAACGTTCGGTTGGAAGGTGTTTTGCAAAATTTTATTTTTCTTCTTGCAAAACACTCTGCAAACTTTTCTGCAACATGTAAAACACGATGGGAGATGTTTTCTGTGCTGGCACAGTTTCTCCTTGCCAGACATAGTGGAAAACCTTTCTGCAATGATGTAGAACACAAAAGACGCTAAAGACGAAGGTACGCAGCTCCCCGGAGCTATGCCCCGGTCCCGGGCACATTTCAACCTTTGCCGCCGCACTGGAGTGCACTGTGACCGGTACAATCGCCTTTGTGCGAAGAAGCCGCCTCTTCGTCTCCGGGAGCCGGAGAGACCAGTAGCTTTGGAAAGGTGAGAATGAAACTGCACAACACTGGGATAGTGTGCGCACCTTGCAAACTGACAGAAAACAGTACCTTACCACTTTCCTACCTTTTCCAAAAACATGAATTTTCGGTTGGAAGGTGTTTTGGACAATTTTGCTTTTCTTCTTGCAAAACACTCTGCAGAGCTATCTCCAACATGTAAAACACGATGGGAGATGTTTTCTGTGCTGGCACAGTTTCTCCTTGCCTGACAAAGTGGAAAACCTTTCTGCAATGATGTAGAACACAAAAGACCCTAAAGACGAAGGTACGCAGCTCCCCGGAGCTATGCCCCGGTCCCGGGCACATTTCGACCTATGCCGCCGCACTGGAGTGCACTGGGACCGGTACAATCGCCTTTGCGCGACGAAGCCGCCTCTTCGTCTCCGGGAGCCGCAGAGACCAGTAGCTTCGGAAAGGTGAGAATGAAGCTGCACAACACTGGGATTGTGCGCGCAGCTTGCAAACTGATAGAAAACAGTACCTTACCACTCTCCTACCTTTTCCAAACACATGAACATTCGATTGGAAGGTGTTTCGGAAAACTTGCTTTTTCTTCTTGCAACACACTCTGCAAACCTTTCTGAAACATGTAAAACACGATGGGAGCTGTTTTCTGTGCTGGCACAGTTTCTCCTAGCCAGACATAGTGGAAAAGTTTTTTGCAATGATTTAGACCACAAAAGTCCCAAAAGACGAAGGTACGGATATCCCCGGAGCTATGCACCGGTCCCGGGCACATTTCGGCAGAAGCCGCCGCACTGGAGTGCACTGTGACCGGCACAATCGCCTTTGCGCGAAGAAGCCGCCTCTTCGTCTCCTGGAGCCGGAGACACCAGTGTAGCTTCGGAAAGGTGAAGAATGAAGCTGCACAACACTGGGATAGTGTGCGTAGCTTGCAAACTGATCCAAAACAGAACCTTACCACTCTCCAACCTTTTCCAAACACATGAACATTCGATTGGAAGGTGTTTTGGACAACTTTCTTTTTCTTCTTGCAAAACACTCTGCAAACATCTTAGCAACATGTTTAACACGATGGGAGATGTTTTCTGTTCAGGCAAGGTTTCTCCTTGCCAGAGATAGTGAAAAACCTTTCTTCAATGATGTAGACCACAATAGATGCTAAAGACGAAGGTAGGCAGCTCCCCGGAGCTATGCCCCGGTCCAGGGCACATTTCGACAGATGCCGCCAAACTGGTGTGCACTGGGACCGGTACAATCGCCTTTGCGCGAAGAAGCCGCCTCTTCGTCTCCGGGAGCCGGAGAGACCAGTAGCTTCGGAAAGGTGAAGAATGAAGCTGCACAACACTGGGATAGTGTGCGCAGCTTGCAATCTGATCCAAAACAGTACCTTACCGCTCTCAAACCTTTTCCAAACCCATGAACATTCGGTTGAAAGGTGTTTTGGACAACTTTGTTTTTCTTCTTGCAACACACTCTGCAAACCTTTCTGAAACATGTGAAACACGATGGGTGATGTTTTCTGTGCTGGCACAGTTTCTCCTTGCCAGACATAGTGGAAAAGTTTTTTGCCATTATGTAGACCACAAATGTCCCGAAAGACGAAGGAACGGATATCCCCGGAGCTAAGCGCCGGTCCCGGGCACATTTCGGCAGAAACAGCCGCACTGGAGTGCACTGTGACCGGCACATTCGCCTTTGCACGAAGAAGCCGCTTCTACGCCTACGGGAGCCAGAGAGTGCGGTTGCTTCGGAAAGGTGAGAATGAAGCTGCACAACACTGGGATAGTGTGCGCAGCTTGCAAACTGATAGAAAACAGTACCTTACCACTCTCCCACCTTTTCCAAACACATGAATATTCGGTTGGAAGGTGTTTTGGACAATTTTGTTATTCTTCTTGCAAAACACTCTGCAGAGCTCTCTGCAACATGTAAAACACGATGGGAGATGTTTTCTGTGCAGGCACAGTTTCTCCTTGCCAGACAAAGTGGAAAACCTTTCTTCAATGATGTAGACCACAAAAGACGCTAAAGACGAAGGTATGCAGCTCCCCGGAGCTACGCCCCAGTCCAGGGCACAATTCGACAGATGCCGCCGCACTGGAGTGCACTGTGACCGGTAAAATCGCCTTTGCATGAAGAAGCCGCCTCTTCGTCGCCGGGAACCGCAGAGACCAGTAGCTTCGGAAAGGTGAGAATGAAGCTGCACAACACTGGGATAGTGTGCGCAGCTTGCAAACTGATCCAAAAAAGTACCTTACCACTCTCCAACCTTTTCCAAACACATGAATATTCGGTTGGAAGGTGTTTTGGACAATTTTGTTTTTCTTTTTACAAAACACTCTGTAGAGCTCTCTGCAAAATGTAAAACACGATAGGACATATTTTCTGAGCTGGCACAGTTTCCTCTTTGCCAGACATAGTGAAAAACATTTCTGCAATGATGTAGACCACCAAAAGTCCCGAAAGGCGAAGGATACGGAGCTCCCCGGAGGTAAGCGCCGGTCCCGGGCACATTTCGACCTAGGCCGCCGCACTGGAGTGCACTGTGACCGGTACAATCGCCTTTGCCGAAGAAGCTGCTTCTTCGCCTCCGGGAGCCGGAGAGAGCAGCTGCTTTCAAAAGGTGAAGAATAAATCTGCACAACACTGGGATAGAGTGCGCAGCTTGCAAACTGATCCAAAACAGTACCTTGCCACTCTCCTACCTTTTCCAAACACATGAATATTCGGTCGGAAGGTGTTTTGGACAATTTTGTTTTTCTTTTTACAAAACACTCTGCAGAGCCCTCTGCAACATGTAAAACACGATGGGAGATGTTTTCTGTGCAGGCACAGTTTCTCCTTGCCAGACATAGTGTAAAAGTTTTTTGCAATGATGCAGACCACAAAAGTCCCGAAAGAAGAAGATACGGATGTCCCCGGAGCTAAGCGCCGGTCCCGGGCACATTTCGGCAGAAGCAGCCGCACTGGAGTGCACTGTGACCGGCACAATCGCCTTTGCCGAAGAAGCCGCTTCTTCGCCTCCGGGAGCCGGAGAGAGCGGCTGCTTTCGAAAAGTGAAGAATGAAGCTGCACAACACTGGGATAGTGTGCGCATCTTGCAAACTGATAGAAAAACAGTACCTTACCACTTTCCTACCTTTTCCAAACACATGAAAATTCGGTTGGAAGGTGTTTTGGACAATTTTGCTTTTCTTCTGGCAAAACACTCTGCAGAGCTCTCTGCACCATGTTATACACGATGGGAGATGTTTTCTTTTCTGGCACAGTTTCTCCTTGCCAGACATAGTGGAAAAGTTTTTTGCAATGAAGTAGACCACAAAAGTCCCGAAAGACGAAGGTACGGATATCCCCGGAGCTAAGCGCCGGTCCCGGGCACATTTCGGCAGAAGCCGCCGCACTGGAGTGCACTGGGACGGGCACAATCGCCTTTGCGCGAAGAAGCCACCTCTTCGTCTCCGGGGGCCGGAGAGAGCGGCTGCTTTCGAAAGGTGGAGAATGAAGCTGTACAACACTGGGATAGTGTGCGCAGCTTGCAAACTGATCCAAAACAGTACCTTACCACTCTCCAACCTTTTCCAAACACATGAACATCCGATTGGAAGGTGATTTTGAGTACTTTCTTTTTCTTCGTGCATAAACTTCTGCAGAGATCTCGGCAACATGTAAAACACGATGGGAGATGTTTTCTGTGCTGGCACAGTTTCTCCTAGCCAGACATAGTGGAAAACATTTCTGCAATGATGTAGACCACAAAAGATCCGAAAGCAGAAGATACGGATGTCCCCGGAGCTAAGCGCCGGTCCCGGGCACATTTCAACCTGCGCCGCCGCACTGGAGTGCAGTGTGACCGGCACAATCGCCTTTGCCGAAGAGGCTGCTTCTTCGTCTCCGGGAGCCGGAGAGACCAGTAGCTTCGCAAAGGTGAGAATGAAGCTGCACAACACTGGGATAGTGTGCGCAGCTTGCAAACTGATAGAAAACAGTACCTTACCACTTTCCTACCTTTTCCAAACACATGAATATTCGGTTGGAAGCTGTTTTGGACAATTTTGTTTTTCTTCTTGCAAAACACTCTGCAGAGCTCTCTGCAACATGTAAAACACGATGGGAGATGTTTTCTGTGCAGGCACAGTTTCTCCTTGCCTAAAATAGTGAAAAACCTTTCTTCAATGATGTAGACCACAAAAGACGCTAAAGACGAAGGTATGCAGCTCCCCGGAGCTATGCCCCGGTCCAGGGCACATTTCGACAGATGCCGCCGCACTGGAGTGCACTGGGACCGGTACAATCACCTTTGCGCGAAGAAGCCGCCTCTTCGTCTCTGGGAGCCGCAGAGACCAGTAGCTTCGGAAAGGTGAGAATGAAGCTGCACAACACTGGGATAGTGTGCGCAGCTTGCAAACTGATAGAAAACAGTACCTTACCACTCTCCTCCCTTTTCCAAACACATGAACATTCGGTTGGAAGGTGTTCCGGAAAACTTTCTTTTTCTTTTTGCAACACACTCTGCAAACCTTTCTGAAACATGTAAAACACGATGGGAGATGTTTTCTGTGCTGGCACAGTTTCCTCTATGCCAGACATAGTGAAAAACATTTCTGCAATGATGTAGACCACAAAAGTCCCGAAAGACGAAGGATACGGAGCTCCCCGGAGGTAAGCGCTGGTCCCGGGCACGTTTCGACCTAGGCCGCCGCACTGGAGTGCACTGTGACCGGTACAATCGCCTTTGCGCGAACAAGCCGCTTCTTCGCCTCCGGGAGCCAGAGAGTGCGGCTGCTTCGGAACAGTGAGAATGAAGCTGCACAACACTGGGATAGTGTGCGTAGCTTGCAACCTGATCAAAGACAGTACCTTACCACTCTCCAACCTTTTCCAAAAACATGAACATTCGATTGGAAGGTGTTTTGGACAACTTTGTTTTTCTTCTTGTAAAACACTCTCCAGAGCTCTCTGCAACCTTTAAAACATGATGGGAGATGTTTTCTGTGCAGGCACAGTTTCTCCTTGCCAGACATAGTGTAAAAGTTTTTTGCAATGATGCAGACCACAAAAGTCCCGAAAGAAGAAGATACGGATGTCCCCGGAGCTAAGCGCCGGTCCCGGGCACATTTCGGCAGAAGCCGCCGCACTGGAGTGCACTGTGACCGGCACAATCGCCTTTGCCGAAGAAGCCGCTTCTTCGCCTCCGGGAGCCGGAGAGAGCGGCTGCTTTCGAAAAGTGAAGAATGAAGCTGCACAACACTGGGATAGTGTGCGCAGCTTGCAAACTGATAGAAAAACAGTACCTTACCACATTCCTACCTTTTCCAAACACATGAATATTCGGTTGGAAGGTGTTTTGGACAATTTTGCTTTTCTTCTGGCAAAACACTCTGCAGAGCTCTCTGCACCATGTAAAACACGATGGGAGATGTTTTCTGTGCAGGCACAGTTTCTCTTTGCCAGATATAGTGGAAAAGTTTTTTGCAATGATGTAGACCACAAATGTCCCGAAAGTAGAAGGTACAGATGTACCCGGAGCTAAGAGCCGGTCCCGGGCACATTTCGGCAGAAGCCGCCGCACTGGAGTGCACTGGGACGGGTACAATCGCCTTTGCGCGAAGAAGCCGCCTCTTCGCCTCCGGGAGCCAGAGAGTGCGGCTGCTTCGGAATGGTGAGAATGAAGCTGCACAACACTGGGATAGTGTGCGTAGCTTGCAACCTGATCCAAGACAGTACCTTACCACTCTCCAACCTTTTCCAAATACATGAACATTCGATTGGAAGGTGTTTTGGACAACTTTGTTTTTCTTCTTGTAAAACACTCTGAAGAGCTCTCTGCAACATCTAAAACCTGATGGGACATATTTTCTGAGCTGGCACAGTTTCCTCTTTGCCAGACATAGTGAAAAAAATTTCTGCACTGATGTAGACCACAAAAGTCCCGAAAGACGAAGGATACGGAGCTCCCCGGAGGTAAGCGCCGGTCCCGGGCACGTTTCGACAGATGCCGCCGCACTGGAGTGCACTGTGACCGCCACTATTGCCTTTGCCCGAAGAAGCCGCTTCTTCGCCTCCGGGAGCCAGAGAGTGCGGCTGCTTCGGAAAGGTGAGAATGAAGCTGCACAACACTGGGATAGTGTGCGTAGCTTGCAAACTGATCCAAAACAGTACCTTACCACTCTCCAACCTTTTCCAAACACATGAACATTCGATTGGAAGGTGTTTTAGAAAACTTTGTTTTTCTTCTTGTAAAACACTCTCCAGAGCTCTCTGCACCATGTAAAACACGATGGGAGATGTTTTCTGTGCAGGCACAGTTTCTCCTTGCCAGACATAGTGGAAAAGTTTTTTGCAATGATGTAGACCACAAATGTCCCGAAAGAAGAAGGTACGGATGTCCCCGGAGCTAAGAGCCGGTCCCGGGCACATTTCGGCAGAAGCCGCCGCACTGGAGTGCACTGGGACGGGTACAATCGCCTTTGCGCGACGAAGCCGCTTCTTCGCCTCCGGGAGCCAGAGAGTGCGGCTGCTTCGGAATGGTGAGAATAAGGCTGCACAACACTGGGATAGTGTGCGTAGCTTGCAACCTGATCCAAGACAGTACCTTACCACTCTCCAACCTTTTCCAAAAACATGAACATTCGATTGGAAGGTGTTTTGGACAACTTTGTTTTTCTTTTTGTAAAACACTCTCCAGAGCTCTCTGCAGCCTTTAAAACATGATGGGAGATGTTTTCTGTGCAGGCACAGTTTCTCCTTGCCAGACATAGTGGAAAATATTTCTGCAATGATGTAGACCACAAAAGTCCCGAAAGAAGAAGATACGGATGTCCCCGGAGCTAAGCGCCGGTCCCGGGCACATTTCGGCAGAAGCCGCCGCACTGGAGTGCACTGTGACCGGCACAATCGCCTTTGCCGAAGAAGCCGCTTCTTCGCCTCCGGGAGCCGGAGAGAGCGGCTGCTTTCGAAAAGTGAAGAATGAAGCTGCACAACACTGGGATAGTGTGCGCAGCTTGCAAACTGAGAGAAAAACAGTACCTTACCACTTTCCTACCTTTTCCAAACACATGAATATTCGGTTGGAAGGTCTTTTGGACAATTTTGCTTTTCTTTTGGCAAAACACTCTGCAGGGCTCTCTGCACCATGTAAAACACGATGGGAGATGTTTTCTGTGCAGGCACAGTTTCTCTTTGCCAGACATAGTGGAAAAGTTTTTTGCAATGATGTAGACCACAAAAGTCCTGAAAGACGAAGGTACGGATATCCCCGGAGCTAAGCGCCGGTCCCGGGCACATTTCGGCAGAAGCCGCCGCACTGGAGTGCACTGTGACCGGAACAATCGCCTTTGCGCGAAGAAGCCGCCTCTTCGTATCCTGGAGCCGGAGACAGCAGTGTAGCTTCGGAACGGTGAAGAATGAAGCTGCACAACACTGGGATAGTTTGCGCAGCTTGCAAACTGATCCAAAAAAGTACCTTACCACTCTCCAACCTTTTCCAAACACATGAATATTCGGTTGGAAGGTGTTTTGGAAAATCTTGTTTTTCTTCTTGCAAAACACTCTGAAGAGCTCTCTGCAACATCTAAAACACGATGGGACATATTTTCTGAGCTGGCACAGTTTCCTCTTTGCCAGACATACTGAAAAATATTTCTGCAATGATGTAGACCACAAAAGTTCCGAAAGGAGAAGATACGGATGTCCCCGGAGCTAAGCGCCGGTCCCGGGCACATTTCGGCAGAAGCCGCCGCACTGGAGTGCACTGTGACCGGTAAAATCGCCTTTGCACGAAGAAGCCGCCTCTTCGTCTCCGGGAGCCGGAGAGACCAGGAGCTTCGGAAAGGTGAGAATGAAGCTGCACAACACTGGGATAGTGTGCGCAGCTTGCAAACTGATAGAAAACAGTACCTTACCACTTTCCCACCTTTTCCAAAGCAATGAATATTCGGTTGGAAGGTGTTTTGGACAATTTTGTTTTTCTTCTTGCAAAACACTCTGCAGAGCTCTCTGCAACATGTAAAACACGATGGGAGATGATTTCTGTCCTGGCTCAGTTTCTCCTTGCCTAACATAGTGAAAAACCTTTCTTCAATGATGTAGACCACAAAAGACGCTAAAGACGAAGGTATGCAGCTCCCCGGAGCTATGCCCCGGTCCAGGGCACATTTCGACAGATGCCACAGCACTGGAGTGCACTGGTACCGGTACAATCGCCTTTGCGCGACGAAGCCGCCTCTTCGTCTCCGGGAGCCGCAGAGACCAGTAGCTTCGGAAAGGTGAGAATGAAGCTGCACAATACTGGGATAGTGTGCGTAGCTTGCAAACTGATCCAAAACAGTACCTTACCACTCTCCAACCTTTTCCAAACACATGAACATTCGATTGGAAGGTGTTTTGGAAAACTTTGTTTTTCTTCTTGCAAAACACTCTGCAGAGCTCTCTGCAACCTGTAAAACACGATGGGAGATGTTTTCTGTGCAGGCACAGTTTCTCTTTGCCAGACATAGTGGAAAAGTTTTTTGCAATGATGTGGACCACAAAAGTCCCGAAAGATAAAGGCACGGATGTCTCCTGAGCTAAGCGCCGGTCCCGGGTACATTTCGGCAGAAGCCGCCGCACTGGAGTGCACTGTGACCGGCACAATTGCCTTTGCCGAAGAAGCCGCCTCTTCGCCTCCGGGAGCCGGAGAGAGCGGCTGCTTTCGAAAAGTGAAGAATGAAGCTGTACAACACTGGGATAGTGTGCGCAGCTGGCAAACTGATCCAAAACAGTACCTTACCACTCTCCAACCTTTTTCAAACACATGAACATTCGATTGGAAGGTGTTTTGGAGTACTTTCTTTTTCTTCGTGCATAAACTTCTGCACAGATCTCGGCAACATGAATAACACGATGGGAGATGTTTTCTGTGCTGGCACAGTTTCTCCTTGCCTGACTTAGTGGAAAACCTTTCTGCAATGATGTAGAACACAAAAGACGCTAAAGACGAAGGTACGCAGCTCTGCGGAGCTATGCCCCGGTCCCGGGCACATTTCAACCTATGCCGCCGCACTGGAGTGCACTGTGACCGGTACAATCGCCTTTGTGCGAAGAAGCCGCCTCTTCGTCTCCGGGAGCCGGAGAGACCAGTAGCTTTGGAAAGGTGAGAATGAAACTGCACAACACTGGGATAGTGTGCGCACCTTGCAAACTGACAGAAAACAGTACCTTACCACTTTCCTACCTTTTCCAAAAACATGAATTTTCGGTTGGAAGGTGTTTTGGACAATTTTGCTTTTCTTCTTGCAAAACACTCTGCAGAGCTATCTCCAACATGTAAAACACGATGGGAGATGTTTTCTGTGCTGGCACAGTTTCTCCTTGCCTGACAAAGTGGAAAACCTTTCTGCAATGATGTAGAACACAAAAGACGCTAAAGACGAAGGTACGCAGCTCCCCGGAGCTATGCCCCGGTCCCGGGCACATTTTGACCTATGCCGCCGCACTGGAGTGCACTGGTACCGGTACAATCGCCTTTGCGCGATGAAGCCGCCTCTTCGTCTCCGGGAGCCGCAGAGACCAGTAGCTTCGGAAAGGTGAGAATGAAGCTGCACAACACTGGGATTGTGTGCGCAGCTTGCAAACTGATAGAAAACAGTACCTTACCACTCTCCTACCTTTTCCAAACACATGAACATTCGATTGGAAGGTGTTTCGGAAAACTTGCTTTTTCTCCTTGCAACACACTCTGCAAACCTTTCTGAAACATGTAAAACACGATGGGAGATGTTTTCTGTGCTGGCACAGTTTCTCCTTGCCAGACATAGTGGAAAAATTTTTTGCAATGATGTAGACCACAAAAGTCCCGAAAGACGAAGGTACGGATATCCCCGGAGCTAAGCGCCGGTCCCGGGCACATTTCGGCAGAAGCCGCCGCACTGGAGTGCACTGTGACCGGCACAATCGCCTTTGCGCGAAGAAGCCACCTCTTCGTCTCCGGGGGCCGGAGAGAGCGGCTGCTTTCGAAAGGTGGAGAATGAAGCTGTACAACACTGGGATAGTGTGCGCAGCTTGCAAACTGATCCAAAACAGTACCTTACCACTCTCCAACCTTTTCCAAACACATGAACATCCGATTGGAAGGTGATTTTGAGTACTTTCTTTTTCTTCGTGCATAAACTTCTGCAGAGATCTCGGCAACATGTAAAACACGATGGGAGATGTTTTCTGTGCTGGCACAGTTTCTCCTAGCCAGACATAGTGGAAAACATTTCTGCAATGATGTAGACCACAAAAGACGCTAAAGACGAAGGTATGCAGCTCCCCGGAGCTATGCCCTGGTCCAGGGCACATTTCGACAGATGCCGCCGCACTGGAGTGCACTGGGACCGGTACAATCGCCTTTGCGCGAAGAAGCCGCCTCTTCGTCTCCGGGAGCCGCAGAGACCAGTAGCTTCGGAAAGGTGAGAATGAAGCTGCACAACACTGGGATAGTGTGCGCAGCTTGCAAACTGATAGAAAACAGTACCTTTCCACTTTCCTACTTTTCCAAACACATGAATGTTCGGTTGGTAGGTGTTTTGGACAATTTTATTTTTCTTCTTGCAAAACAATCTGCAAACTTCTCTGCAACATGTAAAACAGGATGGGAGATGTTTTCTGAGCTGGCACAGTTTCTCCTTGCCAGACATAGTGGAAATGTTTTTTGCAATGTTGTAGACCACAAAAGTCCCGAAGAAGAAGGTACGGATGTCTCCGGAGCTAAGAGCCAGTCCCGGGCATATTTCGGCAGAAGCCGCTGCACTGGAGTGCACTGTGACCGGCACAATCGCCTTTGCCCGAAGAAGCCACTTCTTCGCCTCCGGGAGCCGGAGAGACCGGCTGCTTTCGAAAGGTGAAGAATGAAGCTGCACAACACTGGGATAGTGTGCGCAGCTTGCAAACTGATAGAAAACAGTACCTTACTACTCTCCAACCTTTTCCAAACACATGAACGTTCGGTTGGAAGGTGTTTTGGACAATTTTATTTTTCTTCTTGCAAAACACTCTGCAAACTTCTCTGCAACATGTAAAACAGGATGGGAGGTGTTTTCTGAGCTGGCACAGTTTCTCCTTGCCAGACATAGTGGATAAGATTTTTGCAATGATGTAGACCACAAAAGTCCTGAAAGAAGAAGTTACGGATGTCCCCAGAGCTATGCCCCGGTCCCGGGCACATTGCGACAGATGCCGCCGCACTGGAGTGCACTGTGACCGACACATTCGCCTTTGCGCGAAGAAGCCGCTTTTTCGCCTCCGGGAGCCGGAGAGACCAGGAGCTTCGGAAAGGTGAGAATTAAGCTGCACAACACTGGGATAGTGTGCGCAGCTTGCAAAATGATCGAAAACAGAACCTTACCACTTTGCTACCTTTTCCAAACACATGAACATTCGATTGGAAGGTGTTTTCAACAACTTTCTTTTACTTCGCGCATAAGCTTCTGCAGAGCTCACTGCAACATGTAAAACACGATGGGAGATGTTTTCTGTGCTGGAACAGTTTCTCCTTGCCAGACATAGTGGAAAATTTTTTTGCAATGGTGTAGACCACAAAAGTCCCGAAAGAGGAAGGTACGGATGTCCACGGAGCTAAGCGCCGGTCCTGTGCACATTTCGGCAGAAGCTGCCGCACTGGAGTGCACTGTGACCAGAACAATCGCCTTTGCCCGAAGAAGCCGCTTCTTCGCCTCCGGGAGCCGGAGAGAGCGGCTGCTTTCGAAACGTGAAGAATGAAGCTGCACAACACTGGGATAGTGTGCACAGCTTGCAAACTGATAGAAAACAGTACCTTACCACTTTCCTACTTTTTCCAAACACATGAATATTCGGTTGGAAGGTGTTTTAGACAATTTTGTTTTTCTTCTTGCAAACACTCTGCAGAGCTCTCTGCAACATGTAAAACACGATGGGAGATGTTTTCTGTGCTGGCACAATTTCTCATTGCCAGACCTAGCGAAAAACCTTTCTGCAATGATGTAGACCACAAACGTCCCGAAAGACGAAGGATACGGAGCTCCCCGGAGGTAAGCGCCGGTCCCGGGCACATTTCGACAGATGCCGCCGCACTGGAGTGCACTGGGACCGGTACAATCGCCTTTGTGCGAAGAAGCCGCCTCTTTGTCTTCGGGTGCCGGAGAGACCAGTAGCTTTGGAAAGGTGAGAATGAAGCTGCACAACCCTGGGATAGTGTGCGCAGCTTGCAAACTGATAGAAAACAGTACCTTACCACTCTCCAACCTTTTCCAAACACATGAACATTCGATTGGAAGGTGTTTTGGAAAGCTTTCTTTTTCTTCGTGCATAAACTTCTGCAGAGCTCTCTTCAACATGTAAAACACGATGGGAGATGTTTTCTGTGCTGCCACAGTTTCTCCTTGCCAGACATAGTGGAAAAGTTTTTTGCAATGATGTATACCACAAAAGTCCCAAAAGAAGAAGGTACGGATGTCCCCGGAGCTATGCCCCGGTCCCAGGCACATTTCGGCAGAAGCCCCGCACTGGAGTGCACTGTGACCGGCACAATCGCCTTTGCGCGAAGAAGCCTCTTCTTCGCCTCCCGGAGCCGGAGAGACCGGCTGCTTTCGAAAGGTGAAGAATTAAACTGCACTACACTGGGATAGTGTGCTCAGCTTGCAAACTGATCCAAAACAGTACCTTACCACTTTCCTACCTTTTCCTAACACATGAATGTTCAGTTGGCAAGTGTTTTGGACAATTTTATTTTTCTTCCTGCAAAACCCTCTGCAAACTTCTCTGCAACATGTAAAACAGGATGGGAGCTGTTTTCTGAGCTGGCACATTTTCTCCTTGCCAGACATAGTGGAAAAGTTTTTTGCAATGATATAGACCACAAAAGTGTCGAAAGAAGAAGGTACGGATGTCCCCAGAGCTATGCCCCGGTCCCGGGCACATTTCGGCAGAAGCTGCCGCACTGGAATGCACTGTGACCGGCACAATCGCCTTTGCGCGAAGAAGCCTCTTCTTCGCCTCCGAGAGCCGGAGAGACCAGTGTAGCTTCGGAAAGGTGAGAATGAAGCTGCACAACACTGGGATAGTGTGCGCAGCTTGCAAACTGATCCAAAACAGTACCTTACCACTCTCCTACCTTTTCCAAACAGCTAAAGATTCGATTGGAAGGTGTTTTGGAAAACTTTCTTTTTCTTCTTGCAAAACACTCTGCAGAGCTCTCTGCAACCTGTAAAACATGATGGGAGATGTTTTCTGTGCTGGCACAGTTTCTCCTTGCCAGACATAGGGGAAAAGTTTTTTGCAATGATGTAGACCACAAAAGTCCTGAAAGACGAAGGATACGGAGCTCCCCGGAGGTAAGCGCCGGTCGCGGGCACATTTCGACAGTATGCCGCCGCACTGGAGTGCACTGTGACCGGCACAATCGCCTTTGCGCGAAGAAGCCTCTTCTTCGCCTCCGGGAGCCGGAGAGACCGGCTGCTTTCGAAAGGTGAAGAATTAAACTGCACTACACTGGGATAGTGTGCTCAGCTTGCAAACTGATCCAAAACAGTACCTTACCACTCTCCAACCTTTTCCAAACACATGAACATTCGATTGGAAGGTGTTTTGGAAAACTTTGTTTTTCTTCTTGTAAAACACTCTCCAGAGCTCTCTGCAGCCTTTAAAACATGATGGGAGATGTTTTCTGTGCAGGCACAGTTTCTCCTTGCCAGACATAGTGGAAAAGTGTTTTGCAATGATGTAGACCACAAATGTCCCGAAAGAAGAAGGTACGGATGTCCCCGGAGCTAAGAGCCGGTCCCGGGCACATTTCGGCAGAAGCCGCCGCACTGGAGTGCACTGGGACGGGTACAATAGCCTTTGCGCGACGAAGCCGCTTCTTCGCCTCCGGGAGCCAGAGAGTGCGGCTGCTTCGGAATGGTGAGAATGAAGCTGCACAACACTGGGATAGTGTGCGTAGCTTGCAACCTGATCCAAGACAGTGCCTTACCACTCTCCAACCTTTTCCAAAAACATGAACATTCGATTGGAAGGTGTTTTGGACAACTTTGTTTTTCTTCTTGTAAAACACTCTCCAGAGCTCTCTGCAGCCTTAAAACATGATGGGAGATGTTTTCTGTGCAGGCACAGTTTCTCCTTGCCAGACATAGTGGAAAACCTTTCTGCAATGATGTAGACCACAAAAGTCCCGAAAGAAGAAGATACGGATGTCCCCGGAGCTAAGCGCCGGTCCCGGGCACATTTCGGCAGAAGCCGCCGCACTGGAGTGCACTGTGACCGGCACAATCGCCTTTGCCGAAGAAGCCGCTTCTTCGCCTCCGGG
Organism: Zonotrichia albicollis; assembly: GCF_047830755.1. Taxonomy (NCBI): domain Eukaryota; kingdom Metazoa; phylum Chordata; class Aves; order Passeriformes; family Passerellidae; genus Zonotrichia; species Zonotrichia albicollis. Next base: position 26,918,804 of record NC_133859.1, read on the forward strand.
AACCGGAGAGAGCGGCTGCTTTCGAAAAGTGAAGAATGAAGCTGCACAACACTGGGATAGTGTGCGCAGCTTGCAAACTGATCCAAAACAGTACCTTACCACTTTCTTACCTTTTCCAAACACATGAACATTCGGTTGGAAGGTGTTTTCAACAACTTTCTTTTTCTTCGTGCATAAACTTCTGCAGAGCTCTCTGCAACATGTAAAACACGATGGGAGATGTTTTCTGTGCTGGCACTGTTTCCGCATGCCAGACATAGTGGAAAAGTTTTTTGCAATGATGTAGACCACAAAAGTCCCGAAAGAAGAAGTTACGGATGTCCCCGGAGCTAAGCGCCGGTCCCGGGCACATTTCGACAGATGCCGCCGCACTGGAGTGCACTGTGACCGGCACAATCGCCTTTGCGCGAAGAAGCCGCTTTTTCGCCTCCGGGAGCCGGAGAGACCGGCTGATTTCGAAAGGTGAGAATGAAGCTGCACAACACTGGGATAGTGTGCGCAGCTTGCCAACTGATCCAAAAAAGAACCTTACCACTTTCCTACCTTTTCCAAACACATGAACATTCGATTGGAAGGTGTTTTCAACAACTTTCTTTTACTTCGTGCATAAACTTCTGCAGAGGGCTCTGCAACATGTAAAACACGATGGGAGATGTTTTCTGTGCAGGCACAGTTTCTCCTTTCCTAACATAGTGAAAAACCTTTCTGCAATGATGTAGACCACAAAAGACGCAAAAGACGAAGGTACGCAGCTCCCCGGAGCTATGCCCCGGTCCAGGGCACATTTCGGCAAGAGCAGCCGCACTGGAGTGCACTGGGACCGGTACAATCGCCTTTGCGCGACGAAGCCGCCTCTTCGTCTCCGGGAGCCGGAGATACCAGTAGCTTTGGAAAGTTGAGAATGAAGCTGCACAACACTGGGATAGTGTGTGCAGCTTGCCAACTGATCCAAAACAGAACCTTACCACTTTCCTACTTTTTCCAAACACATGAACATTCGATTGGAAGTTCTTTTGGAAAACTTTCTTTTTCTTCGTGCAGAAACTTCTGCAGAGCTCTCTGCAACATGTAAAACACGATGGGAGATGATTTCTGTCCTGGCACAGTTTCTCCTTGCCAGACATAGTGAAAAGCATTTCTGCTATGATGTAGACCACAAAAGTCCTGAAAGACGAAGGATACGGGCTCCCCGGAGGTAAGCGCCGGTCCCGGGCACATTTCGACAGAAGCCGCCGCACTGGAGTGCACTGTGACCGGCACAATCGCCTTTGCGCGAAGAAGCCTCTTCTTCGCCTCCGGGAGCCGGAGAGAGCGGCTGCTTTCAAAAGGTGAAGAATGAAGCTGCACAACACTGGGATAGTGTGCTCAGCTTGCAAACTGATCCAAAACAGTACCTTACCACTCTCCTACCTTTTCCAAAAACATGAACATTCGATTGGAAGGTGTTTTCAACAATTTTGTTTTTCTTCGTGCATAAACTTCTGCAGGGCTCTCTGCAACCTGTAAAACAGGATGGGAGATGTTTTCTGAGCTGGCACAGTTTCTCTTTGCCAGACATAGTGGAAAAGTTTTCTGCAATGATGTAGACCACAAATGTCCCGAAAGACGAAGGTACGGATGTCCGCGGAGCTATGCGCCGGTCCCGGGCACATTTCGGCAGAAGCAACCGCACTGGAGTGCACTGTGACCGGCACAATCGCCTTTGCGCGAAGAAGCCGCTTCTTCGCCTCCGGGAGTCGGAGAGTGCGGCTGCTTCGGAAAGGTGAGAATGATGCTGCACAACACTGGGATAGTGTGCGTAGCTTGCAAACAGATCCAAAAACGTACCTTACCACTCTCCTACCTTTTCCAAACACATGAACATTCGATTGGAAGGTGTTTTGGAAAACTTTCTTTTTCTTCTTGCAAAACACTCTGCAGAGCTCTCTGCAACATGTAAAACACGATGGGAGATGTTTTCTGCGCTGGCACAGTTTCCTCTTTGCCAGACATAGTGGAAAAGTTTTTTGCAATGATGTAGACCACAAAAGTCCCGAAAGAAGAAGGTACGGGTCTCCCCGGAGCTATGCCCCGGTCCCAGGCACATTTCGGCAGAAGCCGCGCACTGGAGTGCACTGTGACCGGCACAATCGCCTTTGCCGAAGAAGCCGCTTCTTCGCCTCCGGGAGCCGGAGAGAGCGGCTGCTTTCGAAAAGTGAAGAATGAAGCTGCACAACGCTGGGATAGTGTGCGCAGCTTGCAAACTGATAGAAAACAGTACCTTACCACTCTCGAACCTTTTCCAAACACATGAACATTCGATTGGACGGTGTTTTGGAAAGCTTTCTTTTTCTTCGTGCATAAACTTCTGCAGAGCTCTCTGCAACATGTAAAACACGATGGGAGATGTTTTCTGTGCAGGAACAATTTCTCCTTGCCAGACATAGTGGAAAAGTTTTTTGCAATGTTGTAGACCACAAAAGTCCCGAAAGAAGAAGGTACGGATGTCTCCGGAGCTAAGCGCCGGTCCCGGGCACATTTCGGCAGATGCCGCCGCACTGGAGTGCACTGTGACCGGCACAATCGCCTTTGCGCGAAGAAGCCGCCTCTTCGTCTCCGAGTGCCGGAGAGAGCGGCTGCATTCGAAAGGTGAAGAATGAAGCTGCACAACACTTGGATAGTGTGCGCAGCTTGCAAACTGATAGTGAGACAGAGTAAGGATCCATCCTGAACTAGGTGAAGTGTCTGGGAGAGGTGTAGGGTATGTGGAGCTAAAGCTGAAGGAGACGCCGCGTTCCAGAGACAGCAAGGAGACAGAGAAACAAAAACAGAAACACCACGAGGTCAATCTGCCCCCGACCTAGGAATTCCTCCGATAAAGAAGAATTAGTGCTAAGTGTCATGCAAGATGAATATGAATGAACTTATTGTGAAACTGTATGCATATGCATTTGGAAGGGGGATAAAAGGACGTCTGAAATCTTCAGGGGTACGCATGCCCTTTTGGGGAGTCTTGCGTCCGGCGCGCGTTGTAATAAAGCATACCGGGCTTTACAACTTTTACAAGTTGTGAGGTTTCTTCTTTTCTCCGCAAAACATTTTGGCGAGCCAGCAAGGAGTTCTCTGTCCCTGCAGCGGCAGGGGGGATAGACCGACCTCCAAGGCGCGCCCCAGGATTTTTTCCTGGTGGGGCTCCGTTTGTCTCAACTTGCCACCTGCGAGGACAGACAACGACCCGCTGGCCTGCGGAGGAAGATGGTATGTACTGTGGGGCCCCAGGGGGGGAGGAAGGAGAGAAAGGGAGTAAATCACCCAGAGACTTCTGGGTTCATGGGTTCAGTTGATAGAGCAGCTGTTTTAGAGATGGGGTTCAGCTGATAGAGCAGCTGTATTAGAGGCCGGGTTCGTCGTTCTAATAGAGCAGACCGCTTGCGGCTTTGGGGGTAAGCCGGGTGAACCCGTGTATGTGTGTATTGAGGATTCATAGTTCTGATAGAGCAGGACTGGTGAGCCCGTGTGTTTTGTTCGTGTGTGTGATGTCTGGACACTGTGTTGTTTTATGGTTAATGTGTGTGGCCAGTGCACTGTGTTTGTGATCGTGCAGGTGATATGTGTATGGTGTATAAAAGAGAGTAAATCTACAGTGCCCTACAGTGCGGGGGGAGGTCAGTACTCCCCGTGTTTGAAGCAGAGTGAGGCCTGAGGCGCCTGCTGCAGCAAGCTGCGGGGGCAGGGAGAGAAGTGCCCCGTGGAGAAGCGAGTGGAGGAATGTCAGTGATGGTATTTATCTTGTTTGAATGTAGTGATTTGTGTAGATTTGGTACATTTTAACCGTGAGTATGAGCTCAGAGAGTTCCTTTACCTTGGATGTTTTGACTTGATCTCTAGACTGTGTGCTGTTATTTTGATTGTGTCCAGGAAAAATTGATTTGAGTAAATGCCGAATTATGGTGTGCTGTGTTGTGTTGAGAAAAGTGAGCACTTTGAGAAATAAGCCCTTTCCCAGTGATTTTGTGTGGTGATTTTCTTCCGCTGCATTGTGGTAATTTGATTCTCAGATTGTATAGTGGTGTTTGTGGAGATTTTAAGGTTTTGTTGCAACAAGAGTAGCATTTTACATAGGAGAACTATAGTACGGTGATTTATGTTTAACTTCGATAAAGTGAGTTAAAGGAATTCCAAGAATTCTCCCCCTCATAGTAATTCAAGCCTTGGCTTTAGTGAATTTGAGATAAAGGCGGGGGGAGAGAGTGCGTGTGTCTGTGGGCATATCAGAGTTTCGGCTGTGACTAGCACAGCCTTTTTGCAAAGCAGCAAAACAAGTGTAAGTAGACACAGTGCTTAATTAGATTGTGCAAGAAGAGAACTAGAAAAGACTGATATTTTGTAAAACAGAGTTTATATAGAAGAGGTGAATGAGATGAATTAGTTAATGAGACTTATGAGATTTATGAGACTGCAGTTGGTACTGCAGTAAGTCTTTACTGGAAACAATCTGCTGTAGGGATTTAAAGTTCTCTGTAACAAACAGAATAGCCTGCCTTTGTGAGCAATTTCGGGGAGCCTTTGGTACATCAAGAGGCTGGCACGCTGTGTGAGGTGACAGTGGCTGCGCCCTGGGCACAGGGACAGCTCTGGCTGCCCTGTCTCCCCAGGGAACACGGGAATGGCCTGTGGGCAAAAGCTGGATGTGCAGGTATTATTGCAGTGCGGTGTTTATGAGAAACACTGGTATTGCTGTTTTGCTGTTCCAATAAGTGTCAGGGTACACGCCCCGAGCGTAAATTAGAGGTTTCTGGTCAAGCGGATTCAGAACCTAAGGTCTTAGAGCTTGTGTGTGGGAATCACATCTGATACCTGCCACCTGGAGCTGTGTGTATAGGAGGAAAACTGAGAAACTACTGTGAAGGTCTGTAAAAAGGTTTGAATGGAAGCGGGATAGGGCAAGGAGAAATAAATAATGAGAGCTGACCAGAGCAAACAGGTTCCTAAATTAGCCCCTTTTGGGAGGGGCTCATTGGGAGGAGGTTGCCAGTAAGAGCAGCTCAGAAAATAAAAAGATTTATAGTGCTTCATTGCTGTTAGTACTGTTTTATAATAGGAAGATAAATGGGATAGTTTTTGTATGCTGAAATGTCTTTTGTTTTAAGAAATCACCCAGAATGACAAAGAGACTGTGAGATCAGACTGCTCTCTGGTCTTGGCCCCTGAAAAGGAAAACAAGGCAAAGAGAAAGCAAATCAAACATGTTGTTCAGCATGCAGCATAAGATAGCAACGTATGAAATCAGGCAAGGATTATCACGCTGAAATGCGAAGCAATCACAGTTCGCAAAATGAGTACATATGATTTGTAAAGGCTTCCTCCCCAGGTAAGGGAGGAGGGGTAAAGGTAACCTTCCCAAAAGGGAAGAATTTTTGTCAGCACAAGGGTCATGTGTTCAGTTTTAAATAAAGCTTTAGTACCTGTGGAGAATGTTTATGTTGTAGTGTGGGGAATGAACAACTGGACAGTCTGAGAAGGCATACTTTTGCAAACCTTTAAAGTAACGTGTACTATGTGTACCTAAAAGATTTTGTACAATTCGTTCAATTTGCTAAACATTCTCAAGTGAGAAAGGTTACTCTGGAGGCAAATAATATAAAGATGTTAGGCTCAATATTAACAGACACTGAAATTAAGAAAGACATTAGTAAAGAGATATTAGAATAAGTAAATAAGTGTTTTCAAGAGTATGGGCCTCTGCTGCACCAGGGAGAGTGAAAGATGCTCCCCCATGGGATGCTCCCCCATCAAGCTTAATGAAAGAACACAACCAGTGAGAACTGAGTAGTACCCTCAAAAGGAAAGTAAAGAAGGAATCAGTCCAATAACTGGTAGTACTGGATTAAGGGCTGTCAATAAGATAACACAGAATTTGTACCCTGTGGTAGCAAATCCATAGACCTTACTAACTTGTTTAACACCTGAGCTAACCTGAATCACTGTTTTAGGCCTAAGAGATGCCTTCTTTTGCCTCCCTATCCACGAAGCCAGCCAGAACATTTTTGCATTCAAACACAAGCTCACACAGTCCATGTGCCTGAAGGCTTCAAAATTCTCCACTCCGATTGGAGAACAGCTTGCAAGGACCCAGAGTCCCAGGAAGCTCCACAAGAGGAAAGGAGGCTGTTGCAGTACATAGATGATCTTCTAGTAGCCACTTGGACGAGGGAAGCAAGAGAAGCCTAGACGGTAAGCCTTTTGAATTTCCTAGGACTCCAAGGATGCAGAGTCTCAAAGAAAAAGGCACAGGTAGTGAAACAGAAGGTAATCTACCTGGAGTAAGAAGTGAGTGCTGAGCAGCAGACTTTAAGGCAGGGAAGCCCTATGCCAAACCCTGAACCCCAGACAACGAAAGAACTCCAAACCTTCTTAGGCATGGCAGTGTAGTGCCAGCTGTGGGTTCATAATTATGGACTTTTCGCCAGACCCCTCTGTGCTCTTATTGCCAATGGGAACTGAGATCTCCAGTGGACAAGAGACACCACACGGGCCTTTCGCCAGCTAGAGAGTCCCCTCATGTCGGCTCCAGCTTTGAAACTTCCAGATGTAAGTAAAGCATTCTTTCTATTTTTCCACGCAAGGAATTGCCCTGGGAATATTGGCTCAGGACTTGGGTCCATACCGGAGGGCAGTCGCTTACTTCTCTAAGCAACTAGATGCAACAGCTGAAGGATGGCCAGACTGCCTCAGAGCTGTAGCAGCAGTTGTGCTGAACATTCAAGAGGCACGCAAGTTTACCCTGGGACAAAAATGACTGTGCTAGTGTCCCACACAGTGTCCGCAGTACTGGAAGTAAAGGGTGGCCACTGGCTTCTCACCAGAGAGGTTTCTGAAATACCAGGCCATCATGGTAGAGCAAGATGATGTAGAGATAGTGGTGACTAATATTGTCAACCCAGCTTCTTTTCTCAGTGGAATCAAGGAGAAGCAGTACACTGTGGGATCTCAGGATTTGAGTCCCGGGATGCAGGGCCCCCGAGACCACCCTTGGGGGGCCCGGGAGTCCTGGAATGTTGCCAGAAGTGTCTGGTGGCAGGACTTTGACCCTACACGGGAGACGACACCTTTGTGAAGATAAGAGGGCCTCACCGGGGTGAAGGGTGGAAAGATTAGCTAATTAGAGGGTGAGAAACAGGGTTTAGGATTTATGTACAGGGGGGTTTAGAGGAGTAAGATGGAGGAATTGGGGTGTGTCCTGCCCTCCTTCTTCTTCCTCCTCTCCTCCATCTTCTTTGGCCACGGTGGCACCTCTGGATTGGTTATTACTAAGAGTACACCGAGTTATAACAATAGATGGTATTGGGGAAAAATGATAAATATTGTATACGTAACAATGGGTATAAAGATACGTGGCGGTCCGTGGGACGGGACAGTGTGCCCATGGCTGACTGCTGAGCGGATCTTTGTTAGGCTGAAAGAACATCTTTTAGATAAACAATTAATAAACATAAAACCAGAAAGAAGAACTGAAGCCTCTTCTCGTCCTTCGACACGCGGGCTGCCCCAAGGCCACCCCCGGGCCTTCCAGGCCCCTCAAACAGCCGAGATAAGCCGGACATTTGGCTTCCACTGGGTGAGCTCTGACCACCACAACCTTTCGGGGGGGGCACCACCACCACCTTCAAAGCCCTGAAGAAAAAGAGAGAGAAGAAGAAAACAAAAAGCCAACAGAGACTGCAAAAAAAAAAAACAGCAGTCACTGAGAATTCCACCTCTCAGTTTCTGCCGAAGACAATCGTAGCAGAGCAGCCTGGACTGGAACCAGAAGGCGCCCTGGAACCACTTCTCGCGATCTGCTGGACAGTGATCGAGACGTCCAGACTGCTCTGGTGACAGATTCGGTAAGAAAGCCTGAAAAATAAGAACATGGGGGGCACACTTTCCCAGGAACAACGGGAAATTTTGTCCGCCCTACAGGGTGTGACTGAAACGTATACAGAGGGAATTCCAAAGAAAGAATTAAAACAATTATTACTATGGGCAAGGCTAAACTACCCACTGGCAGAAACGTGCCTGCTATTTGAAGTGGGGTTCTGGCAGGAAATAAATAGACACTTATATTTCTTAGCTACTAAAAAAGATGAGACAGCGTTGAAGCTGCTGTCTCCTGCAAGAATAATGCTGGAAGGGATTTCTATGCAAACGAAATTCCAGGACCCCCAGACGCAGCAGACGTCCGGGGGGGAGGCCTCTCTGAAAGAGGGGGGGGCAAGGCCCCAGAAAAGAAAAAATTAGCTCTGGCCTTAAAAGGCCGAGAGGAAAATGCTCTTGGAGAAAAAGAGCAAGAAATATTATTAAAATACCCTGTCCCAAAACCCAGAAACCCCGGGAAACCCCCAAAATGTCCAAAAACCCCAGAGAGCAGGGAGGACTCAGGGGCAGAGGGGAGGGAGAGGGGACCGGGGGGCGCGCTTTCTCGCGATGCCGCGGCAACGGAGCAGGGAAGCCAGGCTGCAGCGGAGCAGGCGGGGAGCGCAGGTGAAGAAAAAACAGAGGACACGTGTTTTCGCGCGGCTTTGCATGACTCGGGACCGGGGGCAGCGGCAGCCCCGACCGGCGGGGATGCGGGGGCGTGTGCGGCAGGCGGAGTTCGCGAGGGCTTGGAAATGCCACGGACCGGGGCCGGGGCGTCTGACCCAGGCAGCGAAAAGGGGGAATTTGTGCTGCCCCAAAAAGCTGCCATGCGGGGACGTAAGAGGCGTGCGGTTGTCATATCAGAGCCCATGCGCAGGTCCGCCAGGATTGCGGAACGCACGCGGCCGCCGGCGGGAGGGAGGCCGCTTGTATCGGCAAAAGGGGAAATAGACACGGGAACGGAGGAGGAAGACACAGAGTCAGAGGCAGACCAAAGGGGAGATATCTCAGGGGTGGAACAAGATGGAGATAGTGAAAGTAGTTCGGGAGACACGGGGAGCGGCTCGGAGAGCCCGCAGACGCAGACAGCGCAGCCCGGGCGGGAGCGGGACACACCCCCTGTGACATCCCGGGCGGGGAGGGGCCGCGTTAGGGAGTTCATATCCCGGGGCCCCCCGCCTTCTCCAGACTTGGTGCCCTTGATCAAAACCCTTGGAGTCCAAGACTCACCCCCTCAGGAGAGACGTTCTGGTGTTCAAACCCCAATTTCAGCTGAATTAAAAGCCGAAAGCACGCTGTCCGAGACAGGGAGGCGACCAACATGGCCGCCAGCAGGAAGTGAAGCAACAGAGTACGCTACGTCACCAGAGCCAGGGAAGCCGGTGACAGCGCCATCTGGTGGCTGGAAGACAGAAGTGCACGCCATGCCGGATTGGATCGGCGGAGCCACAGCGCCATCTCGTGGCGAGACCGCAACAATGCAACAATTTTTCCCAACATTATATAAAAAGAAAAGCATTTTAAAGAAAACAATGCCAACACAACAAAGGGATTATCCATCGACTTCAAGGTTTCATGAAGATGATGAAAGCTCAGATGAAGAACAGCTACAAGAAGGAAATGTTATAAGGATCACAGCATCAGAAGGGGTTCCTATATGGATGCTGTCAGCAGCAGAAGCAACAAAGAGCTTCTTGCATTCAGTGGACACCACAAAAAAGAAACATCAACGGGATCCTCGAGCTTCCTTTTCGGATTTGGGAGCGAGGCCAAAAACCTCAAGGCGAAGAATGAGACGTGATGAACCAACCACATCCACAGCACCATTATTTATACAAATTCCAACAGAACCTGAAGAAGAAGAAGAATTTCAGGGGCCAGTGAAGACGATGGATTGGAAGTGAATCAGAAAAGCGTTGGCAAAAGAAAAGCATTTATTCCCGGGATCAGGGGATCTGACAATGCCAGTGACATATGATGCCCAGGGACAGAACCCGAGGTGGGAAAGGATGGGTCATGAAATACTCAAGGATTTAGGGAAGGCGGCTCAAACTTTTGGGCTGAATTCACAATACTTCAAACAGCTATTAAGAGGGACATTCGCTACATATGATCTCACACCATATGACATTCGAAGTATTGTGGCAATGATTCTCACTGACACCCAAAGCCTTGTCTGGGAAAAAAGATGGAGAAAATATCTCGCTGAATTACGAAACAGATATCAAGGTGGGCCAAATGCAAACCTCACAGAGGGGCAGTTAACAGGAGATCCTCCAGATGACAACCCAGGGGAACAAGCAGCTAGGCTGCCACGAAGAGTATTAAGTGACATCAAGGAGGCAGCGAGGATGGCTGATGTCATAAATACTCTTCGTGGCAGCCTAGCCTGCTTGTTCCCCTGGGTTGTCATCTGGAGGCATCTCCTGTTAACTGCCCTCTGTGAGGTTGCATTTGGCCCACCTTGATATCTGTTTCGTAATTCCAGCCGAGATCATTTTCCTCCAACTTTCTTTCCCAGCCAAGGCCTTTTGGCGTGTCAGTGACGAATCATTGCCACAATCCTTCGAATGTCATATGGTGTGAGATCATATGTAGCGAATGTCCCTCTTGAACTAGCCTCAGCTTTCGCAGCTATTGTGAAGAATGAATTGAGAGAGGAATGGGAGAATCAATTAAAGGGACATTCAGAAAAGCAAGCAGAGGACAAGACCCTGGAGAAGATGCTGGAAAAAATACTGCATCAACAGAATGAGAACATCAACAAAGTTCTTGCGACGATGCAGAAAAAGAACAATCCCCCAAGAGGACAGTGCTATAGATGTGGGGAGCTTGGGCACATGAAAAGGAACTGTGCACAAACACATACGCCAGCGCCGGTACAGAAGGCGGAAAGGCCAGTTTGCGCACGGTGCGGGAGACGAAGACATCCTGCGAAAGAATGTTATTCCCGAACAGACGTGGATGGAAATCCGTTACCGTATCCGGGAAACGCAAGGCGGAGCGCGGACCAGCGCGCTCAGACACAAGTACTGGCGGTGTCGCAAGAGCAGACGGGGCAATCATCAGTGAGCAACAAGCAGACGCCCTCAGTAAAACCCTCAGCCGATTCCACAGTGACCCAGACCTCCTCCCACCAGGGACACAGTGCACATTGGCAGCTTCAAAATTAGTATGCTTTCTAGACGAAAGTCATGCGGAAATACCAACAGGTGTCCGCGGGGACTCATATAAGAAGCAAGATTTCTTGATAATTGGACAAGATAAATGCAGTATTCTTGGACTCATTGTCTATCCAACAGTTATTTCAGCGGACAAAAATACAGAATTGACAGTGTTGGCAAGAGCACTTCGTCCACCATTGACTGTACCAGAAAACACTGTGGTTGCGAGAGCCTTTGCACTGCTGCCACACGCAGTTGGAGAGGTCATGTCAATCTTCGACGAAGAAGGTTTCCCTATGAAGGAACATGTTGAAGTACATACAACATGGGTGAAGCACATAGGTCGAGACCGACCCACGCTCACATGCCAATTGACATGCGGGAACGGAACAATAGCGATCACAGGCATGCTCGATACAGGGGCGGATGTAACAGTGATATCATACATCTTTTGGCCACGCAGCTGGAGCTTGGTCGCGCCACTGGGTTCGCTCTCAGGCATAGGAGGAGCATCTCTATGTCTGCAAAGTGAGAATTCTGTCGTTGTCACGGGACCAGGAGACAAGACGGCGCTCATTCGTCCTTTTATTGTCCAAAAGCCGATCACAGTCTGGGGTCGAGACCTTTTGGCACAATGGGGTGCGAAGATCGAAGTGGATTTTTAGTAGGGGTCACTGCAGCACTCCCCACACTGAAACTGACATGGAAAACCAATAAACCAGTTTGGGTGGATCAGTGGCCCCTTGAGCGGAAAAAGTTGAGTGCTTTGAGAAACCTGGTCCGAGAACAATTGCAGGCGGGACACATCAAGCCAACAGACAGCCCTTGGAATTCTCCAGTGTTTGTCATCAAGAAAAAACTATCGGGCAAATGGAGATTGCTACACGATCTCAGGAAGATCAACGACGTCATAGAAGACATGGGACCGCTTCAATTGGGGCTTCCATCTGTCTCAATGATTCCCAGGGATTGGCAACTTGTGGTCATTGACCTCAAGGATTGTTTTTTCAGTATCCCACTTCATCCAGATGACGCTCCGAGATTCGCCTTTTCAGTTCCGAGTATCAACAAGGAAACGACTCTGCAGCGGTACCATTGGGTCGTTCTTCCACAGGGTCTAAAAAACTCTCCGACGATCTGCCAATGGTACGTGGCACGAGCTTTGGCACCAGCACGGAAGAAATTTCCAAAGGTAAAGATCATTCATTATATGGATGATTTGCTCATTGCAGCATCAACACAACAGGAGCTGCAAGAAGCTCGTGACTGTGTGATCGCAGAGGTGCAGAAGGCAGGTCTAGAAATCAGCATTTCAAAGATTCAAGTGGTTGCACCTTGGAAATATCTAGGGTGGAAAATTTCAGAAAGAACAATAAAGCCTCAAAAAGTGGAGATCAGCACCAACATCACCAATCTGCACGATTTGCAACAGCTTCTGGGAGAAATCAACTGGATGAGGCCGGTTTTGGGAATCACAAACAGCGACATCCCAGCGTTGCTCGATCTTTTGAGAGGAGACACAGACATTCGGTCTCCCAGGACACTCACGCAAGAAGCAAAGAAGGAATTGGAGAAAGTTGCAGACGCGATACAGAAAAGGCAAGCACATCGATTTGTTCCAACATTGCCTTTTCAGTTGGCAGTGCTGGGGAAGAAAACACAGTTCCATGGTTTGATCTTCCAATGGGACGAGTCGCAAAAGGACTCTTTGATAATCATAGAGTGGATTTTCCTACCACACAGGCCCGCAAAAACAATTCTTACAGATTTGGAGATGGCAGCACAGATCATCATAAAAGCGAGAACAAGGTTGCTGACGATGGCAGGAAGAGAATTTTCAACCATCAGGTTACCCTTGAAACAAGACTATTTCGAGTGGGCGATGCAACAATCGAAAGACCTGTTAATCGCATTGTTGGCGTTCCCAGGAACTTGCACAATCCACTTTCCGTAACACAAGATACTGCAATCGCAAATATGTTATAAAACAAAACCAAGAATAAGTGAAGAACCTTTGGACGGGATCACAGTGTTCACGGATGGCTCAGGGAAGACACACAAGTCAGTGATCACGTGGAGAGACTCAACGACAGGGGATTGGGAATCTGATGTGAGGAAGGTTCAGGGCTCTCCACAAATTGTGGAGTTGGCAGCTGTTGTCCGAGCATTTCAGTTGTTCTAACAACCTCTCAATCTGGTGACAGACTCAGCATATGTTGCGGGTGTGGTCAAGAGATTGGAAGGTTCGCTCTTGAAAGAAGTCAGTAATGGGGTTTTATACTCCTATCTGACGAGCTTGAAGGCATTGCTAGAGGGCAGGGAAAGAGAGTATTTTATCACACACATTAGAGCGCACACGACACTTCCGGGATTTCTAGCGGAGGGAAATGCTCGAGCGGACAGGTTGACAATGCCCATTTCGCAAACACTGCCGGACATTTTTGAGCAAGCAAGGTTAAGTCATGCGTTTTTTCATCAGAATGCGCAAGCGCTGATGGAGTCCTTTCGTCTCACAAAGACTCAGGCGAGGGAGATCATTAGTGCTTGTCCAGACTGTCAGTTTGTGCAGCCACCTTCTTCCACCGGAGCTATCAATCCGCGGGGGCTGCAAAGTCTTCAGTTGTGGCAAGCTGATGTCACGAAATATCCATCTTTTGGGAGGCTCAAAAATGTTCATGTTTCTGTAGATACATTCTCAGGTGCAGTCTTTGCTTCAGCACATGCAGGGGAAACAGCAGACCATGCTTGCCGACATTTTCTGCAAGCATTTGCAGCATTAGGTGTGCCTCAGGAGATAAAAACAGATAACGGTCCAACGTATACAGGCAGGGTGCTTGACAAATTCCTGAAAAAATGGGGTGTCAGACACACGTTCGGTATTCCGCATTCACCCACAGGTCAAGCGATCATTGAAAGAACACATCACACCCTGAAATCCCTTCTGGACAGACAGAGAAGGGGTGAACCAGAGGCAACACCTCACATGAAATTAAATAAGGCACTGTATGTGTTGAATTTCCTAAATAGCTCATCCTCGGAACCTAATCCACCAATCGTGAGACACTTTCTAAATAGCCCACAGGCAAAGCTAAGGGAAAACCCCTTGGTTTTGATCAGGAACCCAGAAACAGGACAAATAGAGGGTCCTTTCAGACTAATCACTTGGGGCAAGGGTTTCGCTTGTATCTCCACAGATCGAGGTCTAAAGTGGGTGTCGGCGCGGCACGTGAAGCCATTCCGGACGCGAGAACCCGAGAACGCTGATCCGAGAAACAAAGAGATGAGTACTCAGACAGAAGTCGAGACTCAGGCCGGAAAGAGCGATCCCGAAGAAAAATAAAAAGAAACTAAGGACTTTGGGGATTTCTGTATAAAAGTGTAATAATGAGTGTCATGATGCTTATGTGCATCATTCTTTCATTCATTGCAGCAAGTAAGGGAGAAGATTTACCTGTAAATCAGCCAAGGCAAAATCTATGGGAGACTTTGGCCCAAGCAGCAAATCTAGATAGTATTTGCCTGACACATTCGAGGCCGGGAAAACCATTTTCTGCATGCATGGTTGGATTGCCAGTGGACGAATGGCCAATTCCAGGGCATTCCGCAGTTAACATTTCACAGGTCATTGAAAATCCTGTGAAAGAGTGGTGTGCTTGGACACATCTACTTCCTGTGGCTTCTACAGAACCTCAGGAATTGGAGATTTTTGGGTCCATGACAATGGGATTCTGCATGCAGTTTGAGGTTCCGGAGGCCACGAAGGCAAAAACTATCGATTTGACTCCCAATCATGAGTTTTATAAGAATGCATCGGCTTGGTGCAAATATACAAAGAGAACTGCCAAAGGATCAATCCAAGTCCCAGTGCAATTGCCACGGGGTTTGTTTTTAATTTGCGGGGACAGAATTTGGCACGGCATTCCTGCTAATGCCACGGGAGGTCCATGCGGCATTGGGGAAATTTCAATGCTGTCGCCTGATTTGAACATGTTAAGAGAGAAAAGGCGCAGAGGAAAAAGATCAATCCAAAATTATGCGACAGATTGCAATGATGAAGTATTTTCTTGGGATAAGAAAACAAGCATTGCTACGGCAATTTTCTCACCTCAAACAGCATCAGGGGTGGCTTTAACTCAGATCGACCACATGGGTTGCTGGTTGAGCAAACATGCACGGTCTGTGTCTGTCGCATTGGATGACATGTTAAAAGACGTTAGTGGTATAAGACAGGCGACTCTTCAAAACAGAGCTGCAATCGATTATCTATTGCTCGCCCATGGACATGGGTGTGAAGAGTTTGAAGGGATGTGCTGCATGAATCTCTCAGATCACTCAAAATCAATTCATGAAAGTATTAGAAACATAAAAGACAGCGTAAATAAGCTTGGCGAGATCACGGGATCATGGATTGATCAGCTGGCAGATTTCTTTGACATTTCTCCTATTTGGAGAAGAATCTTAAGGATAGGGTTTTATGTTTTAATAGTCCTACTAGTCCTCATGATTGTCGTCCCGTGCATTTTTGTATGTCTGAAGCGCGCCATGAATCGGGTGATAAAAGAGGTTTTCTTGGTGCAAACAGAAGGGGGAGATGTGGGATCTCAGGATTTGAGTCCCGGGATGCAGGGCCCCCGAGACCACCCTTGGGGGGCCCGGGAGTCCTGGAATGTTGCCAGAAGTGTCTGGTGGCAGGACTTTGACCCTACACGGGAGATGACACCTTTGTGAAGATAAGAGGGCCTCACCGGGGTGAAGGGTGGAAAGATTAGCTAATTAGAGGGTGAGAAACAGGGTTTAGGATTTATGTACAGGGGGGTTTAGAGGAGTAAGATGGAGGAATTGGGGTGTGTCCTGCCCTCCTTCTTCTTCCTCCTCTCCTCCATCTTCTTTGGCCACGGTGGCACCTCTGGATTGGTTATTACTAAGAGTACACCGAGTTATAACAATAGATGGTATTGGGGAAAAATGATAAATATTGTATACGTAACAATGGGTATAAAGATACGTGGCGGTCCGTGGGACGGGACAGTGTGCCCATGGCTGACTGCTGAGCGGATCTTTGTTAGGCTGAAAGAACATCTTTTAGATAAACAATTAATAAACATAAAACCAGAAAGAAGAACTGAAGCCTCTTCTCGTCCTTCGACACGCGGGCTGCCCCAAGGCCACCCCCGGGCCTTCCAGGCCCCTCAAACAGCCGAGATAAACCGGACAGTACACCACGATTGCCTGGAGACCATTGAAGCTACCTACTCCAGCCACCCAGACTTAAAGGACACTCCTCCGGACTATGCAGAGACCTGGTTCACTGACAAGAAAGCTACATTGCAAAATTCACAGTGACTACCTGCAGAGAGGTGATAGAGTCTGGACCCTTACCAACAGGTACCTCTGCACAGGATGCTGAGATAAATGCATGGACCCATGCCTTAGAAACAGCAAAAGGCATTCAGAGTTGTGCATGCACATGGAGCCATCTGGAAGGAGAGGGGACTGCTGACCTCACAGGGAAAGAAGAGAAAATCCAGCTGCTGGAAGCAGTTCAGCTACCTGAAAAGGCATATTAAGGCACACCAGAGAGTGAGCTTAAAATTGGAGGGAAGAAATGAGCTGGCGGATGGAGAGGCAAAGAAAGCATCAAAGGGTGAGGTACAGATTTTCCTCGAAGGTAAGCCATAATACAATAATACTAATCAAAAGAGACGTACAACTGCAAGGGGTGGGCTACCACTGAAAGAGAGCTAGTAATCCCTTCCCATTTTCGTGCTTACTAGTGAAGGAAGGGCACTAGAAAACACATTAGGGCCTAATTACTTAAAGCCTTTTATAGAGTGTGGCTCCTTTCTCAAAATGACCGAGGCTGCGAGTGATACAGAGTGCACTGGAATACTGGAATGAAGTGTTGACCTTGAAGTAGTAATTCCCACAGGCTTTCTAGAACACACATCTGATTGAAAGGACTGTTGTATCATTGTCAGGAATCTATATGCCACTATCACTCAGGTGAGCTGATAATGTGATCCTTGCCTCCAGACTAACCTCAAAATACCCCCCGCCCCGGGCCAAAACTCGGTCAGACTGGGAGAGGCCATGGGCCTGTACAGCAGTGGCAAATCAACTTTTCAGAACTCCCAAGGAAAGGGGGGTATCAGTATTTACTGGTATTAATAGATACATTTTCAGGGTGGCCAGAAACATTCCCCACCAGAACTGTCAAAGCTCAAGAGGTGACCAGATCATTTTCACAAGAGATAATACCACGCTTCAGAGTTCCAGCCACAATATCCTCAGATAAAGAATCACCTTTCATTTCCAAAATAGTGCAACAGATTAGAAGCCATCTGGGCATAGATTAAGAACTTCACACCCCATACCGCCCCCAATCAAGCGGCCAGGAGTAGAGAATGAATCATTTGATTAAGCAGCAAATCATAAGACTGGGGCAAGAAGCTCTTCCACTAGCACTATTGCAAATTCAAACTAAACCTTTTGCGCTAAAGGAATGCTGAATCCTTTTGGAATGCCTTATAGAAGACCATAGAATACAAGGGGAATGTCCAGAATGTCCACTTACATAGTGGCATTAAGCAAACAGCTCAGAGTAATTGAGAAACTTGTGGCTGGAACTCGGAGCAGGGAGTTGGATAGCCTGGGGTCGATGTATATGTTAAGTCTCTTACAGAGAAGACTTTGGAACCACAGTGGGAGAGACCACTGCAAGTACCTCTCACCACCTTCACTGCAATCAAAATCAAGGAGCAGAATGCTGGATCCATCACTCTCGGGTGAAGAAGGCCCAGAAGCCCCTTCAGGAGTGACACCAGGAGACAATGAACTGAGACTAAAACTTACTCGGGCAAAATGAGTATATTGCGGTCGGGAGTAGCTCATACTTTAGTGTACAGAATTGTTTTGTATGGAATTATAACTGAAGTTTTAGAACTAGAGAGTACCTCTACCCAAAGCAATGCTGAATGGCCTTGGTCCCTGGCATTTAATCAGTATACTGGATCCATAGGAAAACCTTCTGAGATAAAGAAGGTTTATATCGAACATATCTACTGTAGTAATCCACGAGAATCAAGTATGTGAGGAGTAAGAATAGCAAGAACAGGAGCTGTGAACACTTCAAGGAATCTGAAGAGAAAAAATCAAAGTGCTTAGTCATCAATAAGATGGCTTATGAGAGACCAGATGTAATTAGTGTCTGAACCTCCCCTGGTGTATATGAACACCAGGAAGTCTGTGATGACCTAAGTGAATCAGACTGTTGGTGTAATTTCACCCTGATACAGCCTGTAGAAGTGACCTGCCTTTGAGCTCAAGTTACTGTCAGACTTTCATTTGAATTCAAAGTAGACACTGCACTTTTTACCACAGCGGGGCCTTATACACCCCATACTAGTTCAGACTCTACCCAAACTCCAAACTTAGACCTAACGTAGTAAAGAATGTGACTGAACAACAGCTATTATTCAATCCAGAATGGTCTCTCAAACGTGTGGAGTTGATAATGCAAATTAACATCTCAAAAATCCAACCAGCCTGCTCCTCCTTCCTAAAAACTTCCTTTGAGGGCTGGAAACATGGTCACAAAAACAGGCATATCTCAGGAGCAGAACAAGAAAGGAAGGAGCCAGCTCTCCTGGTGCCTAGAACCAGGAACACCAAGAAATCAGTTTCCTTAGGTCATTTTCCAAGCTGGTTGGCTGAACCCCCAGGCAATGGCTGGTAAAGGGTGCTGAACTGCAGGTGGTAAATTAACCCAAGCAAAGAAGGTGATTTTCCTTATTTATAACTGTCCCTTTTCCTACTGAGATTTAGATCAGTGATTGTCCCATTCTGAGGCAGTTGGATTCTGCTTAAAAGAAGTAGAGAGAGAGAGACCCTCTCAGAGCTCAGCAGCAGGCTGTAAGATTTTGAGCATCACTTTTGTGCTGAGTGTTTCAGTAGCAGAAACCTGATCCCAGTTTCTTCTGAGGCACTGCAATGAATTTAAGCTTTTCTCTCAAGATTTCCCCTCCATTATCCTCTGCCCTGAACACAGTCCACAGCTTGATCTTAGCTAGGGGCAAGGTAGGTGAAGTTTTGTAGACCAGGAGAGACATTCCTGCTTGCCACACATCTGAGAAATCAAGTGCTTTGGAAGGAGAGAGAGAGGTTAGATTCCCTGAAGTCTCTACATTTCAGAACAAACATCTGTCTCAAGTATGACCTAAACCTCTGTCAGATACACTTGTGAAGTGTGTCTGAATTTGTAGTATGAGCCCAGCACATCCCTCTGGCAGGGAGGGATGATCATGGACAGAAAGCAGTTCCTGTTCCCCATAACAAACATCTAACTGGCATATTAGGGACAAGATTAGGAGTTTTAAATAGAATTGATTCAGAAATACTGATGAATAAACTGGCTGCTGCAGCAGGTAGCCTAACAAAATTGAAGCAGCCTTTATAGTAATCTCTACTGGCATTAGGAACTAGCCAGTGACAGATTTCAAAAGTACTGCCGAAGTAAAGAAGTATGAACAGGCCGGGGACCAAGACCACAAATTGATAGTAGAAGCACTTAGTATAGTTCAAGATAATGTGTCTTTAGCTTTCAGTTGTATACAAGCACAGTTATGGATACAAGCAACAGCAGCTCTGATCATATAGGAAAGGGGTGAAGGTAATTTTCCAGCTGAAATTCAGAAAATTGAATGAGATAATGCAATTGATTTTGAAAGGAAGTTTCAATCCTGGTGGACTATGGTGAATTTCACCTATGATCCTATTTCTAATGTGGCCACTGCCTTTGTGCTTACCATATGTAATGCCACTGTTTATGTTATCCATCCCATCATTGCCCTAAGATTAAACCATGAAGAAACAACACTCTATCCTTCAGAACATAGAGTGTGGGCACGAAAAGATGAATGAAAAGTGGCAGATAGTAAACTTAGAATCCTGTCTTACTAGAGAACAAATGGGATTCATTTGTGAAAGCAATACTGCTAATGCCCAGGATGTGTTTGGACACTGAACGGAGTATTTGTCACTTTGAAATTCATCCAGTCACTGACCAGAAAACTGTGCTTGTATATACTGGAAAAGGGTGTATGTTTGAGAACTGCTTATGCTGCTGTACAAATTGATAGCAATGATGTTATTCTGTCTAGTAGAAACCATTCTAATCTCTGTATTTGT
This sequence comes from Zonotrichia albicollis, assembly GCF_047830755.1. NCBI lineage: Eukaryota > Metazoa > Chordata > Aves > Passeriformes > Passerellidae > Zonotrichia > Zonotrichia albicollis. The sequence continues at coordinate 26,939,032 of NC_133859.1, forward strand.
AATTTTGTTAAGATTATTGTGTGTGGTTTTTCGTATTTGGTACCAGTAACATCCCACCAGCTGATCACAGCCAATTACGCAATGTATCACAGACTACCACCTACCCCTATCGGGGCGAACCTTACATTGGTAAAACAATTAATTAAGCACCAAGACCTATTAGAAGTCTTGAAAGAAATCCGAGAAAGTGGAAAGAAAACCTTAATTAATGTACAACATGATACAAAGGAAATAACCAGAGTTCTACAAAGAATAAAATACGGATAATCACTGGTGAGATGTGATCTTTGGGTGATCACCAACTGCAAATGGAATCTTTAATAAGTTGAGCCACCCTATTGTAGTTTTATTAATATTAGTTGAGATAAGCTTAGGATTATCTACTACATTGTTAATTTGGAACTGGAGGATACTACAACGAATGGCTGTACTAACCTCTTTATCAAACGTACATAGTGAAGCATTAAAAGACACTTATTGTCGTGGAAATTTTCCTTAAGTAAAATAATTTACTTATTTCCTAGGAAAGGGGGGAATGAGACAGAGTAAGGATCCATGCTGAACTAGGTGAAGTGTCTGGGAGAGGTGAAGGGTCTGTGGAGCTAAAGCTGAAGGAGAGGCCGCGTTCCAGAGACAGCAAGGAGACAGAGAAAGAAAAACAGAAAAACCACGAGGTCAATCTGCCCCCGACCTATGAATTCCTCCGATAAAGAAGAATTAGTGCTAAGTGTCATGCAAGGTGAATATGTATGAACTTATTGTGAAACTGTATGCATATGCATTTGGAAGGGGGATAAAAGGAGGTCTGAAATCTTCAGGGGTACGCATGCCCTTTTGGGGAGTCAGATGAAAGGTGGCAGCAGTGCCAAGTCGGGCTGGTTTGATAGAGGCAAGTGGCTCCTGCAATCTGCCAGCAAGAAGCGGGGCGGGTGAGTTTTGTTTGCAAGGGAAAAGGGCCATGGTTTGTGTTCAAGGGCCTGTGGCTGGGAGTGGCTGGCTGGCTCCTGAAAATCCACGATACGCAGCATGGTTCCCAGATGAAAGGTGGCAGAAGTGCGAGTCGGGCTGGTTTGATAGAGACAAATGTCTCCTGAAATCTGCCAGCCAGAAGCGGAGCTGGTGAGTTGTTTGCCAGGGAAAAGGGCCGTGGTTTGTGTTTGGGGGCCTGTGGCTGGGAGTGGCCGGCTGGCTCCTGAAAATCCACGATACGCAGGATGGTTCCCAGATGAAAGGTTGCAGCAGTGTCAAGTCGGGCTGGTTTAATAGAGCCAAGGGGCTCCTGCAATCTGCCAGCCAGAAGATGGGCAGGTAAGTTTTACTTCCAGGGAAAAGAGCCGTCGTTTGTGTTCGGGGGCCTGTGGCTGGGAGTGGCTGGCTGGCTCCTGAAAATCCACGCCGCGCAGTATGGTTGCCAGACCCAAGGTGGCACCACTGCCAAGTCGGACTGGTATGATAGTACAAAGTGGCTCCTGCAATCTACCATCAAGAAGCGGGGCAGCTGTGTTTTTTTTCCAGGGAAAAGGGCCGTTGTATGTGTTTGGGGGCCTGTGGCTGGGAGTGGCCGGCTGGCTCCTGAAAATCCACGATACGCAGGATGATTCCTAGATGAAATATTGCACCAGTGCAAAGTCGGGCTGGTTTGATAGAGGCAAATGTGTCCTGAAATCTGCCAGCCAGAAGCGGGGCGGGTGAGTTTTGTTTGCCAGGGAAAAGGGCCGTGGTTTGTGTTTGGGGGCCTGTGGCTGGGTGTCGACGGCTGGCTCCTGAAAATCCACGCCGCGCGGGATGGTTCCCACACCCAAGGGGGCACCAGTGCCGAGTTGGGCTGGTTTGATAGAGGCAAGTGTCTCATGCATTCTGCCAGCCAGAAGATGGGCGGGTGAGTTTTGTTTGCCAGGGAAAAGGGCAGTAGGTTGTTTTTGGGGGCCTGTGGCTGGGAGTGGCCGGCTGGCTCCTGAAAATCCACGATACGCAGGATGATTCCCAGATGAAAGGTGGCACCAGTGCCAAGTCAGACTGGTATGATAGTGCAAAGTGGCTCCTGCAATCTGCCAGCCAGAAGCGGGGCGGGTGGGTTTTGTTTGCCAGGGAAAAGGGCCGTGGTTTGTGTTCGGGGGCCTGTGGCTGGGAGTGGCCGGCTGGCTCCTGAAAATCCACGATACGCAGGATGGTTCCCAGATGAAAGGTGGCAGGAGTGCCAAGTCGAACTGGTTTGATAGAGTCAAGTGTCTCCTGAAATCTGCCAGCCAGAAGCGGGGCGGGTGAGTTTTGTTTCCCAGGGAAAAGGGCCGTAGGTTGTTTTTGAAGGCCTGTGGCTGGGAGTGGCCGACTGGCTCCTGAAAATCCACGATACGCAGGATGGTTCCCAGATGAAAGGTGGCAGGAGTGCCAAGTCGAACTGGTTTGATAGAGGCAAGTGTCTCCTGAAATCTGCCAGCCAGAAGCGGGGCGGGTGAGTTTTGTTTCCAAGGGAAAAGGGCCGTAGGTTGTTTTTAAAGGCCTGTGGCTGGGAGTGGCCGGCTGGCTCCTGAAAATCCACGATACGCAGGATGATTCCCAGATGAAAGGTGGCACCAGTGCCAAGTCGGACTGGTATGATAGCACAAAGTGGCTCCTGCAATCTGCCAGCCAGAAGATGGGCAGGTCAGTTTTACTTCCAGGGAAAAGGGCCGTAGTTTGTTTTTTGGGGGTCTGTGGCTGGGAGTGGCCGGCTGG